>NC_092137.1:17922308-18225338 GCF_043159975.1 Macaca nemestrina | reverse complement strand
ACATATCTGATTGTTTAGCTCCTATTTTTTCTTTTTTTCCTTCTTTCTTTCTTTTCTTTCTTTCTTTTTTTTTTTTTTTTTTTTTTTTTAAGACAGTCTCACTCTGTTGCCCAGGCTGGAGTGCAGTGGAGCGATCTCGGCTCACTGCAAGCTCCGCCTCCCGGGTTCACGCCATTCTCCTGCCTCAGCTTCCCGCAAGGGTGAGGTTTTATGGTGGCACTTAAGGGATTTATGGAAAACAGAAGGTGTGTGTGTTCTGTAATTTTTCATTCACAATTCCAGAGTAAAGCTATTTTTTGTTTCTATTTCACTGCCCAAGAGATTAAATGGGTTCTGAAATAAGAGGTTTAGTACCTGATAAAACCGCCTGGTTTTCCAGTCATAATAAAAATTATTTTTAGCTCTGATGGTGGGGAATGCTAGAAAGAGTCACTCAACTGCACTGGTTTTAGCAATGCTTCAACTCCTTCTAGTCCACCTTCATTGTGTTTATCTGTTTTCTAGCTAGTTAATGTAGGGGAGGCTTCATCTAGATCTTTAGAGCCCACTGATCTTACCCAGGATGACTGCTTGCACTTGAGCTCTTACCCCCAGACAAATCTTCTAAAGTCAGTAGTAAAAACCCTACACACTCTGGTGTGTGTGTATTAAACTTGAGTCTCCTGAACACATGGTAGCATCCCCGGATCCCACAGAGTAGCCTGATTCTCCAGGTCTTCTCTTTCTGAAGGCTTGGAGTATCGGTTTCATAGAATGCAGACGACCGTCCACAGCAAAACTTGGGACCCTAAATTTACATGCAAATTAAGTTTCACTTTTGTAGGAATAACATTAGGCTGCATGAATATGTTGTTGAATAGAACCAGATTTTGGAAAATACCTAGTTTGCTTTATCTCTAGTTTAAATGTGAGTGGGGTAAAAAGGCTCAAAAACATAGCAAGTCTTGATTAAGACCAGAATTCTACATGTTAGAAGCATAATACTAGAATTCTGTTTTCTTTTATCAACAGAACCATTGAAAAATGGTTAGAAAAAAAATAGGGTTGTCACTTTTTTCCTAGAGGGTGGGTTATTTTGTATTCCATGTTTGTTTTTCCCAACAAAAGCCTCCTGGCATTTTTGTTCTGGTCTTCTACACCATTTGCTTCTGCCAAATCAATTTATGAATTTGGTCAAACTATTTTTTATGCTGATAGGTTGACAACACAACTATACAAAATAAATTACTTTATTTCCCTCTCTGATAATGTTGCCTCCCTGGAAGATGCTTCATTAATGATCTGGGTCTCCTCAAAAATGCTCTGACCTTGTGAAGTTTACATACAACTGTTAACACACTCATGTGGGTTCACTGACGAATCAGCCTTTTGACTTTGGCTACTTGTAGTGAAGGATGTGGGCAGCGTGTGACCCCTTTGGAGAGGTGCAAGAATTTGGAGACTGTGAGAGTAACCCTAGTTGCCCTATACATGGCAGTAGGATGGAAGGAAGCATGATTTTCCGTATCTATAATAACAGGTGCCTCCTGCCTCAAGGGTTGGCTTAAGCTGTGTTGTGAGATGAGGCATTCCACTACCTGAGGTCCTTTAAAACAAAAAGCAATGCTTAAGCAAAACCCCAAACCAATGAAGAGTATCTAGGAGGGAGGCATAGGAACCAACATATGCACCCAGATAACTGTAATGAGAAGCCAACCACTCTAAGAACTATTGTTCTGCAGCATCAGTGGGCCTCAAAATTCCAAATAAACACCAAGGGTCACATGTCCCTATTGGGACAAGAGAGAAACAGATGCTTGCAGAATTAGAGCCAGAACCAGAGAGAGAACATCCTTTCCAAAGCTATGTCAAAGAGTGCCATGGTGACCTCCACTGTTGGAGGTGGAGTTGGTCCCAGTGTGCAAAGTCTCCCTCAGTCACCCTGCCTTGGGATGAGCTCAGAAAGCTGCAGCTGGTGCTTCCAGCCAACAACCCAGGGGAAATGACAAAGTTTCATATGTCATCTCCTAGCTCCACTGTGGAAACCTCTTCCTTAATTAAGTATTGATCTAGCTTTCCTGATATTTTTTAAAAGAAACATATGTTCCCTATAAATATATGAAAAAATATATTAAATTCAGAATACTTTTAGAAAGAGCCACATCATGAACTCAAATAAGCAAAAGAAAAGGAAATTAATATTTTAAAATTCTGATATGTTTCATTTGATTTTTTAAAATATAAAGGCTACTTATAATTCTTGCTAAGATGATGAAAAAGCATGGGCTGCTAGTTCTTTCCTCCAGTATCAACTCCAGAAAAACAACACAGGAGAGGGAAATTTTTATCTGCTAAACCAATATAAAAACCTTAAGAGACCAAAGGCTTTCATGAGCTGGTGTGTGTGCATGGAAGCAGGAAGAGGGCATGGCAGGGGCAAGCCTGAAAAAGGAGCCTCTTGACACAGCAGGAGGAGTAGAGATTGGAGGGGAGCCATCTGCTTTCTGTCCCCTGCATTGCCTTGATGTGAGAGCCAGTCTCCCAACAACTAATTTACCCATATGACACTAATACTCTAAAGTGAAGCCAGCACAGAGAACCATTGCTCTAGACTCACAGGGGGCCCCCACATCCCAAATGAATGTCAAGCTCACACATCCTCATCAGGACCAGGAAACCAGAGCCTGCATTATTACAATCAGAAGCAAGAAAAGAACACTCTTTTAAAGAGGGACCTCTTTATTGCCTTGCCTGTTCTCCCTCTACATTCAGTAAAGCTCATCCGTGTAACCAATATTATAATGCAGAAATTATATGTGTGGAGTGATGGTAATTTTCTGTTACTAAAAATCTATATTGCAGTGACCATTATTACTATATAAATATCTTTGTCAGCTTTTACAAATATTTTGGTAAGAAAAATGCCCTAAAAATTGATTGTTGAATCAAAGAACATGGAGATTTTTAATTTTAATGTATGCTGCCCTGTAGGAAAATTTAATCAATTATATTCTTACTATCATTGTAGAGAATGCCTATTTTCTCATATACCTACTGACTAAAATTTAGTATTACCAGCCTTTAAACTTTGCTATTTTGGTAAGCAAGACATTATCTTTTAAATATTCATTCCTCTGATAATGATGTTGTTGAGCTGTATGTTTTTAAATATAAAATATATGTTCATATCTTTTGCCTATTTTCCATTTGGCCACTTTTAAATTGATCTGTAGGTAGATTTTATATGTTATGCATATTGTCCCTTTATCTATCACATATTTTTAGAAAATTTTCCCGGTTTGAAATTAGTCTTTCTTTAATATGGTATCCTCTGTCATACCCAGGGTGCTGACCCAACAATTTAAGTGGCCTGTCTCTCCATTTTTCCCTTCTTTCAGGACATGTATGGTTGTGTGGCTCTTGTTCACTGTCCCTGTCATCCTCCTGAAAATTTTTTGTTGTTGCTCATTCTCCTGCAGGCCAGCCTGTGGATAATTTCTACATAAGTCATGGAACAGATGTAGGCCCAGCTGTTCCACTGAAGATTTTCTGTTAAGAGCTGATTCCAGAAGCTACTGGGCAGCATGTTTTGTTGAGCTCATCCTAGGAAATGGTACCAAAGATGTTTAGACGGCAGCATCTAAAACCCAACCACTAGCTGTCAGGCACAGGCTGCGTGCACAGATCTTCATGCAGACTCCCATTGGGGCTCTAACAGAATAGACTCAATATGATTATTTTATACCTTAGCACTATTGCTATTTCTGTAAGCCTGGAACTTTCTTTAGAGCAAGAACCTCAATAAGTCCTAATGTCTCAAGGAAAAATGGTGTTTGACCAGGTATTACCACTTAGCACATTTAAACATTATTAATTGTAATAGTCCATGAATGAGCCTGTAAATCTTAAAGAGAAGTTGACAAATGTGGAAAGTGAAAAGACCTCATTACAGCTGATTCTTTTAGCAACTCACATAACCTGGCACAAATCAATTAGATAACTGATATTGAAATAAAGGATTCAAATAATCCAACGACACTTCAGAAGGTGTATTAGTCCCATCTTGCATTGCTATAAAGAAATACCCGAGGTCAGGTGCAGTGGCTCACACCTGTAATCCCAACACTTTGGGAGGCTGAGGTGGGCAGATCACAAGGTCAGGAGTCTGAGACCAGCTCGGTCAACATGGTGAAACCCTGTCTCTACTAAAAATACAAAAATTAGCCAGGCATGGTGGTGCGCACCTGTAATCCCAGTTACACAGGAAACTGAGGCAGGAGAATCGCTGGAACCTGGGAGGCGGAGGTTGCAGTGAGCCAAGATCACACCACTGCACTCCAGCCTGGGCAACAGAGAGAGTCTCCGGGAAGGAAGGAAGGAAGGAAGGAAGGAAGGAAGGAAGGAAGGAAGGAGAAGGAGAAGGAGAAGGGGAAGGGGAAGGGGAAGGGGAAGGGGAAGGGGAAGGGGAAGGGGAAGGGGAAGGGGAAGGGGAAGGGGAAGGGGAAGGGGAAGGGGAAGGGGAAGGGGAAGGGGAAGGGGAAGGGGAAGGGGAA
The DNA here is from genome assembly GCF_043159975.1 of Macaca nemestrina. Lineage (NCBI taxonomy): Eukaryota > Metazoa > Chordata > Mammalia > Primates > Cercopithecidae > Macaca > Macaca nemestrina. The sequence continues at coordinate 18,220,806 of NC_092137.1, read as the reverse complement.
GGAAGGGGAGGGGAGGGGAGGGGAGAAAGGGAAGGGAAGGAAAGGGAAGGGAAGGGAAGGGAAGGGAGGGAGGGAGGGAGGGAAGGAGGGAGGAGAGAGGGAGGAGAGAGGGAGAGACAGAGGAAGGAAGGAAGGAAGGAAGGAAGGAAGGAAGGAAGGAAGGAAGGAAGGAAGGAAGGAAGGAAGGAAGGAAGGAAGGAAGGAAGGAAGGAAGGAAGGAAGGAAGGAAGGAAGGAAGGAAGGAAGGGCCAAAAAGTGAATAATTCATAAGAAAAGAGGATTAATTGGCTCATGGTTCTGTAAGTTTTACAGGAAGCATGGCAGCATCTGCTTCTGGGAAGGCTTCGAGGAGCTTTTACTCATGGCAGAAGGCAACATGGGGGCAGGCATCTTACATGACAGGAGCAGGGGCAAGAGAGAGTATGCAGGGGAGGTGCCACACACGTTTAAACAACTAGATCTCATGAGAACCCACTCATTATTGAAAGGACAGTACCAAGAGGATGGTGCTAAACCATTCATGAGAAATCTATCCCCGTGATCCAATCACCAGGCCCCACCTCCAACACTGGGGATTACAATTCAACGTGAGATTTGGTGGGGATGCATATATATATGTATATCACACAAATGTGACCATTGCATGATAATATTGTGATAGACTTAGCAGCTTAAAACAACACATATTTATTATCTCAGTTTCTGTGGGTCAAGATTCCAGGTAGGCTTAACTGAGATCTCTATTTCAGATTTTCTCTCAGATCAGCTTGGTCAGGGCTGGGTTTCATCTGAAAGTTCAACTCAGAAAGGAACTGTTTCTATGCTCACTCAAGTTGCTGGATGAATTTGTTCCTTGAGGGTTGTTGGACTGAGGTCCTGAATTCCTCACTGGCTATTGGCTAAAGAGCCCTCATATTTTCTTATCATATTGAGCTCTCCAACATGGCAGCTCGTTTATCAAAGCAATAGAGAGACTGCTACGAAGACCTAAGTTATAAAAAGTTATAAAGTTCTTAAAATCTGATCATGAAAGTAGCATCCATTGTCTTTTCCAATTTCAGTTGATGAGAAGCAATTGATGAGATGTTGCTAGGAGAGCCCATAAGGTCTTGAGTCCTTAAATACAGTCTTGAGATAGGTCATTAGGGGCCATGACAGATGTCACCCACCATAACCCCCCCAAAATAATCATAATCTATTACATGTTTTATTTTCTTCATTGCTTTTATCACTACCAAGAATTACATTATTTATGTGTCCACTTATTTACTCTGTCTTTCATCACTACCCAGCTAATACCTTAAAGATATGAATCTCAACCTTGGAGGTTACTGCTATATCCCCTGTGCCCACAATAATACTGGATACTTGGTTGGCACTCAAAAAATGTTTGTAGGATGTATAAATGAATGAAGAAATGAATACTATTAATGAATGCATGGCTACTTTCAGTAATTGCTTATTATGCAATACTGAAATGAAAGCCTACAGTATGTGTCAATGCCATAGGCTTTACTCTAGCATAATGTCAAGCTCCCTTGCATCTTTTTGCTCCTTTCACTTTGGGGTTAGCATGGCCTATCTACAAAGCCTTCTTGATCATCTCTTTCCTTGCATGGATTCATATATTTATATGTCTAGAATTTTACAAGGTAAAAATGAAGCAAAACTTAGTTTTACTAGTTCATAGGAATTTTACAAAGTGAGAATGAAGTAAACCTTCATTCTGATGGATGCTTGCATTGCTAAAACTCAAAGGAGAACTTTAAATCCATCAGCAGCATGGGGAACAGAATAAAATTGGACTAGACACTGGAGTCATGTGTTATCACTTATGGACAAGTCAATTTTGAATTATGATAGTGAACATTCAGAAATCAGAAGAAAGGAGAGCAAAAATACCAATTAAAAAAACAGATGTAATCCCAGCACTTGGAGAGCCTGAGGTGGGTGGATCACAAGGTCAAGAGATCAAGATCATACTGGCTAATATCCAATGAAACCCCATCTCTACTAAAAATACAAAAAAAAAAAAAAAATTAGCCAGGTGTGGTGTCATGTGCCTGTAGTCCCAGCTACTCGGGAGGCTGAGGCAGGAAAATCACTTGAACCCAGGAGGCAGAGGTTGCAATGAGCTGAGATCATGCCATTGCACTCCAACAGAGTGAGACTCCTTCAATCCAAGCAAGCTCCTTAAAACAAACAAACAAAAAAGATGAATTTTTGTAAGAGAGGCAATAGAGCCTCTTGGGAAAATTGGAGTTTAGGGCCAAATTCTTCTTCTACCACTCTTGGGCCGATATATCATTGGGAAAACTTGTCAAACTGTAGTCTCCTTTCCTTATCTGTAATAAAAGGACTGTCATATGTAACGGAGAAGTGTGAGGGTTAGAGCGAAGAACAGAGACACTGGTTTACATTAATGATATGAGTCCAATTCTTTTTAAAAATATTGAGCAATGCAGCGAAGGGGGTGAACATCACCTCACGCTGAGTTTGAAATAGTTCCTTAATAGCAGACATCAAAAAATAACATGATACCTAGCTGGATGTGGTAGCTCACGGCTGTAATCCCAGCACTTTGGGAGGCCGAGGCAGGTGGATCACCTGAGGTCAGAAGTTCGAGACCAGTCTGGCCAACGTGGTGAAACCCCGTTCTCTACTTAAAAAATTAGCCAGATATGGTGGTGCATGCCTGTAATCCCAGCTACTTGGGAGGCTGAGGAAGGAGAATCACTTGAACCCAGGAGGCGGAGGTTGCAGTGAGCCAAGATCACACCACTGCACTCCAACCTGGGCAACAGAGACTCTGTCTCAAAAAAAAAAAAAAAAAAAAAAAAAAAAGAATTTGCAAAAATGAAGAAAACAAATTAAAGGGGCCCATCAATTGCTACATAAGATTTTAAATGCAAAATTCATACACAGACATGCTTGTAAAATTTCAGAACACCAAGAATAAAGATAAGATCCTAAAATTGTGTGTGTACGTGAGGGAAAGTGGGTAGGGAAGGGGTACAGGCAGGAAAACAAAAAAGCTTGCATAGAAAAAAGAATCATCATGCTGGCATCTGGTTTATCACCAGCAATGCCTTCACATCGTTAAAGGAACCTAGAATTTTATCCCAGACAATATATGAAAGTGAGCTCAGAATAAAAATGTTTTCAGATATGAAGCGTTTCAGAAAATTTTCTTCTCACAAATTATTTAATAGGAAGTTGCTGAAATATATGCTCCAGAAAAGTAAGGGGATAAGACAAGAAAGAGAAAGGATGAAATTCAGAATCCAACCCAGGCCTGCAATAAAGAGAAGGCAGGCCTACAAGGAGTCAGTACAGACTGGAGTGGGACAGCATCAGAACCAGGACCTCCCATCAAGAGGGAAGTCCTAGGTTAGAGAATTTTACTGAAATGCTGGCAAAATGTAATACTGTTATAAAGTCAGACAATGCTAGACTTTTTTAAAAGGCAATTGAAAACAACAGGAGGAAATATGAAACACTGCCCTTTATACAGCAAAGAATGTTATCAGCCTAGGGATCTAGAGTAAACACCTACCAGGACTTAAGAGAGGTAGACTACAAGCCAGAGAAGTTTTTCTGTTTTCTTGTTTTTATTTAGTTAGCCCAGTTTCCCAGAACTTTGATGGTCAGCCCTATTGAGGAGACTCATAGATTTTTAAAATTGTTTTTGCCATCAAGGAAGTTAACAAGTAACTTTGAGATAGAGAACATGTGTTTAGAGCTAGCTAACAAAGGACAAAATCAAAATATTGAGGAAAAAAGTACCAACTTTCAGCCAGAACCGATTTGTTTATATCAGAGTCAAAAGGACTTTGAAAAGTATAGTATGTTTAGCTTGGATTTTGACCAAATTATCTCTGTCACATTGCCCTGTTTTCCAGAAGCAAGGTCCATAGATCACTGCAGAAGTTTTAAACCATTATTTGAATTAAGACAGACTTCCACAAAATGAGTACTTATCTGTAACTCACTAGTGCTGATGGTCACAGGAAGACATGGCAAAGAAAGACACAATGGATCATTACATTCAATTAAAAAAAATTTAAAGAGTCTTATTTGAGAAAAACTCTTTGGATTAAAAAGATAAGTCCTAACTTCTTCCTATAAGTGATTTTTAAAGGACAGACATTTCTTAGTCATTTTTCACCATCTGTGTCACAGTTTCTTTATAATAAGAACAAAATGATGAGCTATGTATTACAAAGAAATGTTAATTTGTATATTTGAAATTATGCTTCACTTCTTACATCATTTTCGACATGAATAACTCCCTTTACTTATGACATGAAAGCAGGTTTGGCTAGAATTGCTTGTTAAGACAATTACAAATACCACCCATCACTGAAAACAATAAATGCCAAGGATGCTCAGATTGATGAAGCCATCAGTGTTAATACAGTAGGGATGCTAAAAATAAGACTGTTAAGGCTGTCAGCATCTATTTTTTTTCACCTTCATTGCAACGAATTCACAAAACGGTAAAGAATTTAACAATCAAACTATCATTTCAACATTATATCATTTAACGACTTTGTAATTCTATGCACTTACTTTATAATGGCAATTCCAAAGCACTTTAGTATATCCTTTTTAATACTATGGAAAATGCTTTCCATATTTTTTGAGATAAGATCACAGTACCCTTGGAATAGTGGTCTGAATTTTGGATTCAAAAGAAAAACTGGGATAGCAAGTAAACAATATATTCAAATAAAACTATTTTGGGATAAACATTTTTTTCTTCAAAGGCTTCAGGTAAATTAAGACATAAAACATACACATCTGTGGCCAATTGATGGCTGTTGAGAACAAATGGCATTGAAGACTATAGGTTTTAAGGTCAGTAAAATATCTCACCCATGGTCTAGGAGCTATTAAATTACTTAACATTTTCAAGCTTTAGGTTCATCTGTAAGACAGGGATAATAATATCAATTTAACAATTAACTAAAATGAATGAAAAGTTTTATATAAAACATGTATTACAGGGCTTAGACATGGTACATAGACAATAATGTATGTATAACTTTTTAACTGAAGTGGTCTTAAAAGGAAAAACCATTTTACCCACTGTAAAGTATGAGAAAATGTTTATATAAAGTAATCCCAGGTTACATAACGCTCAGAGAAGTTGACACCACTTGGTAATTATACAAATGTATAAAATGTTCTGGATAGAAACAAAACAGATAAGATATTCTTCCTCCTGTATCAAACACAGGAGTGGACACTAAAGAAAACAGTAATTTTGAGGCAGAGGGGTGTTTAGTGATATTGACCAACTTGTGAGATTTATAAAGGAAGTGATAGTGTGCAGAGGGGCTATACACAGAAATTATTGTCAGGAAAGATGTATGTGGGGAAAGAAAAATTTTATTTAGAAGATGTACTGTGCCCAAAGTTCTTTCTTAAATATTAATGAAACTGATGTTTCCAACAAAGCCAGTAACGTTTATGGAACAATTTAATTTGAACAGGTAAAACGTATTTAAAATGGGGAAAGAAGTCAATTTTTAATATTTTTATATTCTTCTCAATTTTACTCTAAAGTTGCATGATTTTCTATCCCTACGGCAAAAAGTAAACTGCATATAAATTGGGCTTCATCAAAATTAAAAGATTTGTCAAAGGCGGCTCTTATTATTTTGAGTAAAGTTGCTTCAATGCCTAGTTTGTTGACGATTTTTAACATGAAGAGATGTTTAATTTTATCAAGTCTTTCCTGCATCTATAGAGATGATTGTATGCTTTTGTTTTTGTATAGTAAATCACATATATTGATTTGTGTTTGTTGAACCAATCTTGTATCCCTGGGATAAAAACTACTTGATGGTGGTGGATTAGCATTTACATGTGCTTCTGGATTCAGTTTGCCAGTATTTCGTTGAAGATCATTGCATCTATGTTCAACGTTCATCAGGTATATTGGCCTGAAGTCTTCCTTTTCGTTGTGTCTCTGCCAAGTTTTGGTATCAAGATGATGCTTGTCTCATAGAATGAGTTAGGGAGAAGTTCTTCCCTTCAATTATTTGGAATAGTTTCAGTAAGAATGGTACCAGCTATTCTTTATACATCTCATATAATTTGGCTGTAAATCTATCGGTGAATTCACCTTTTTCTTGTTGGTAGGCTTTTTGTTACTGATTCAATTTTGGGACTCTATTGGTTTGTTCAGGGATTCAATTTCTTCCTGATGCAATCTTGGAAAGTTGTATGTTTCCAGGAATTTATCCGTTCTTCTAGGTGTTCTACTTTGTGTGCATAGATGTCTTCAGAGTATTCTTTAAGAGCTTTTTTTCTATTTCTGTGGGGCCAGTAGTAATGTCCCCTTTGTCATTTCTGATTGTATTTATTTAGATCTTCTCCCTATTTTTCTTTATTAGTCTAGCTAGCTGTCCATCAATCTTATTCATTTTTTTTTTCAAAAAAAAAAAAAAAAAAACTCCTGGATTTGTTAATCTTTTGCATGATTTTGTGTACCAGTTTCTTTTATTTCAGCTCTGATTTTGGTTATTTCTTATCTTCTGTTAGCTTTAAGGTTGGTTTTTCTCCTGTTCTCTAGTTCCTCTAGATATGTTGTTAATTTTAGATATTTCTAACTTTTTGATGCGGTGTTAGCACTATAAACATCCCTGTTAACACTCATTTAGCTTTGTCCTAGAGATTCTAGTATATTGTATCTTTGTTATCATTAGTTTCAAATAATTTTTATATTTCAAAATAATGAGAGCCATCTATGACAAACCCACAGCCAACATCATACTGAATGAACAACAGCTGGAAGCACTCCCCTTGAGAACTGGAACAAAACAAGGACAACCACTCTCACCACTCCTTTTTTTTGGCGGGGGTGGGGGCAGGGGGGAGGTGGAGAAAATCCCACTCTGTCACCTAGGCTGGAATGCAGTGGCATTATGTCAGTCACTGCAGCCTCCATCTCCCGCACTCAAGTGATTCTCCTGTCTCAGCCTCCCAAGTAGCTGGAGTTACATGTGCCACCGTGCTTGGCTAATTTTTGTATTTTTAGTTGAGGTGAAGTTCACCATGTTGTCCAGGCTGGTCTCGAACTCCTGACCTCAAGTGATCATCCGCCTTGGCCTCCCAAAATGCTGGAACTATAGTTGTGAGCCACTGCACCCAGCTTCATCACTCCTATTTAACATAGTACTGAAAGTCCTAGCCAGAGCAATCAGGTAAGAGAAAAAAATAAAAGGCCTCTAAATAGAAAGAAAGGAAGTCAAACTATCTCTGTTTGCAGACGATGTGATTCTCTATCTAGAAAACCCCATAATCTCTGCCCAAAACTCCTAGACTGGATGAAGAACTTCAGCAAGATTTCAGGATATAAAAATCAATGTACAGAATTCAGTAGCAATTCTATATGTGAATCTCAAGCTGAGAGCCAAATAAACAATAATTCCCTTCACAATAGCAAAATAATAATAATAATAAAATACCCAGGAATACAGGTAAACAGGGAGGTGAAAGATCTCTACAATTAGAATTATAAAACACTGCTCAAAGAAATTAGAGATGACACAAACAAATGGAAAAACATTCCATGTTCATGGATAGGAAAAGCTGACAAAAAGAAGTGATGGGGAAAGGACTCCCTATTCAATCAATTGTGCTGGGATAACTGTCTAGCCATATGCAGAAGGTTACAGCTGGATCCCTATCTAACATGACATATAAGATAGATTAGAGTCTAACATGTAAAACCTAAAACTATACAAACCCTGGAAGATAACCTTGGAAATATCATTCTTGACATAGGCTTCAGCAAAGATTTTATGATGAAAATGCCAAAAGCAATTGCAACAAAAATAAAAATGGACAATTGTTACCTAATTAAACTAAAGAACTCCTGCACAGCAAAAGAAACTATCAACAGAGTAAACAGACAACCTACAGAATGGGAGAAAATATTCAAAAACTATGCATCCAACAAAGGTATAACATTCAGAATCTATAAGAAACTTAATTCAACAGACAAAAAAACAAACACATTAAAAAATGGGCAAATATGGGCCAAGCATGGTGGCTCACCCCCGTAAGCCCAGCACTTTGGGAGACTGAGGAGGGCAGATCACCTGAGGTCAGGAGTTCAAGACCAGTCTGGTCAACATGGTGAAACCTCATCTCTGCTAAAAATACAAAATTAGCTTGGTGTGGTGGTGCATGCCTGTAATCCCAGCTACTCAGAAGGCTGAGGCAGGATAATCACTTGAACCTGGGAGGCAGAGGTTGCAGTGAGCCAAGATCACATTACTACACTCCAGCCTGGGTGACAAAGCAAGACTCCATCTCAGAAAATAAAGGCTGGCCAGGCACAGTGGCTCACGCCTGTAATCCTAGCATTTTGGGAGGCCGAGGCGGGTGGATTGCCTGAGCTCAGGAGTTCGAGATCAGCCTGGGCCACACAGTGAAACCCTGTCTCTACTAAAATGCAAAAGAAATTAGCTGGGCATGGTGGCATGCACCTGTAGTCCCAGCTACTCAGGAGGCTGAGGTAGGATAATTGCTTGAACTGGAAGGTGGAGGTTGCAGTGAGCTGAGATCATGCCACTGCACTCCAGACTAGGTAACAGAGCGAGTCACCCATCTCTACAGAAAAAAAAAAAAAAAAAAGACTGGGGTGGGGGTGCAGGTAATGGACATGAACAGATGCTTTTCAAAAGAACACATATACATGGCCAAAAAGCATATGAAAAACTGCTCAACATCACAAAAATCATTAGAGAATTATTTTAATGCAAATTGAAACTACGGTGATATACTATCTCATGCCAATTAGAATGGCTATTATCAAAAAGTCAATCTATTTAATATTAGTCCATTTTCACAGTGCTATAAAGATGCTATTCAAGACTGGGTAATTTATAAAAAAAAAAAATTACGTTTAATTTACTCACAGTTCCATATGGCTAGGGAAGCCTCAGTAACCCTACAATCATGGCAGAAGAGGAAACAGGCATGTCTTACATGACAGCAAGCAAGAGAACATGTGAAGGAAGCAAAGGGGGAAGAGCCCCTTATAAAACCATCAGGTCTCATGAGAACTCATTCACTATTATGAGAACAGCATGGATAAAACTGCCCCCATGATTCAATAACCTCTCACCAGCTCCCTCCCTCAACATGTGCGGATTATGGGGATTAAAATTCAAGATAAGATTTGGCTGAGGACACAGAGCCAAACCATATCATTCTACCCCTGCTTTCTCCCAAATCTCATGTCCTCACATTTTAAAACACCATCATGCCTTCCCAATAGTCCCCCAAAGTCTTAACTCATGCCAGCATTAACTCAGAAGTCCAAGTCTGAAGTCTCAACTGAGACAAGGCAATTTGAACTGCCTAGCTTCCACCTAGGAGCCTGTAAAATCAAAATCAAGTTAGTTACTTCCAAGACACAATGGGGATGTATAATGGGGGCACAGGCATTGGGTAAATACACCCAATTGGCTAAAACAAAGGGACGACAGGCCCCATCCAAGTTTGAAATTCAGTGGGGCATTTATTAAATCTTAAAGCTCCAAAATAATCTCTTTTGACTCCATGTCTCACATCCAGGTCACACTGATGCAAGAGGTAGTCTCCCACAGTCTTGGGCTGCTCCACTCATGTGGCTTTGCAGGATTCAGCCCACCTCCTGGCTGCTTTCATGGCTGGCATTGAGTGTTTGTGGCTTTTCCAGGTGCATGGTGTAAGCTGTCAGTGGATCTATCATTCTGGGATCTGGAGGAGGGTGGCCCTCTTCTCACAGATCCACTAGGCAGTGCCCCAGTGGCAACTCTGTGTGGGGGCTCTGAGCCCACATTTCCCTACTGCACTGCCCTAGCAGAGGGTATTCATGAGGGCTCTGCCCCTGCAGCAAACTTCTGCCTGGACATCAGGCATTTCTATACATCCTCTGAAATATAAGTGGAGGTTCCCAAACCTCAATTCTTGACTTCTGTGAACCCCAAAGTCCAACCCCACATGGAAGCTGCCAAGGCTTGGGGCTTGCACTGCCTGAAGCAATGGCGTGAGCTATATGTTGGCTCCTTTTAGCCATGACTGTGATGCAGGGCACCAAATTCTGAGGCCACACAGAGCCCAGTCCATGAAACCATTTTTCCCTCCTAAGCCTCAGGTGTGGGATGGCAGCAGCTGCCATGAAGGTCTCTGTCAGACCCCAGAGACATTTTCCTCATTTTCTAGGCGATTAACATTTGGCTCCTCATTACTTATTCAAATTTCTGCAGCAAGCTTGAATTTCCCCCCAGAAAATGGGTTTTCTTTACTATCGCATCATTAGGCTGCAGGCTTTCCAGACTTTTATGCTCTACTTCCCTTTTAAATATAAGTTCCGATTTCAAACCATCTCTTTATGAATGCATAACACTGAATGCTTTCAGAATAATCCAGATCACATCTTGAACGCTTTGTTGCTTAGAAATTTCTTCTGCTAGATAATCTAAATCATCTCTCTCAAGTTCAAAGTTCCACAGATCTCTAGGGCGGGGGCAAAATGCCACTAGTCTCTTCACTAAAGCATAGCAAGAGCGACCTTTGCTCCAGTTCCCAATAAGTTCCTCATCTCCATCTGAGACCACTCAGCCTGGACTTCATTGTCCACATCATTATCAGCATTTTGGTCAAAACCATTAAACAAGTCTTTAGGAAGTTCCAAACTTTCCCACATCTTCCTGTCTTCTTCTGAGCCCTCCAAACTGTTCCAAACTCTGCCTGTTACCCAGTTCCAAAGTCACTTCCATATTTTCAGATATCTTTATAGCAGTGCCCCACTCTCCATGGTACCAGTTTCAGTTAGTTTGTTTTCACACTGCTATAAAGAAATACCCAAGACTATGTAATTTATAAAGAAAAGAGGTTAACTTGACTCATGGTTTTACATGGCTGGGGAGGCCTCAGGAAACTTACAATCCTTGTGGAAAAGGAAGCAGGCATGTTTTACATGACAGCAGGTGGGAGAGTGTGTGACAGAAGCAAAGCAGGAAGAGCCCCTTATAAAACCGTCAGATCTGGTGAGAACTCACTCACTATCATGAGAACAGCATGGGGGAAACTACCCCCATAATCCAATGACCCCCCAAGGGGTCCCTCCCTCAACACATGGGGATAATGGGGATTACAATTCAAGATGAGATTTGGGTGTGAATTCAGCCAAACCATATCAGTCAGAAAATAATAAATGCTGGTGATGTTGCAGAATAAAAGGGAACACTTACATACTGCTGGTGCAAATGAAATTACTTCAGCTACTGTGGAAACCTGTGTAGCAATTTCTCAAAGAACTTAAAACAGGGGTACTATTTGACAGCAATCCCATTATTGGGTAGATACTCAAAGGAATATAAATCATTCTACCATAAGGACTCATGTACACATACATTCATTGCAGCACTACACAATAGCAAAGGCATGGAATCAACATTAAAGCCCATTCACAGAAGACTGAATACAGAAAATGTGGTTCATATACACCATGGAATACTATCCAGCCATAAAAAAGAATGAGATCATGTCTCTTGCAGCAACATAGATTATGGCTGGAGGCTATAATCCTAAGCAAACTAATGCAGGAAACTAATTGCATGTTCTCATGTATAAGTGGGAGCTAAACATTGAATACACAAACACACAAAGAAGAGAACAATAAACACCAAGGCTACTTGGAAGGTAGATGATGGGAGGAGGGAGAGGATTGAAAAACTACCTATGGGGTACTATGCTTATTACCTATGTGATAAAATAATCTGTATACCAAACCTCCATGACACACAATTTACTTATGTAACAAACTTGCACATGTAAATAAAATAATAAAGCTGAACCTAAAACAAAAGTTTTAGAAAAATATTAATTACATAGTACATCAGAGTAAAGTTGACACTGCATGAAAATGCATCATTTTATTCCTGAAGCCTCAACTACCCCTGGAATCTTCTCTGTCTCCCAGCTCAATAAACAAAGCATGAACATATTCTCTCAACTGTCAGCAAAATCTTAAATATTGTTCTGAAATTCACAAAACAGAGCATAAATGTTTTAACTTAAAAACAAGGATTGGGAAACTTTCTTTTTGTATACCCCCTTCTTAAACAGGAAGCAGATACATGTTCTTTTCCTAAAATTCACTGAATATGTAGAAAAAAATTTGCAGATGAGTTTGAAACAGAAGCAAAATTCTGGGAAATTTTTACTATCACAATAGCAAATAAATTACCTGCTGAGTTCTTATGTGCAAAAATATATAAATAAATAAATGATTCTGAAATTCAAAACGCATTATCAAAATGAAAATACAAGCCACAGACTATAAGAAAATATTTGCAAATGATATATCTGATAAAGGACTTGTTCCAGAATATATAAAAATCTCTCATAACCCAATACTAAAAAGACAAATGACCTAAGTTTAAAATTGGCAAAATATTTGAATAGACATTTCATTAAAGAAGATATACAAATGATTAGCTAATAAGCACATAAAAGATGCTCAACATCACTAGTTATTAGAAAAATGCAAATTAAAACAATGAGATATCATATTACTAAATATGTATGATAATAAAATCACAGGCCATAACAAGTGTTGGCAAAGATATGGGAGAATGTGGAGAAACTGGAACAATATATAATACTCATAGAAATGTAAATGGCGCAGCCACTTTGGAAAACGGTTTGTCTGTTTCTTAAAATACTAAACACAGATTTATCATACAATTCAGGAGTTCCACTCTTAGCTATATACCCAAGAGAAATAAAAGCAAATGCCCACAAAAAGACATTCTATTCAAACATCCACTGTAGCATTATTTGTAATGACCAAGAAGCAGAAATGATCCAAATATCCATTGACAGGTGAATAGAGAAAATGTGGTACTTCCATGAAATAAAATATTACTTGGCAATAAAAAGGAATGAAATGCTGATACATGCCACAAACATGGATGAATCCCAAAGACATTATGCTAATTTAAAGAAGCCAGACACAAACACCACTTATGTAAAGTGTCTAGAAACACAATCTATAGAAACAGAAAATAGATGAGTTGTTGCCTGGGACTGGGGTGTGAATGGGGAGTGACCACAAAATGGCACATGGGATGTTTGGGGGTGATGGAAATGCTTGAAAATTAGATTGTGGTGATGGCTATACAACTCTGTAAATTCACTAAAAATCATACACTCAAAATAGATGAAGTGTATGGCATGTAACTCATACCTCAATGAAGCTGCTTATGAACAAACAGATAATTTAACTAGCTTGATGAGATTAGTAGATCCTTACAACTAGTGAAAGTTTGTTTTGTTTTTGTTTTGGTCCAGGAGGTGCCATCTTACATATCCGAAAAGAGCAAATGCCTCCCAGAATCACAGACAACTCTGAGCAGGAAAAGCAAATATGGGGATTGGAGCAGATGAAAGCAGAATTGTTAGCTCAGGAACTAGGTTTTGGAAACTTGAAATTACCATGTACTAGAACAGTGTTCAATAGAACTCTCTGTGATGATGGAAATGTTTTGCTACTTGCTGTCTCCAGTATGGTAGTGCCTAGGCACATATGGTTGCTAAGCACTTCAAATGTAGATTAGTGAGATTGTAGAACTATTTTTTTAAAAATTATTTTATCTCAATTTAAAATGAAACAGTGATACATAGCTAATGAATACCATATTTAACATCACAACTCTAGACTAATCCAAAACATTGATGTGCTTTTCAGACACTTACCCAATCACTAACCTCAAAGCATTTATGATCATAAATGTTAACAAGATGGTCCTTCTTACATTCACTCAGCAAACATTTATGAAATTCCTCCTATGTGTAAGATGCACTTGATAATACAAAGATAAATTGGACATGATACCGCTCTTCAAGGAACTTATAGTCTAGTAAGGAACATAATCGTGCACAAGTAGACAAATTGTAAAGAAGGAAATAGTACCTCAAAAGAGGACCTAGACATGTGGTAGTAATCCAATGTAGGGAAAATCATTTCCAGCTTACAAACTGAAAAATTCTGAAAAGTTTGGAAGACACAAAGTTGATTAGGGTCTTAAAGATGGGTTACAGGTGGTCTCAATGAGGAAGGCAGGGCATTTGTGGCTAAGGGACTTCCTGAAAGAGACAAGGGCACAGATAGGGCTGGTTGAAGACCAGTCACTTCAGATTGTTTAAAAAAAAAAAAAAAAAAAAAAAGGTGTCACAAAACCCCTACTCGTTCCCCCAATGTCTTCAAACCCTGACAGTGAGAGTAGTTATTTTATAGATGTTGTATCCTTCTCAGTGCATTATATTATGAGATATATGACACAGATTTGTCTCATTAGTGGTGATGGTAACTTTGATCACTTGGCTAAGGAAGTGTCCACCAGGTTTCTCCACTCTAAAGTCACTATTTTCCCTTTATAGTTAACAGTAAATTTAAGAGACACTTTTAGACTATATATTCTGCTCCTTACCAAATGGTCACCTAATGGTTTTAGTGTTAATGAATCTTGCCCAAATCAATTATTATGTTTGCAAAATAATGATTTTTAAATCTCCATCATTGTATCCATATTTAATAGTATTTTATTAGGACCACACAGGCTCATGGAAAGAGAGAGTTTTTTTTCTCTCTCATTCACTTTTGTACTGATTTTTTATTTCAACATAGACTCATGGATCCTTTGCAATAGATTATAGTCCATTGTTATCATCAATTTTGATGCTCAAATTGTCTCAGATTTGGCCAGAAGAGGCATCCTGAGGTTGGCTTTTGATTTTTTCTGACATGTCTTCATTTATTTTTGAACCCTTCATTACCCTCGGCACGAAATGTTCCTTATTCATATTCTGTTCTCTCTGCCTCGGAATAAGCCATTTTTCCAAGGAACTCTGGTTACATTTAGTGAGAAAAGATATTTAAAAACATATTTTAAAAAACTCACGATGTAGACTTGATGTTTTTAATATGTGCCATGTACTACTTTTTAACAGAGAGTGTCTGCTAACAGTACCCTTAATCTCCACTCTTCTGATAAAGGAAAGTGTGCAACTCTGAACTTTGGGGAGACACAACTCCCTCAAGCCACCAGCTCAAGAGGAGAGAAGAAAAATTATAGACAAATACAGTAGCAGATACCCCCCAAACCAGTTCTTGGTGATGCAAAGGTGATGTTATAAACTGAGGGCCACTTCATCCCTCCTCTCAGAAGAGAAATGGGAGATCAGAAAAAAATGTGCCAGGAGCAAGTGCTACCATCTGGGTGGCTAAAAACAGAACCACTATCATCTAATAAGCTGGTCCTTCCATTGTGACAGGGTCAGAAGGAGTGACGTGCCCATTTGTATAATTAATGCCATGCTCATGGTCAAAATTATATTGAGAACAAATGTACAGCATCCTCATTTGTAACAAGACTATTGCCTACAAGAGAACATAAATGTTCCTCCAAATAAAATATGTTGGTTTTAGGCACGGCAAGAGGAAACCAGCCTTAAATCTCCAGAGTGGAGAGACTAGATGTGATCTGAAATCCCTGTTACCTTCCCCAGGTGAGGCAACAGAACTGAAGACTTTGCCTGCCAAATCTAGGCAGGAGAAAGCTCCTATTTACATGTCGATTGACATCAGAGGACTTACATTCACAAGACTTCTGATGGGATGTTTTTCAGAAAGGGAATGGGGACAGACACAGAAGAATGGCTGAAGTAGTGTACAAGGAAGATGAAGGAGTTAAAAGTGAGAAAGAAATCTGGAATCCTACATGAGACCCACTAAAGACCTGGAAGAGTGAGGCCTTCCCTACCGGAACAAAGTTTAAGTCTTAGTCTCCAGTTTGCTTCCATTGCTCTAGAAAAGCTCAGTGAAACAAGTGCTTGAACCTTCATTGTATTTCAATATATTTTGGGTCTGAATGAGACTATCTGAGCGGCAACCTGTGTACTCCAAACGGTCCTCTCCTATACAGTACTAGGTGGAACCATTAACAGCAGAACCTTCTCCAAGCACAGGGAATCAAAAGAACAACTTCTCCAATTTCTCACAGACAGTAAGAAATACTACCAGGACCCTGTTTCACCTGGATTACATATGTCTGTTTCTCCCAAAATAGCCTCTCTGATGTGTAATTGTGTACACACCTGCAGGCGACTGCCCAGGCTTTTACCCCCATTTCCTCCACATTCTGTCCCCTTTTTCTTTAGCCCTACAAATGGGTCCATTAGACTACAACCTAGCAGAGCTGGGGAGCTTACTGCATTATTGATACAGATGGAGGTAACAGAGACTACTGTTGCAGGGTATTTGACATTCTTCTCTCATTTGTATGCTTAACATTTAACTTTCCCCTAACATCCAACCCTACATGCTGACTTCCTACCTTGACCGTTTCTTTTAGATCTTCAGAATCTCCCAAGCTGAACTTATTACTTGCTTTCTAAATCTAATCCTACTTCTGTTTGCCCAAGTTGTTCAGGGAAAAAAAAAAAAGTATCTTAAATTTGCCTTAATCAGCCATCAAGTCTAATCAGCCATGAAGTCTCCTTTACACCTCTGGAATTTCTTCCTTTCTCCCTATCCTCCATGGTGTTGCTGGTGGTTCATGCCCTCATCATCTCTCATCTGTTCTGTTTATTTGGACCTAGCCCATTTGAATAAACCTGCTCGAGAAATAGATTCGAACAAAAAAATATACAATAATAATAACAATCCTTCATCAGCCTCTCTACTCTGGAATTTGTCCATACTTCTTGTTTCTGTCAGTTCTGCTGATATTTTTTGCACTAATCTGTGTGATTTACTCACTGACATGTGCTTGTCCAAGTTCTGTCTCCCGATTTACATGTGGAATGCTTCCAGTTTTGACCATCTATCTACAGCATATTATACATAATCAACTCATGAATCACCCTTGGACATGACCTGAAGTTCTTCCTCTGGCACCATGAGCTTTACTGGGTAACAGGCCCTGTGCGGCCTCCATTCCATCTCTGTTGGACCTACCAGTAAGCCCCAGCCTTTGCCAAGGAAAGGAATCAGAAGTTCTCCATTTTTAGTCTCTCTCATCCCCAAAACATTGATGGTAGTATTTATAACTAATATCTGTGCCATGCTTTGTAGTTTAAATCTAACTTAAATTCCTTGAAAATCCTCCCAACAGTCTCCTACACTGCTATAAGAATCTTTCCAAAACATAAATCTGATCATATCATGTTACTGCTGGCTCCTAGTGGCATGGGAGATGAAAGACAAATGCTAAGCTTGTCATTTAGGGGTGTCCACTATCAAATTGTCTTTGAGCTGTCTCTCTCCTTAATTCTAATCACATTAAATGACGATGCCTTATTTCCTAAATTCACAAAGATCTCTTGTACCTCTTTCTATGCCTGCCATTCCTTCCTGAATTTTCAGATTGGAGCAAATGTACTTGCGATTAATGGAAAAAAAAAAAAATTACATTTGCACCAACCAAACAACATTCCCTTTACCTTTGTCACAGTAATTGCTTAAGACTAGCTTCAAAGGCCACCACCTCCTAAAACAGTAAACATCTTCCTTCTCTACATTTAGTCTCTTCCAGTTGTGAGTTGCTCATTAGGCTCCTTGTTCTTCTCAGTAACCTCCTTTAGGAAAGAGACAAGGTCTCTTTCATTCCTGTCTCCAGCACTTGGCATGCACTAGATGCTCAGTAATAACATTGGTAGGAGGAAGACTGAGGGAAATTCTGTTAATTCAGTAAAATAACAAAGAAAAGGAAACTATCAACAGATCAACACACATAATATTTTCACTTCAAAGATCAAATTATAATTGTATTTTAAGTGTTTCCAATCACTCTTTAAGCAGCACAGGAATGGGTTATTGCCTTACTTTGTGTTTCATAAAAGACAATTGTTCTACCTGAAGATTCCTTTGATTTGTTAAAAAAAAAAAAAAAGTTTTATTTAAAGTGAGGAATAAGAAGTGATTTCCTAAGAGAAGCATTATCCAATCCACTTGTTTATGTTTAATCCAGAACTTATTTTCATCTGAAAGGTATGACAACAAGATTGAAGATTTGCTGCATCAAAACACGGGTGCACCACTTTATTTCTTCAGTCATATTGATGTAGACAGGCCACATTGAAATACCCTTGGAAAATCATTTCAGGTTCTTTGATATAAAAGAAGTCATTGTACCACTAAATTATTTATCTACATCACGGTAGCTCAGGTTTTAAAGACAGTAACTATGCCATAGGTAGCAAGTATACTCATTTCCAGTCATTTTTCACAAAAGAGGTAAAGAACCATTCTTTTTCAACTTAAGACACCCAGTAAAATCTGCTGATGATTGTCATACCTGTTCAAGACATCATAACCGGGTGATGAGGTCATCAGATTGATTCCATCAATCTGGGTGCAGTTTGAGCTCAGAAGGCCTAAAGATTGATCGCAACAAAACATTGCGCAAATTGCCTCCCTAATGTTTCATGGAAAGCTGAGAATTGGTAAATAATCACTTCTACCTAAGCCCATAAATCTAATCTCAAAATGTAGATACAGAATATTCCCTCTGAAGCAAGGAAGTATGGGCACTCATTACACGGCCTTGCCCCTCACATATGTACTCAGAGACACCCCAAATCACAGAATGACAGTATGAAAAAATTATCTTTCTAATAGTTGCCATTGGAGTAACTACTTTCTGCTGGACACAGTGATAAATGTTGTTTTCAGTTGTGAGTAATCCTCATAGAAGCAACGAGGTAGGCATGATTATACTTGTTTTATAGATAAAGTTACAAGCTCAGGAGAGGTTAAATAATCTGAGAAGGTTCATACTATTAGCAAAAGTGGAAAACTAGGAATCAATCCCAGATCTGTTGATCGCAAAGCCCTAGCTCCAATATCAGCAGCCCTTCAAAATTCCCTTCCCCTGGGTCTTCTGGAAGAAATATACACTGTTGTCAACATGAAGACTCAGGCTTTGGTTTCCACATTCCTAGTTTTGGTTACAAGGGTTTAGAAGAGACTTAGGCCTGACTATGTTGAAATCACTGAATTTAAACATGAACCCAAGTGCAGGCGATCATGTTGTCAATTTTATTAGTAAAGAACGACCTAAAGAGACTATCACTTCTGGCAGCGTGGCAGATTAGTGACACCGAAGGAAAAAAAAAAATTTCCCATTGAGAACACCTAAAAATGCTGGTAGAGACAGAGATAGAGAGACAGAGACAGAGACACAGAGAGAGAGAGAGAGAATCAGGGAAATTAGGACTCTACAAACCATAATATGACTGTGGAAATCTAAGAGACAAGACCATGTCAAAGTCAGCTTACACCTACCTGGCTGTAATCTTGAAATATATATTCATTTCATGAAATATATATATATACACATATATACACACACATATATATACATATATATACACATATATATATACACATACACACACACACAGTCACCCCTTGGTATCCATGAGGAATTAGGTTCCATGACTCTCCCTCTACCTCTGCAAATACCAAACTCCGTGGATGCTCAAATCCTTTATATAAAATGGTTAGGTATTTGCATATAACCTGGGAACATTCTCCTATGTACTTTACATTATCTCTCGATTACCTGTAATATCTAATACAATGTAAGTGCTGTGTAGTTGTTATACTGTGTTATCTAGGGGATGACAGTAAGAAAAAAATGTCTGCACACATTCAGTACAGGCACAACCATTCTTTTTAAAAATATTTTCAAACTGTAGTTGGTTTAATCAGCAGCTACAGAGCCCACAGATATGAAGAGCCAGCTGTATATGCTAATTTACATATATAAGTATATGAATTTTTATATATTCAAAGTGTAAAGAGAATAATAAAAAGACAATCTCAGATTTGAGTTCAGTGGCAGCCTAGCTATCATCATCAAAATAACAATTTGGGCTTATACACAGCAGACTGAATATATGCCGTTACCTCTTCTTCCTCCTGAAGCAACGAGAAAATGGCAGTAAATGAATAAAAATAAATACTACATGAAGGCTTTTTCTTTTTTCTTTTTTTTTGAGACTGAGTCTCACTCTGTCACCCAGGCTGGAGTACAGTGGCGCGATCTTGGCTCACTGCAACCTCTGCCTCCCAGGTTCAAGCGATTCTCCTGCCTCAGCCTGCCAAGTAGCTGAGACTACAGGTGTGTGCCACCACGCCAGGATAATTTTTGTATTTTTAGTAGAGACGGGGTTTTGCCATGTTGGCCAGGCTGGTCTCGAACTCCTGACCTCAGGTGATCCACCCACCCTGGCCTCCTAAAGTGCTGGGATTACAGGCAGGAGCCACTGCGCCTGGCCAGATTTTTTGTTTGTTTTTGTTTGGTTTGGTTTGGTTTTGAGATGGCGTCTCACTCTGTAGCCCAGGATGCAGTGCAATGGCACCGTGTTGGCATATTGCAACCTCCGTCTCCTGGATTCAAGCAATTCTCCTGCCTCAGCCTCCTGAGTAGCTGGGATTACAGGCCCCCACCACCACGGCTGGCTACTTTTTTATATATATTTTTAGTAAAGTCAGGGTTTTACCATGTTGGCCAGGCTGGTCTTGAACTCCCGACCTCAGGTGACCCACCTGCCTTGGCCTCCCAAAGTGCTGGGATTACAGGCGTGAGCAACCATGCCCGCTCCCCCCACGACCTTTTTTTTTTTTTTAAATTGGAAGAAGGAAGTATACAAGTGAATGGTGAACAACATAACTGCAAGGCACAAATAGAAACTTAGGTGCCAGTAGAGAGCATAGAACAAGAACCAGTGACGTGTCTGGAAGCTCTCAGTATTCGGAGGCAGCAGGTGCCTCTGAAGGGTTACTGGTGAGGCTAAAATCAGAAGGGCTTTTCCTAATTGTGGGTCCCATCTTTCTTGTTTCTTCTTATATCTCATAACCTTTTTTATTTTACAGCAGACAATGTGTGTTAAAAAACAGTGGCATCTGAAGAATACTAAAGTTTTGAGGATTTTCATTGATTTCTTTTAGGTCATTTTCATCTCCTCCCAAAGAATACAAACTCTTTCTATTTTGGCAGCTGAAGCAATTAGGTAGTCATTTGGATTTTGCCAACAGTCAATTTGATCTGGAACTGGATTTCAGCTTTAATAAGATTAAACTCATCTCTTTTCAGCCCAGACCTGCTTTGAGTGCACAGTTTGTGTGTGTGTGTGTGTGTGTGTGTGTGTGAGATGGGGAGGGGAGAGGGTTGGGGGTGTTGAATCTCTTTGATATTAATCATGTTTGAGTGAGGAGGAGATGAGCTGAGATTCCACCTTTGGACTTAACTTTGGAGGTCCCCAGTGCCAGACACAATGAGAATATGCAAGACTTTATGAATTCTTTCTGTTTCTCTGCTTCACTTTCACTGTCCTGCTAAAGTAAAATTTAGAGGAGAGCCAGGAGAGATTTCAGGCCACAAAAATATTATTGTGTTTGAGGTACTCCAGTTTCAATCTATCTTGGATACATCAACCATCACCCACAGTGCAGCTGGCCTTTTCCAGGCAGGCAAAGCCTCTGGCAGGTTTCTCCTCTGCCTGTCAGTACCCAGGGTCCATGTTCCTCCAGCCCCCAGGCAGCTGCCACAGCCCTACTACCCTTTGAAGGGCTTCTCTCTGTGAAAGTCAATTCATTTAGGTTTCCTCTTGTCTGCTAAGTTGTCTCATAGACAGCATAATTATTGTTTTTTCTTTTCTTTTTTTCTTAGTATTACCACAAGAGTGAAGATCTTTTCTATTTATTTACATGCAAACTAAAATCAAAAACCTACTTTTTCAGGTTAAATTTTCACCTCACCTTCATAAAATATTTACTCTAACACAGATTACTTCTAGGTCACATGAACATTAGTTGATTATATAGTAAAGGTTTTGTTCTCGATCACAGAGAAAATATTATTTTTAGTCCATAGTTGATTCGATTCCTCTTTTAAAAAATAATGTGATAGTCCAGTATGTTTCTCTACTGCTGATGTCTGAAAGAAGCTGCGTTCAATCGTTTTCCCATGCAAAGAATTGAGTCATGTAACCACTAATTTCCTTAACTACTAAAAGAAATATCTTTCTGTTAGCCTTCCAGAACAGAGGATTTATATATGGCAAGCCAACTTATTAATCTATGTAAACAATGAAAGCAAATTTATTTATGAGTTTTATTTCTTCCATTCAACAATATCTGCCATAATACAAAACACTGTTGAGTAGTAATGTAAATGGAAAATCAGTCTAAACTTTGAAAAATTATAAGTCAAGTAACTTTTAAAATAATGAGCAAGTTCAGATTATTCATGGGTGTACACCAATTCTCAATAGCTATTAATAATATATTAACAAATAGAGATCTTACTATGCTTTTCTTCATTAATAAATATAAAAAATGAGTTGTGGCGTGCCATTGACACAATTTGTTCCCTTTTGCACATGTATCTATTATTAGTCTATTTCCCAAACCTGCTTTTTATTGACTATGCTAAATAACTCAAATTCAGTTTATTGGGCTCATTGTGTTTCCTACACAGACCTGAGCATTGCATATTATTCTTTAAAAGAAAGAAATGTCCTCAATACATCCTAGTTGATGAAAATGGTGATTTTTGCTAGAAAACATTGAGTTTTACCCATACATTTTGGCTTTGGTATATTTAATCAATATGAACAATCATCCTATCAATAAAAAGCTTTTTAACTGGGAGATATTTTGCTATACCATGAATGCAGGGCACTATTCAAAAGATATAAAATGTTTCCAGTCTCTTTGACTTCGGATTAATTTAAATGTTGTGTTCTGATAATAATCAAATTGGTTTTTTGCTGCTTTTTGCAGAAAAAGTACTAAGATAACTATAGTTCCCCTCTTCCTCATCACAGCTTTTTTTCTATCACAAAACAGTCCCCTCTTTAGCAAACTGGGTAAAAACTGCAACAACAGGTCATGGGGGCTGCAGACACCACATAGGAGTGAGAGGGCAAGATCTGGCATCCTCGCATTCTCACAGCGACTCAAGCCTTCTCCTATTTCTCTTTCAGGTAACGTTCCCTCCCTCAACCCAATCCTTTGACACTGAGCAGTGCCATAGGGTTGTGCAACAGATCATGTTAAAAGGAGCACTGAAAAGAGACATCAGTTTGAAGAACAGATCGCTGGGCTAGACGTGGTGGCTCACGCCTGTAATCCCAGTACTTTGGGAAGCCGAGGCGGGTGGATCACCTGAGGTCAGGAGTTTGAGACCAGCCTGACCAGTATGGTGAAACCCCGTCTCTACTAAAAATACAAAAATTAGCTGGGTGTGGTGATGGGCACCTGTAATCCCAGCTACTTGGGAGGCTGAGGCAGGAAAATTGCTTGAGCCAGGGAGGCAGAGGTTGCAGTGAGCCAAGATGGTGCCACTGCACTTCAGCCTGGGAGGCAGAGTGAGACTCTGTCTCACAAAAACAAACAACCAACCAAACAACAAACTCACCAAGAAAAAAAGAAAAACAGATATCTGGATGAGTGGGTGGGGGTGGGGCTGGGGGCAATCCATTTGTCCTTTATTTCCTCTAGCACCTTGGATCCATCAGCACAAAGTCACCTTTCCTATCCTTGTCTCCTACCACTTACCTTTATGTACCTGGGGTTTCAGATAAGCTGAATAGCTTTAATTAGAGATGATCCCTAATTATCCATCCTTCCTGAGTATTTTGACCACAAAGCATTGGTTTCACTACTTTCAGTAAACAATCAAGGTTCAATCAACAGTGTCTTATTCCCTTTTGATCTTCCTATATCACTTTTTCCCACTTTTAAAGTAATTTTAGTCGTATCTTTACTTCCTACAAGCTCTTTCAGAGCGGGAACCATAGGAAAGATGCGTCTATATTCCAGGACACGTATAAGGTGCTCAGCGAGCATCCATACGATCAAAGAGTGAAGGAACACAGTATTATGAAAAACAAAAACATATTTAGCACCCTAGAAAACTAAGGCAGTTAAATATTTCATTATTTAAAAATAGTTTATTTAATCTCACCAAAGCCTTGAAATCTGAACAGAGAAAAAATAATTTTAACCACATCAACCCTTAATGTCTCAAAAAAAAAAAAAAAAGGAGGAGGAGGAGGAAGAGAAAGAAGGTAGGAAATCAGCAGGAGGAAGTAGTGGAGAAATAAACTGAAAGGGAAGAGTTTAGTCATGTAGAGTCACATCTGATATACTTCTTTGGGATGTGGAGGTGGGTCTTGTGGTGAAGCAGAAGAATTTAACACTAAATAAATGTATTCAACTAACTGAAATGGTGATCAAAATGCTTTCTCTTTGCCTAGCAATCATCTGAGAATGGCATTTTAGTGAGTAGCTTAAGGAATGGGATGCCCTCTCTAATTGCACTTATTGATTACCACCAAGACTGCTTACTTACTGATGGGAAGGAGCTGTTTGGAAATACCGTAACTCCAGTGTAGTTTTGCAGAGCAGAGCTATGCCTTGGTATCACTGTCCAAGGAAATAGAAACTTCACATTAGAGCTTCAAAGAACCCATGGACCCTAACATTTTCATTACATTTTAGAGTTTATGGCAGAGAACTTCAGTTTTGCTTTCTTTAGAGTATCTCTTTGGACTCAACTCTCTCATCCCTTTTCCTGTTAGTGCTTAGAACCATCACAGATTAGAAACTACACATCCCAAGAAAAATGACCTGTCCTGGAGTTGAACTTTGCAGCACTAATGTATACCCCTAAAACACATCCTTAGTAAAACATTTCACGTTTTGATTTCCTTGAAAAGAAGAAATCAATGAAATGTCAGGCTTGGTGTTTAGCTGTCCTTTTGAGAAAGAAAATCTAGTTTGAAGTATGATTGTGCCAGACTACAAAAAGTGACGTACAAACCTTCCTGAGAGCGAAGGGGATACTGCACTGGCTGAGCACACGCTGCACTGCAGGTGTTGAGCTTCATAGGTCATATTTCACCCATTTTCTTCCCTTTTCGTCTTTTATTCTCAAAATATGCTTGTGAGGTCAATAGTAATATCCTCATCTGTATAAATCCCCATTTGTATAATTTATTGTTTGTATAACAGTAAAATTAAATTCAGAGGTTTGATGTTATATGCTCAAAATGATAAAATTTGCAAATCATGGACCAGAGATTTGAACTTGTGTCTTTCTGACAGCAAATTCCCTGTTCCTTGTACTACACTGTAGTGACAAGAACCCTGTCTTAAGGGAGACAGGGAGAAAGAGATCTCTAGTAAGGGAGAAAGTGTTTTAGGGTGAGGAGTTGGGGACTCTAAAAATATCCTTTAATTTAATCCAATGCCACCTAGGGTGGCTCCGTGTTGGAACATTCCTCCTCATATTCATGGCTAGCATTCATGAAACAGGGCTGTCACATAAGTGGTACTTAAGTGAACCATAGGCAGGTAATGCCTCCTTTTGATCCCAGAGAACACTGCATGATATTCTTTTATATAAAACTCATACATCGTGCTTCATACAGTAGGTATGTATGATACCAAGATATGATGGTTACACGACAGAGCCCTATCATTACACTAATTTGGTTCAAATCCCAGTTCCAAAAATCCCTAAATATGTTATCTCAGGAAAGTCATTTAAGATCTTTGAAGCCTCTGTTTTCTCATCTTTAAAAGAGAAGTAATCTCAGAATCAATTATTAGGACAATTATCAGAATTAAATGAAATTGTTCATGTCCAGCACCAGTGAAATGTCTAGCACATAGTAAGTACTTAAGAAATGTTTGTGTACTGTGTAGAAGGCTGTGTGCACAGTAAGGATAACAATATTAACCTGGTCTCCTATTTATAGGCTTGGTATGTATGTAAAGAGCAGCCAGAGGCAATTTGTAAAGAGACTATGTATCTCTGGACATGACATTATTTTTATATAAAAGACTAATAAGATATTTTCTCAAGGACCTCTTTACTACCTGTCACATGGGATTTGCTGGTAATTAACTCTGTGTATATGGCTAAATGATTCTTGAAATGTAGGGATTAGAAATCATTAAATAAGACTAAAATTAAAATGGGAATAAAAACAGGCTCAGAAACAAGGCTACATCTCAGTTAAGAGCAGACTGTAAAAATACTAATTTGCAAACAGATCTTTGATCATTAGGAATCCATCTTACAGGTGTCTAGACACTCTGAACTTTTCTCTTATGACTAAGGAATTAGGAAAGCTTTTAAGAAATTTTTCACTGAGTTGTCAAATATTTTAATAGATCCCACTAACAATATGTCAGCTCATAGGACACACTATACTTAGCATGCTTTTGACTTTGACAGTGTTTTCAAGCATAAAATGTGATGCATTATATCTAAATATCTTAATCAGCTGAAATGAAATTACTTAAAATTCCCCCAGGAACTTATTTTTTTAATGGCTTTGGAACTAAAATTAGCTTTAATTCAATAGTGTATGTGTTCATCAATTTGCCAAAGACTGTGGAGAGAGATGGAGGGAAAGAGAAGGAACAGACCAACTTTATGATCTGCTGCCACATGACTCTGAGATAGAGTGTCTGATGCTAAGACCAATTCTGTTTCCACTAAACCTGATGACTTCCCCAGGCCAGGGTGCTAAAGCCCTTTAAGCTTTAGGATTACAGAAGGCTTATCACTACAACCATAAATCATAGCAGTAAGAGAATGAAAAGATGTCCTAGTGGAATTCAATTGGATTAAAGAAACAAATAGATCTGAGGCATGTTTGTACAGCTGCATGAGTTACTCATAATAAAGGACTGTCTAGCCTTAGGATCAGCCTGGACTAATTTGGCAGTGGAATTGAGATGCTGTTGAGTTTGCACTGGTCTAGCCGCTCTGTGAGATTAATGAGTAGTCATCATCAATCACATCTGTTTATGCAATCATTTAAATACAATGCATTTCAGCTTATCAGAATTCTCAATCTCCCTAAGCCTGAAACAGCCACGTTGGAAAGTATTAATAGGGAAGTTATCATAATACTGACTGCCCTCTTGGTCAGGACAGCTCAGCCAAGGCTGGTTCTTCGCAGTTCTGAAAAGAAGTCATATCAAAAACTGGACTTCACAGTGCATCCTGCGTTAGGCATTTGTAATATACTGCCATAGCCTTGATGCAAAATAGGGCTGCAGGAATACTGAGAACACCAGAACTAGGAGGAACCTATTCCAGGTACCAGTCCTGGACAGGACAACCAGGATGGTCAGGTGACAATAGGAGTGTGGAAGGAGAGATGGTCACAATCTCCATTATGCCCTTGCTCAGGTAAGCTGAAAACAGCAGCAGGAAATCTGGACTTCAAGCAGATGCTCCAGAGTTAGATTTTTGTGGCCCATTGTCCTAGGAAATCAATACATATGCAGTAAGACTCTGAGTAGTGGCCAAGGGGATGAAATGGGACTCACACAAAGAAAAGGGGGACTGACAAAAACTAGGATGGGGCTGGGTGTGGTGATTCACACCTGTAATCCCAGCAATTTGAGAGGCTGAGGCAGGCGGATCACTTGAGTTTGAGACCAGCCTGGACAACATAACGAAACCCTATCTCTACTAAAAATACAAAAATTAGCCGGGTATGGTGGCACATGCCTATAATCCCAGCTACCCAGAAGACTGAGACATGAGAATTGCTTGAACCCGGGAGGCAGAGATTGTGGTGAGCCAAGATCGTGCCACTGCACTCTAGCCTAGGTAACAGAGCAAGACCCTGTCTTAAAAAAACGACTGGACATCATGGTCCCACAGTGAGCTGAGTATCTGTTTACAACTACTGAAGTGATCCAAGGCAGACAACCTGCCTATGGGCACGGCCGTTGGCCACCTACAGGATGGAGACTCATTGGTTTTCCATGGTTCATCCTTGAATCAGTTAAACACTCCTCAGAGTCCAGTTGAAAGAAAAGAGGTATTATTGATACCACATGGGGGTTATATTTGTGATCTGAATGACTGGACCAATGACTGTCAGATTTTAAGTACTTGCCTCTAGATGGGGGAGTCAGTTGGGGTGGGAAAACCTTGTTCTCATGCATCCTTCTTCTAGGAAGCCCTGAGACTACAACAGATGGCCTGAAGCCTTCAGAAGGATTAAGCTTGGGCAGAGCCTTACATCTACTGTTTGAAGAATTATAAATTCTTATGACTTTCTCCCATTTCAGCATCACTTCCAAGGATGATCGTACATATCAGTTTAAAATAAATTGGCGTTCATATGCTATAGTAGAAAGAACATAAATTTGTAATCAGGTAGAGCTAAATTGAAGAGCTTTGTTACTTCCTGGATAGGTACTGAAGCTGAATCTAATATTTTCTACAATGTGTGCTGTATACAGATAAAATGCATTGATGATTAAATAAAGGGAGAATTATTTTCTAATCTGAAAAAATCTATAACATTTCTACATTACTTACGAGAATTAAATTAAGTAACATAGTATGAATAACCAATAAATATTCACTTTCTTTTTTTTATCATATTGTACTCTCTATACAAGAATGCTATATTTGTGATATTTTTATTGGATTCAACAATAGAAAATATTTTGACTTAATCCGAATCACAGGATAATTGATGCAACAAGAATAAGTAGTGAAATGCAAAAATCCTCAATAGAATATTAGCAAACAGAATCCAACAGTGTAGAAAAAGAATTATAAATGACAGCCAAGTAAGATTTATCTTATGGTATGCAAGATTGATTCAACATTTGAAAATTTGTTAATATAATCTATCACTTCAATGGGCTAAAGAAGAAAAATCACATAACTACAGCAAAAAGCATTTGATAAAATCTAACATCCATTTATGATGAAAATGATTGACTAACTAGAAATAGATGAGAGCTTTCTCAATTCAATAAAGAATATCTACAATAAAACCTTTGGCTATCATTATCCTTAATGGTGAGAAACTAGAAGCTTTCCCAATAAGCTCAGTAATAAGACAAGAATGGTCCCTCTCACCATTCCGTTTCAAAGTCATGCTGGAAGCCCTAACTAATGCAGTAAGACAAGAAAAGGAAATAAAAGGTATACAGATGGGAAAGGAAGAAATGAAACTGTCTTTGTTCATAGATGACATAAAAATCTATGTGGAAAATCTGAAACAATCAGCAAAAATAATTTCTGGAGCTAATAAGTAATTATAGCAATGTTTCATGATACAAGGTTAATATACAAAAGTAAATCATTTTCTTATATACCAGCAAAGAACAAGTAGAATTTAAATTTAAAAACATTTACTTTAGCACCTCCAAAAATGAAATACTTATATTTAAGTCTAACATAACATATACAAGAACTATTTTTCTCATATGTAAGAAAAATTCCAAAACTCTGATAAAAGAAACCAGAGAAGAACTACAAAAATGAAAAGCTATTTCATGTTCCTGGATAGGAAGATTCACTATCATCAAGATGCCATTTCTCAATTTTTTTTTTTTTTTTTTTTTTTTTTTTTTTTTTTTTTTTTTTTGAGACGGAGTCTCGCTCTATCACCCAGGCTGGAGTGCAGTGGCCGGATCTCAGCTCACTGCAAGCTCCGCCTCCCAGGTTTATGCCATTCTCCTGCCTCAGCCTCCCAAGTAGCTGGGACTACAGGCGCCCGCCACCTCGCTCGGCTAGTTTTTTGTATATTTTTAGTAGAGACGGGGTTTCACTATGTTAGCCAGGATGGTCTCGATCTCCTGACCTCATGATCCGCCCGTCTCGGCCTCCCAAAGTGCTGGGATTACAGGCTTGAGTCACCGCGCCCAGACCATTTCTCAATTTTATCAATAAGTTCTATGCATTCTCAATCAAAATCTCAGCAAGTTATTTTATGGATATTTACAAAGCATCTAAAGTTATATAGAGAACAAGAGACTCAAAATAGCCAACACAATACTGAAGCAGAAGGAGAAAGTGAAAGGACTGATACCCCCAACTTTGAGGCTGACCTTATAGTTACAGTAATCTAGACAGTATGGTATTAATGGAAAAATAGATAAATACTTCAATATAACTGAATAGAGAGTCCAGAAATAAACCCACATGAATATAGTCAATTGATCTTTAGCAAAGGAGCAAAGACAACCTAATGGAGAAAAGATAGTCTTCTTGAGAAATGGTGCCGCAACAATTAGACATCCACATGCAAAAGAGACCAGACTCAGGCCTTACACTATTTATAAAAATTAACCCCAAATGGATTGTAGGCCTAAATGTAAAACACAGAGCTATAAAACTTTTAGAAGGTAACAGTATAAAATCTAGATGACTGAGTATGGCAATGACATTTTAGATACAACATTAAGGACACAATCCGTGAAAGAAGTAACTGATAAACTGGACTTTATTGAAATTTAAAATTTCTACTTGGCAGAAGACACTATCAAGAGAATAAGGAGGCAAGCCACAAACTGATTGAAAGCATTCAAAAGACATAGCTGATTAACTATTATCCAAAATATACAAAGAATAATCCTTAAAACTCAACAAGAAGATGAACAACTTAACTTTAAAAAAAATGGGGGCAAAAGACCTGAACCAAAGAAGATATACAAATGGAAAGTAAGTATATGAATAGACTTATGACATTATGAAATACAAATCAAACAATGAGATACCACCACATCCCTATTGGAATGGCCAAAATCCAGAAAACTGACACCACCGCATACTGGTGAAGATATAGAGCAATAGGAACTCTTATTCATTGCTGGTGGGAATGCAAAATGGTACAGCCACTTTGGAAGACAGTTTGGCAGTTTCTGACAAAACCAAACATAATCTTACCATATAACTCAGCAATTGCACTCTGTAGTTTTTATCCAAATGAATTGAGAACGTATGCCCACAATAAAAAACCTGCACATAGGTGTTTATAGAATCTTGATTTGTAATTGCCAAAAATTGACAGCATCCAAAATGCCCTTCAGTAGAGAAATGAATAAATAAACTGTGGCACATCCAGACTCTGGAATATTATTTAGCAATACAAAGAAATGAGGACCAGGTGAGGTGGCTCATGCCTATAATCAGGTCTTTGAGGGGCCAAGGTGGGAGGATTGCTTGAGCCCAGGAGTTCAAGACCAGCCTGGGCAACATACTGATACCTGGTTTCTACAAAAATAAACAAAATTAGCCAGGCATGGTGGTGTGCACCTGTAGTCACAGCTACTTGGGAGGCTGAGGTGGGAGGATTGCTTGAGTCTAGGAATTCAAGGCTGCAGTGAGCCAATATTACACCACTGCACTCCAGCCTGGGCAACAGAGTGACAGAATGAGACTCTGTCAAGGAAGAAAGGAAAGAGGGAGGGAAGGAAAGAAGGAAGGAAGGGAGAGATGGAGTGGGGAAGGGAGGGATGGGGTGGGGAAGGGAGGGAGTGAGAGAGGGAGGGAGGAGCTGTCAAGACATGAGACAACATCGAGAAATCTTACATGCACACTGCTAAGTAAAAGAAGTCAAGCTGAAAAGGCAACATACTGTATAATTCCAACCATATGACATTCTGGAAAAGGCAAAACTATAGAGATAGTAAGATGATCAGTACTTGCAAGGGGGTGGGAGGAGGAAAGCATGAATAGGTAAAGGGTAGAGGACTTTCGTTGCAGTAAAACTATTCGGCGGGATTCTAAAATGGTAGAAACATATCATTATACATTTGTCCAAACTCATAGAATGTAGAACTCCAAGAATGAACTCCAATGTAAAGTATAAACTTTGGGTAATAATGATGTATCACAGGTTTATCAGTTGCAATAAATGTACCACTATGGTGCAGCATGTTGATAGTGGAGGAAGCTGCGCTTGTATGGGGAAAAGGAGTATATGAGAATTGTCTGTCCTTTCTGCTAAATTTTGTTGAGAACCTACAATTGCTCTAAAATAATAAAGTCTATCAAACATTTTAATTTAATTTTAATTTCAGTTTAAAAAATAAAATAAATGATGTTATTCACCATTACTGCCCCAGACATTCGTCCTAACTGCAAAGTATGAGGGCAATGTTGAATCACAGATTTTCTTGGCTTGTTATTTTACATCCCTAACTTGGTTTTGACATTAACAGTTAGCATCCAAAACAATCTTAACTATCAGGAATATGACATAGCCCTACAATTAAGGGACCATGAGGAAAACATTTTCAAGTTGTGTTAATGTAGGTCTCACTACAATGAATCTCTTAAACAAATATCTCACTAAAATCAGAGGAGACTTCTAGAACTCTCAAATAAATAGCAATAAGACTATGCATAATTGCATAGAATAGTCAGTCTAAAATGCAACCAAAATGAACACCATAGTTGACACTGAACCGATATAATGGGATGTTGGTCAATAAGCCTGAAACTCTTCTGTGGTCTCATTTGAGAGGTAATAGCCATGAGTTGCTTGAATGTTGTTTGAAAATGAGATTGTCATGTTTTCTGAGACTCCAAAAGGAAAGTAGATACATGTGACAAATACTGGAGAGAAGACTCATCCAATTAGTCTCTAATAGTTGATGTATGACTGCATCCTTGCTCTCTGCCTCATCAGCTGAAGACACCAGGCATGTAGTCCAGTTGCTAAGAATGTGGGTTTTGTAGTCAGACACATTGGGGTTCCAATATAACCTTTGGGTATATTGCTTAGTTTTTCTAAAAGGGGAATAATACCTACTTAACATGATTGTTGTGAAATTCAGTGAGACCATATATATATTTAGCATCATGCCTCAAACAAAGACATATTACACTGAAAAATATTAGGTTTATAGACACTATATCAATCTATTTCCATATTCCTCACACATCATTCATTCATTCATGTGTATATTCATTCATTTATTCAGTCAGCCAGACAGACACTGATTGACTTAATTATTATACCACAAAGCATTAAACAAATATTCATTGTGTGCCAACCACTGTGCTAGGGACTAAGAGAGATAAAGAATGTTGTTTTAGTCTGTTTTCATGCTGGTGATAAAGAGATACCTGAGACTGAGAAGAAAAAGAGGTTTAATTGAACTTACATTTCCACATTGCTAGGGAGGCCTCAGAATCATGGCAGGAGGCAAAAGGCACTTCTTACGTAGTGGCAGCAAGAGAAAATGAGGAAGATACAAATGCAGAAACCCCTGATAAAACCATGAGACTTGTTCACTACCATGAGAACAGTATGGAGGAAAATAGCCCCATGATTCAAATTACCTCCCACAGGATGCCTCCCACAACATGTGGGAATTATGAGAGTACAACTCAAGATGAGATTTGGGTGAGGACACACAGCCAAACCATATCATTCCACCCCTGGCCCCTCCAAATCTCATGTCCTCACATTTCAAAACCAATCATGACTTCCCAAAAGTCCCTTAAAGTCTTAACTCATTTCAGCATTAACCCAAAAGTCCACAGTCCAAAGTCTCATCTGAGACAAGGCAAGTCTCTTTCGCCTATGAGCCTGTAAAATCAAAAGCAAGCTAGTTACTTCATAGATACAATAGTGGTACAGGTATTGGGTAAATACAACTGTTGCAAATGGGAGAAATTGGCCAAAACAAAGGGGCTACAGGGCCCATGAAAGTCCAAAATCCAGCAGGGCAGTCAAATTTTAAAGTTCCAAAATGATCTCCTTTGACTCCAGATGTCACATATAGGTCACACTGATGCAAGACATAGGTTCCCATGGTCTTGGGCAACTCTGCCTCTGTGGCTTTGCAGGGTATAGCCTCCCTTCAGAGGGCCTTCATGGGTTGGTGTTGAGTGTCTGCAGCTTTTCCAGGTGCAGAGTGCAAGCTGTAGGTGGACCTACCATTCTGGGGTCTGGAGGACGGTGGCCCTCTTCTTATAGCCCCACTAGGCAGTGCCCCAGTAGGGACTCTGTGTGGGGGCTCTGCCCCCACACTTCCCTTCCACACTGCCCTAGCAGACATCTCCATGAGGGCCCCAACCCTGCAGCAAACTTCTGTCTGGGCATTCAGGAATTTCTATACATCTTCGGAAATCTAGGTGGATTCTCAAACCCCAATTCTTGACCTCTGTGCACCCGCAGGCTCAACACCACGTGGGAGCAGCCAAGGCTTGGGGCTTGCACCCTCTGAAGCCACAGCCCAATCTCTATGTTGGCCACTTTCAGCCACAGCTGGAGTGGCTGGGATGCAGCACACCAAGTCCCTACACTTCACACAGCACAGAGACCCTGGGCCCTGCCCATGAAACTATTTTTTCCTCCTACACCTCCAGGTCTGTGATGGAAGAGGCTTCCGCAAAGGTCTCTGACATGCCCTGGAGACATTTTCCCCATTGTCTTGGGGATTAGCATTTGGCTCCTCATTGCTTACACAAATATCTGCAGCCGGCTTGAATATCTCCTCAGAAAACGGGATTTTCTTTTTTATCACACTGTCAGGCTGCAAATTTTCCAAACTTCTATGCTCTGCTTCCCTTTTAAAACTGAATGCCTTTAGCAGCACCTAAGTCCCATCTGGAATGCTTTGCTGCTTAAAAATTTCTTTCACCAGATACCCTAAATTATCTCTCTCAATTTCAAAGTTCCACAAATTTCTAGGGCAGGGGCAAAATGCTGCCAGTCTCTTTGCTAAAACATAACAAGGGTCACCTTTGCTCAAATTCCCAACATGTTCCTCATCTCCATCTGAGACCATCTCAGCCTGGATTTCATTGTCCATATCATTTTCAGTATTTTTGTCAAAGCCATTCAACAAGTCTCTGGGAAGTTCCATCCTTCCCACATTTTCCTGTCTTCTTCTGAGCCCTCCAAACTGTTCCAACATCTACCTGTTACCCAGTTCCAAAGTCACTACCACATTTTTGGGTATCTTTTCAGCAATGCCCCACTCTACTGGTACCAATTTACTGTATTAGTCCATTTTCATGCTGCTGATAAAGACATACCAGAGACTGGGAAGTAAAAGAGGTTTAATTGGACTTACAGACTCACATGGCTGGGAAGGCCTCAGAGTCATGGTGGGACGTGAAGGGCATTTCTTACATGGTGGTGGCAAGATAAAATGAG
Organism: Macaca nemestrina; assembly: GCF_043159975.1. Lineage (NCBI taxonomy): Eukaryota > Metazoa > Chordata > Mammalia > Primates > Cercopithecidae > Macaca > Macaca nemestrina. The sequence continues at coordinate 18,185,772 of NC_092137.1, read as the reverse complement.
GAAGATGGAAAAGCAGAAACCCTTGATAAAACCATCAGGTCTCATGAGACTTGTTCACTACCATGAAAACAGCATAGGGGAAACAGCCCCCATGATTCAAATTATCTCCCACTGGGTCCCTCCCACAACACGTGGGAATTATGGGAGTACAATTCAAGATGAGATTTGGGTGGAGACACACAACCAAACAATATCAAATGTCTGCCCTGTTATTAAGGATTTCTACAAGCTTAATAGAAGACTAGGATATGAGCACAAATAATAATAATACGAAGTACAAGGTATTAAATGGCACATACTCCACTAATTGAAATTCATTGGAAGGATGAAAGACAGAAGTCACTTTAGCGGGGTAATCAGGACAGGCTTCACAGAGGAGATGCTATTTTAGCAAAAGCTTGAAAAAGGAGTTGAAATTGGACTTTCAGAGATGAAGAGAACAAGGGGTTCTCAGACAATCTGCTGTTCTTCCTCTTGCAAATAACCCCACTGCCATGAAATTCTCGATCCACAGCATTTAAGAGCTGCCCTCCTCTCATCTTACTATGAAAAAGTGACACCCAGAAAGAGGAGTTAGCCCCAGCTCAGAAAGTTGGTTAGTAGCAAGTCCAAGCTGAAAATCCAGATAGCCTGACTCCCATCCCAGAAATCATCTGCTTCCTCATTAATACTCACTGAATAGCAAGTGCCTGCTTAATGTCCTGTTTAGATATTCATTTTCCACATGTCTAGTTTAGCAGAGCTAAATTATAGCAGAACCTGACCACCAATAACTTTGTTTGCATTTGGCATAAACACTGATATATGGATGGTGCTGGAGTCTGGTCTAAGTTGAAATATGGTGGTCAGTCACGCAAATTATATAATAACTCCCCATCACTGCTCCAATATTTATCCTTGATCTCAGTATTGGATTAATTCCACTCCCAGCTATTTTCCCTATAAATGTTCTTGTTTGATTCCATCAATATTCAGATGTAGCTCTTATACTAGCAAAATCAGACACTGGAAAGGTACTCAACTTTATGTTTTTGTTTTACCTTAGGGCTAAATGAGTGAATGGATGAATGGATCTTTTGCATCATTTATTAATAACAGACAGAGAACCATGGCCCTCAAAGAAACAGAAGGATCAACAGCCAAGCATGGGGAAAATAACAGATCTCTGGCATTCTGAAGGGTTTGACAAGAATCCAGTAGATGAGCAGGCAACACGTCAAGTGTCCTGGTCTTCTGACAAATTACAAAGAGAGTTAATTTGGAGAGAAAGGCAGATAAAGGTCCAGATCCAACAGTCTTAGCAATCTGAAGAAGGAAGAGGCAACATGGGAGTTTGCCCTTCTATGCCAGATATGAATAAAGATGAAGAAATTTAATTTCCCCACATTTTTCCTCTGTTGCCTTTCTCATCCTGGTCAAAGCTAAACTAATAATTGCAGGTCAACATTCATTAAAAGTCAGAGCCTGGTTGCAGTTCTTTGATTCCATTTTGCTGGTCCTTCCATTCAAAGGACCACACTGGGGTAAAATCCAAGATGCATGCTGGGCTTGGTAATGAACCAGAGCAGCTGGCCTCATGGCCTGCTTTAGGCTGAGGCCCAGTTACTTAATAACAAGTGTTCCACACAATTCAGATTGTCAGAATTCTCTGCAATTGACTTTTATGCCAAATCTCAGCTAATAATAATGTGCTCTTCACTTTTGTATTCCCTAACTCCCTGAAAGCATGCCTCCCTGGGGAAGCCATGAGGTGCAGTGGATGTGATCCGGGCACAATGCAGGTATTCTTGGAATCACAGATCAGTACAATATCAATGTATTCAAAACTCCATTCATTTTGTTTTCAAATGTAAGAGATACCTAGATATCTGACTTTTAATGTTCTGCCACTTTCCAGAAATATAAATTTGAGACATTTCCTAAAGTATAAAATAAAGATCATAAGAAAAATGAGGTTATGGGGTTGTTTTAAAAGTCAAATGAGTTAGCAGAAGTGAATCTAGTTTATAAATTGTAAAGAACTGTGCAAATATGTCATGTTGTATAAAAGATAATGACTTAAGGACCAAAGAGGAATGTTTTAAGTACATCTGGTCCTTAGTAGCAACTTAGTTTGTTGTGCTAAATTTCAATGCCCACATCTGTGAAATGGGTTAAATAATACCTTCCTAGAAAGATTGTTTAGATAAATTAATATTTGTAAAGTATATGAAACCCATTGTCGCTTCTTTATGATTCTTTTTATTACTGTATATGCTATTATTTTAATTACTTCTGCTATATTAGCATTGGAGGAGTAAGGATGATCAGCAGTAACAACAGAACTATGCTTCTTTGACAGGGGCTGTCTTTAGAACAGGCTGTCTTCTGAGTTTATTGCACCAAGCTGGGGGCACAGACAGTATCAGACCCATATCTGTGAGGTACAAAAAAAGAGGCCCACAGTAGAGCCCAACTTTGCACCAGCATCAACAGAAATCTTTCTCCACTGTTCTGGGTCTCCCTTGAGGTCTTTGCATGGAAGTAGCCCTCTCCCACAGGCACATTTCAGCAAATCACAGGACTTCTGGAAGGCTGGAATCCTCTGTCACAGCTCCAGCATGGCCATGCAGCTGTGCTTGGGCCCTACCATGGACCCAGCATTGTTTAGTTTTAAATGCATTACTGTCTTCAACCAGGCACTGGCTCTGAAGTGAGAAATGTCCAATATTCAAAAACACAGCCAGGGCCCAGCAAAGCCAAATGCACCCTTTACAGTAATTACGCCTCAGCAAAAAGAGCTCTATGGCTGAGGATTTGACCTCTCAGCTTGGAAAGGCAGGAACAGATCAGTGACCCGAACCTGTGAACAGGAGCACGCACATAGATAAGCAGGTAGACCAGTACCCCCCGACTCCCTCTCTGGACTTGCACAAGTAATAAAAAAGATAATTACTGCTCAAGAAATGAAATGACAGCTCATCTCAGAACTTTTTCAGCTGATCAGTCGCTCACTCCCATATGTACTAACTGCTCAGCACAGGGCTACAAGGGTAAAAAGCCTATCTCAAGGAGATGACTATCGAGCTTATATTTTGCTTGAAGAGTATTCACCAGGCAGCATTTTTTCTTGGCATGCTTTTAATTTTTACCCATGAACTTAACCATCTAAATTCAAATTGCTAGGCAATGTTTTACCTTACGTCACTACTTCTTTCCATGGATTCTAAAGAACAAAAACAAACTATGCATTAAGTTCTGTATATTGTCTTACAAATCAGGAGATTTCGTCCCTGTTCTTTCACCATCTGGTTATGTAATCTAGATCAAATTACATCCTTTCTCCGGGTCTTTTTCCTTATATGAAAATTCAGGGATGTGTGTTAGCAATCTTTAAGGACCTTTTCGGGACCACTGTACTTGATTTTTTTCCAACAGAATCACTCCTATAGACTTAGACCTCTCCCACCTCCTCCCCAACCAAAGGCTAGCTTTCCGATTGGTGGACTAAAATGATATTTCAAAGAATAATTCTGGTTGCTAAGCTGCTGAGAATTTTAAGAATCAAGCTAGAAATACTAATAAGACCAATGACATTTCATACAAAGCCTTTGAACAGTGCTTTATCTCCTTCAATGTATTACAACACTCATTGATCCATTCTATACATGGTGAACCAGAGTAATACATTTAATTAGTGACATACAGGAGAAGCCAGTCTGCTGCAAACTGAGGGTTATAAAACCACTGTTAAGTGCATATTAAAATCCTAACTGTGCCAGCTGCTGTAGACAGTCATAATTGGGCTTTACTTTCCTTCTGTGCCAAATGTGGCCCCTGCACATATGAGGCCAGGCAAGGCAAGGCAGAACAGACAAATCCATACTTGGGCTTTGCTGCAATCCAAAAAGGTTTATAGAAAGTCATTAAAAGAAAAGGAAAGCTGTTGATTTCTACCGAGTCCTCCCCTCTCTGGGCCTCAGTTTCTTCATCTGTGAATTGAAGCAGGTATAAACCTCTTAGGCCCCTCTCTGTTTACCATCTAAGATCTCTCACTCCATCACACCATCCATAATTTAGGCGAACTTCTTTTCTCTCTTCTTACCTCCCACCCAGATAAACAGAGGAGTAGATGGCAGCCCACATTTTGACTGAGGCCAGGAAGGGATCAGCAAAGGTATTTTATAAAGTAGAAAGAGCTATTAGACTTTGATCAGGAGTTCTGGGTGTCTTGATGCAGCCCTGACCTGGACTGAATAACAAGCATCATTTATTGAATGATGAATGTTCCTGTGTGCCTGCACTGCACTGGTTGCTTTAACTCTCACAACAACTTTGAGAGGTAGGTGTTGTTAACCCCATTTTACAAATGAGAAAACCAAAGCCCAGAAATGCTAAATAACTTGTTCAAGAACTCAGAACTGGTAAGCAGCAGAGCCAGAACTGTAAACACCCCATCCTCTTCACTTGTTGTTTCTTTCCGTACCTCAATTTCTCCCTCAAAGAATGTATTTAAATCTACTTTATTAAATAATAATTAAATCAACAGAAAAAAAGATAGAAAAGGATTTTGAGGAAACATAAATCCAAGGGGAAATAGTTATGTCTTATAAGAGGAAAGTAAGTCCCCAAACAGGTGAATAAATTTCCTAAAGTCCTCATTCACTGTCAGAGCTCTAATAAAAATTCATCCCTCCAAGGCTGAGGTACAGTATGGGACCAGAGCTGTTGGAGAACTCTTCTGGATGTCCTCTAGTTCCTGTGGCTCTGGTGGTTTTCCCGCTCCTGCCAGGTGGCCAAGGCAGCAAGACACGATGTTCCTCTTGAGTTGTTCAGTCTCAGCACTCTCGTGTTTTCTCAGCCTCGTTCATTCTGAACACAAACTAGAATGAAGCTGGATTTCGCTGTTTTACTCTAAGAAACATCCACAGAAAGACATACATTTTTATCTTTCCTGCAGAACAATATAACCTAGAAGAACTCTAAAGTGAAAGATGGAAATGAATCCACACATTTGTTAAAGGAAGTGATGTGCAGCTGCAAACTCTCGAAAAATCTTATATCTGCTGGCTTTTGAAATCATTGTTTGACTGAACTAATGGTGTAATGTAACCAAACTTTCAGCTCCACCCATAACTAATTAGTATGGTACTTTATGGTTTGAAATGGTTTTCGTATGCACTATTTCATTTAATTATTACAAAGCTCTCTCATACTGGAGATTTTTTTTTCCAGTGATAAATTGGGCATGTACAGAAATGAGTGATTTGCTCCAAATCCCATCTCTAGTAAATGATTGAACTGCCCAAGAATACAGGTCTTCTAACTCCATGCATCACCACATCACTTCCTGAGTCTGCAGTTCTTCAACTGCAAAGTTCCAATTCTCTACCAAACTGGAATTATTGCATGAGACATTCACAAGCCTCCTTGAAAGAGAAAGTGTCCTCCCTTCTCCTCCAAACTCAAAAATTCATTATCAACCTTGCTGACATGAAGACCATAATCTAGACACTCCATGGAGGAAAGCTCTAAGGACTCTGCCTCCTCCATGGCTGTAGAATCACCATTTAAATAGCCTTGGAGCTCCTCTTCCTGCCTTTTTTTTTTTTTAACTTGGGAAATAAATACATATCTTGTGTAAGTCTCCAATTTATGGATTTCTATCATTCACTGTTAAATACAAACCTAACTGATATACCTGTCTCATGGGATTCTTATCAATATTGGAAGATAATCCATGTCAATAGATTTCAAATGTAGATAGAATGTATTTCCCTATCAGCTGAGTCCCGCTGTATATCTACATGTGTAGGTACACGTATGTATGTATGTATGCATGTGTATGTGTATTTATAAGCTGTTATAAAGTATTTTACACAACGTCACTGTGACTTCTAAAAGTCAAGGACTTTGTATTATTATTCTCTGTGTCAAAGGTGCCAAGCATACTGCCTGCAACCAAGCATCTTCATGAATTGAAAATGTACCCTGAAGGGAGTATATATAAAGTGTAAGAGTTGGTGCAAATGCAAAGACTTAGAACATCATTGTTATTTTACGATACTGCAAATTGAACCTAAGAAAATCTGAAATAAAGAAAATATCACCTTCTCCATGATTTCTGTAACAAGGAACAGTTATTGTGACTCCATGGATAAATGTTATGTATTTCATCTTAGTCATTGAACTGATTCTATTTCAAATATAAATGTGTAATCTAATACAAACACAAAGTAATTTGAGACTAATTACTCTTTTTTCTTAATGCAGAGCAGAGAAGCAGCTCTATGATCCAAAATACAAACTGAGAGATCATCCCAGTAACTATTTACAGCCCACGGATAGCAAAGAAAAGAAGTAGGTAACAACCACTTTAAAGAATGTCTCCACATATCTGGATGACTAAGCGTTAGGATCTGAATTATAGCAAACCTGTATTAAAGATATATATATTGGCGAGCATGGTGGCTCACATTGTAATCCCAGCACTTTGGGAGGCAGAGGCAGGTGGATGGCTTGAGGTCAGGAGTTTGAGACGAGCCTGGCCAACATGGCGAAACCCCATCTCTACCAAAAATACAAAACTTAGCTGGGCATCATGGCTCACACCTGTAATCCCAGCTACTCAGGAGGCTGAGGCAGGAGAATCTCTTGAACCCAAGAGATGGAGGTTGCAGTGAGCCAAGATCACACCACTGCACTGCAACCTGGGTGACACAGTGAGATTTCATTAAAAGAAAAAAAAGATACATATCGTATGTCGCTGCACTCAAGAAAATTAGTGTATATATCAGCATATAGATAACAACATCCAACAAGATTACTATTGTATTGAGCACATAAGCAGAATAAAAAAGTGGCAAATGTATTTACCTGGTAAAGAAAGAGGAACTTCACAGAGAAGCATTTGAATTGAGATTTGATAGTGACTAAAGCTTTGCTTGTGGACAGAGTAGGGAGACATTCCAGGAATGCAGAATACTATGGGCAAGGTTTGGATTAGAGAAGGGATAAGACTTTAACAAAAAAAAATTGAGAAAGCCTTGCACATTTAGGGAAACAAGTTACCAAGTTAGATCATATGATCTTCCTCTCCTGATACATGTGAAGTTTTTTCTTTGGGTTAAGGCAATCCCTAGAGCTCCATAAAGTTGGGAGTTGATGGGTTTCTTGCTTATATTAGCTACAGGCTGACAAAGGGAAGTGAGGAAACTGAAATGTTTGTCTCATCAAGTTTTTTCCTAAACCTATGGTGGAGAAATGTATGTAACCAAGAAGCTCTGGTAGGCTCACAGAGGCTTAATCTTCTTTACATCTTCAGACATTTATGACGTATTCTTCTTCCCATTCCAAATGTTTACCAGGTGTGTAAAGTCAAGAAAATCTAAATGCCGGGAGCCCAGAACAAACAGGGAAATGGAACCCTCAGAAAATGGTTAACTTTCCAGTAAGTAATTATTTTATTTTATTTTAGACTTCTGGTGGAGTTTTTTTAATTACTGTATTTCTGTATTGAAAAATTATGGCTACATGTTATAACAAATTTAAAAACAGGAGAAAATAATAGATGAAACCACCAAAGGCTCTCTGAGAAGAATAAGAAATCTAATCACCAGGCCAGAGAATCCCTCATTCTGACATCAATAACTTATCCCAACTATACTTACCCCACATTTTAAACACCGCATAAATCTTTAATCTTCAGGTTTCAATAATTTAGATTTAATTCATTAGTCTACAGAAATATCCAATATAAAATGTTGACCAAAAAACAGTTGTACACACAAGCACTTGAGAAGGATAGAAAGTTAAGGGAAGAAATCTTTTCCCCCCATTTCTTACAGAGTTGATGAGTAAGCACAGAAAATGATAAGATAGAGTTCTGGGAAAATATTACAGGGTAGAAGTAAGAATATCCTTTCCCTTTTCTCTGTGATCAGACTTCTGCTACCTCTTTTCCAACATCTGTAAACAATTTATGTATATAAAAATAGATAAGCAATATATATATATATATAGTGTGTGTATATATATATATGTAATGTACATATAAATAAGAGAGGAGGACTTCACAAAGAGCAAAGTGATCTTTCTGAGTTGAGAATGTAACTGCCCAATATGTTCTTCTTGCCCGCTGCCTAGATAGAGCTGATTCATCAAGACAGGGGAATTGCAATAGGAATACTATGCACATCAAACAAAGCAGTGCAACAGGTAAACCATCAGGACCTCTGTACAGTCACAGGGCAGTCAACCAACCTCAAAAGTGGAGCGAGGCAGGGCAAGTCTGAGGCTACTGCACTGCCATTGAATCACACACTGACCTTGAGTTTCTGATCTCAGCTACCCAACCAGTGTCTTTATTTAGGAAAGTTTTATTTTTTCTCAGAAACTAGAAGGCTAACACACAAATCAGGCCCTAGGTACTCAGTTATTGATCAGTCCAAGCTGATCAATTGTATCATTGGCTGCCTCAGTGGCACTTTCAATTGCTATCAACTAAGAAGGGAATGTAAATCCCAATATTGTCTGACAGACATCAGAGAAAATCTGGAACTGGCTTCTCAGGTTGCAACCTCCATGGCCATTCCACTAATAGATACTAGGAAGATGAAATGCCAGAGCTGCAATTACATATATTGCCTTAGAAAATCAAAGATCCAGGAGAAAAGAGCAATTCTGTTTTATATCTGTGACAGACATCTCAATATCTCTGTTGACTGAGGATGCACCATTTAGCCAATCATAACAGCCTACTCTCATCATAACAGAGCAAGGCAGAAGTGTCATCCATAGAATGAAAGACTTTCAGACTTCTGCAAACATCTACCAAGCATATTTGAAGCACAAAGGAAAACAACATGTAATTTCCTTTCAGATTCCTCTGAAGAAAACTTGTATAGGATAAAGGATTTATCTTCGACTTCCTGAAAGCCTGTAATTTACAACAAAAAATTATATATTGGTGAGGTGGAATTTAGGACAAGTGGATAAAACAAATGAGACAAATTTTGACTCATTATAAGAAGATTATAACCTGCAAACTGCCTACCAAAGGGACGGAGATGCAGTCATTGTGCATGTTCATGCTGAAGCAGAATGACTTTTCAGGGGTGATTTGCCCCACTCGCAGGTCATTCTCAAGTGTGATTCAGTAATGTTTTCTTCAAATCTTTAACACTATATAATTTCCTTAAATTCCTTTGAGAAGGATCAGGTAATAAACACAAAATATTGTTCATGCCTAAATGATTGCAATTTCCATTTTCACTCTGTCTCCCCTATAAATTTATTTGACATCTTTTACTATGTGAATTTAACAGCATTTCATTTAACAAATAAGAACCCTGATTCCTCATCATTCTATGACCCTAATGATATGCATAAAACAGAAACCAACAAATTTTGTTTATGTTTTCAATGTGCTTGGGATCAGTTTCAAGAGAGTCCTTGAAGTGTACTGTTGGCAGATTTGGTTTTGCAAACACACATCTCTCAGAGGAAGGTGAACAGAGATTGTGTTTCTCAAGAGACCCTGCTGATTTTTGTTTCCAACTGAAAAATGTAAATTATTTTCATTCAGCTCTTAGAAATTTTTTGAATTCTTCAATTTCTCACAGATGGTTCTAAACTCATTTCTTTCAGGAGAAACTTGAGAAAAAGACAATCACAGGGGACATCATTTTTGTGAGGACTAATGAGACATTGTCAATAAAGTAGGGTGTAGTCCCAGGAAGAATAGCACGAGAGAAAAATTAAAGAGCAACAGCATTCATTATCTTCAAAATGGCCTCTCTTCCAAATAAAAGGAACACAATTATGCAGAATAAAGTTTAATATTTTCAAATTCTGCTCAAATTTCCAAATGTAAAGATCCACTTGTTGCATTAGTCCGTTCTCACGCTGCTAATAAAGACACACCTGACACTGGGTAATTTATAAAGGAAAGAGGTTTCATTGTCTCACAGTTCAGCATGGCTAGGGAGTCCTCAGGAAACTTACAATTATGGTGGAAGGGGAAGCAAATACATCCTTCTTCACATGGCAGCAGCAAAGAGAAGAATGAGTGCTCAGTGAAGGAGTGCTTATAAAACATACAAGGTTTTATAAAACCATCAGATCTTATGAGAACTCACTATCACGAGAACAGGATGGGGGAAACTATCCCCATGATTCATTTATTCCCACCTCATCTCTCCCAAGACATGTGGGGATTATGGGAACTACAATTCAAGATGAGATTGGGGTGGGGGACACAGCCAACCCACATCACTTGTTTATAAGTCTGAGTTTATAGGCCAGAGTACAAACTGAAGTACAAATTCTGCCAATGCCAGTAGATTTTCCTTTTCAGGTTCACGTCATGGTCCCTGAATTCTGAAAATCACAAAGGCCTGACGCAGGAGGAAATTTATGGTAAAGACCCTGTCTGCTGACAGATGGTGTTGGAGAAATGGTTGCCACCTTTACGATAGTTTACATCATCCTACTCTCCCTCACATTCAAGGAAAGAGAAAAAAAATGGTGGGTAATGATTTCTATTTTATTCATTTGGTGCAACTTTTAAATGAGGAAACCTATATTCCCCTATGAAATGCACGTTCTTTCCAAAAAACTTTTTCATCAAAGCAATACCCTGATAGACCCAGTCACTCCTGTCTTAGTCAATTCAGCCTGTTAAAACAAAGTATCATAGACTGGGTGGATTATAAACCACAGAAATTTATTCTTCAGAGTTCTGTAGGCTCGAAGTCCAAGAGCAGGGTGTCAGCATGGTCAGGTTCTGGTGAGGACCCTCTGCTGGGTTGCAGACTGTTGACTTCTCATTGCATCCGTACAGGTGGGAAAAAAAATCAAGAGAGCTCTCTGGGGACTCTTTAATCTGGTCACTAATTGCATTCATGAGGGCTCAACTCTCTCTCATGACCTAATCAAGTCCCAAAGTCTCCTCCTAATACCATCAACTTGGGGGTGAGGATTTCAAGGTATAAATTTCAGGGGATACAAACATGCAGTCATAATGCCTTATTTACAGAAAATGTGTTTGTACCTTTCCGTTTTAATATAGGCAGCCTAAATATGTAAAAGAAATGGATTTAGACCTAAAATACTCATACTTTATGGTTTAGTGATATCCCTCTATATTCATTTATTTAGTTTTCAAAACAATTCTATAAGTAGCTTTTATAATATTGCCAGCAATAACAGAAGACTTGAAGACTTGTCTAAGATTTAATAGCTATTAAATGGCATCACCAGAACCAGTCTCTGACTTCCTAATCCACCCTATTTTTCTTCTAGCCCTGGGTGGAATCACAGTGTTAGGAATTAGATAAATAAACTTTCTCGCCCATGTATTAATTTAGCTGATCTGAATGCTCTCCTTTAGGAAGATTTTTCAGCATTTCTCTAGACTTGAAGGTTTTTATAAGGGTAAGAAACTCAAAAAGGAATAAAGTAGACTCCTTTCACACTAAAAATTACTTCTGACACTATCTAGTGTTCCTGGGGTATTTCTCAATGTGTCCTAAGAAGTGACCAGCATGTAAGTTAATGCTTATATGTTTCATAGGGAAGTTGGTAGCAACCAAGTAAATTGATTCCAAGTGAAAGCCTGTCTATTCATTATTCATAAATTCAAATGGTATCTTTTATGGTTGGCAGCCTATGAAACTCATTCTGGTCTCATTTCTTTGATTTTTGTTTATTTTCATTTCCCAAAATAAATCCATAACTTTGGAGTTATCAGATACACAATAACTTAGCTAATGATGAACTGATCTGAGAACTACAACTGTCCTCAACCTAAGTAATTATTTCACTTGAAATGGAAATGGATTTAACTTGAGAGTTGTGCAGACCCTTAGAAAAATGCAGGAGACCTCACATTTTCTCTCTTCCAGCATAGAATGAGCTACAATCTGCAAACTGCAACACTTTTAAGGAAATCATGTGGGGTGGAATCTGCACAGATGAGAGCTTCACATTGGTGGACCTGACAGATGACATACTTATTAATATCATTAACACTGAGCAGCTAACTCTTCCAGCCCATCCTAAAGAGTTTAAGAGTGCTCAAAATTCTGAAACCCTCTGAAACAAGGGCATTTAGAGATACGACTTTTCCAAGTATACAGGTATTGCATGGCTCATTCAAAACCCTGACCTCACACTCTTGGAAGCTGCAACTAGTTGGATTTCCACTTCAGTCTGCCCTGGATTCTGAGGTCAATCCTGGAGGCAGTTGGAAGGGTGTGTAGAGTAAGTAAAGTGTAGTGGCATTTGCTATGGAGTATGATGGAAACAACTCATGGGTCTAGCTTTTTTTGACCATCTTCTTTATTCTGCTCTAAATCTATGTATGTAAGGGTTCCTGCTTCCTGTTCCTCTGTGACTAACATCCTGAACTCTGATTTCTTCCCAAGCCCTTCCCTGCCTAACCTACCAACTCCCTCTCTACAAGAATTATGTTTTCTGTCCCTGAACAAAGTATTTTTATGGCTACATCTCCTATATCTATTACTCTCTGGTACAACCTCTGCAAAATTCCTAATTAATGACATTTCTACTTTGTTCATCTGTCCCGCCTGTCTTGTTTCTCGCTACACTAACCACCTAATTTATGACAAAACTTCAAACTCATGTCCTTTCAGGCCTGAATCTATAAAAAAAAAGCAAGCAAGCATGCAAGCAAGAAAGAGCCTCTAAGACATGACTTCTTCCTTTTTCAGAACTCCTCAAATGTCAGCATAAGATTCAAGTGAAAATTCTGGGCTGAATTTTAGGTGAGATATTCAGATGACAAACATTGTTTAGTAGCATTGGGCTCCCCACTCAGAGCCTCCAGCATTTTCACTTTGAACAAAGTAGTCCTTTGTATTGCACTATGGATACGATTAGGAAATAAGTGACAGTGTGTGGTCCTGTTTTTTTCCAGGTAAATCAGTTATTGCCAGGAAGCATTTCACCTGTTCAATACTTAGATGGAAGAGGGATGCAATATCCCATTTCCATCATTAATGTCTGTCACTCAACTATGACAAATTTCATAAATTATCCTCAGGTGTCTAATCTTAGTTTTCTTCCAAATCCAAGAAGCAATATGATTACTACTCTTCTTTTCCTATATTTTAATGTTCCAAATAACTCCATAAACAAGAGGTACTGAAAAAAATTCTGTGAGTGTCAGAGGGATTCCCTTAATGGAAATGCATCTTTAACCTTGAATATTTAATCTTCAAACTGTTCAATCAACCGTGAATTCTCCACTATAAAATGCATTGGCCTTTGAGCTTATCTGATTTCAGTTTACATTAAGAGCTGATGTTATACATACCCTCCAGAGAACTGGCCTTTCCCTCCTGGGTACAGTCAGCCTTCCTGGGTCTCTTTTCTCTCTGAGAGGATGGACTTTTTTGGGGGTGGGGGTTCTTTAGATTTTTTTGGCTGACTCAGAGAATATCAAAGGAGAAAGAGTCCTTGGAGATCTTTCAAATATGACTCCTCATTTCTTAGATAAGGAAACAAAGATAAGTGAAAAGTGATGGATCCAATGCTACTCAGCCGGAACACAGATCACTCTCCTCCCAACTCATTAGGCCAGCAGTAGGTGCTGAGTTTCTTTTCTTTACCAGGCATTGCCCTGGGTTCTGTGAATATAAAAAACAGTCCTTGACTTCCAGCAGCCTGTGCACCCCACCGCCTCCTCCTTCAAGCGCAGATGCATCATTTAAGGTATTTGCCTGAACTCAAATTATACTTTCTTAAGAAGCTTCTGGAGGCTTTTCATTTTATCAGCCTCAGAGGACAATCTCACCGGACTGAAAACTAAATGCCTGTTTACTAATCCAAGTGGTTGAGACCTTGAGGAAGAGCAAAAGGACAACCCACCTGAGTGTGCACATTCACCTTGTACTCCCAGCAGCCCCGCAGTCTATGGCTATGATTTAGTCTGGAGCATCTACTAGATCCAGATTAGGGAGACCCTCCTTTTCACTTCCATAACACTCCCTGTGCTTACTTGATATGTGGGTATATGTATCTGTCTCCTCCATTAGACTTGAGCTTCTCCAGGATGTAATTATGCATTCTACCCATAATGATTAGCATGGTACCAGACACTTAGTAGGTTCATGCTAAATAATTTTCAAATCCATTATTAATATTCATATATTTAAATTAGTTTGGCATGGCATGGCTAGGAAACAAGTTCTAGGAAAAGGGATTTAGAGGTTGTGAATTTGCTCTCTATCCTGTAGTTTCTCTGAGTGTGCTTTTGGCCCCGTCACTTTTCAGTCCTTACCTCCAATCAGCACATGCAGGACAGGCACCTTCTGGCAAGGAAGGCAAGTTATCCCTCACCTGGGATCCCTGCCCCTCTGCACTTAGAGCATACAGCTGCAGCTGTGTTTCTGCACCTGTGGAATTCAAAGCTGTGTGCACAGTCCCAGAGCAATGCAGGCAAAGTTGCACAGGAAAGAAAGGTTAACACATTCTGTCAGCTTCCTCTTTACATTCATGGTGGGGAAAAGTAATAGAAAGGTTTTCAAGCATAAAAGGATCTTCCACTTCAACTACAAAAAAAAAAAGAAGAAGAAGAAGAAAAATGCCTCACAAATAGCATCTTCCCTTGGACATCAAATTGCTCTGCTGACAGGATTCTTAATCAAAAAGTCCAAAGAAGAAAGATGAGTGGAATTTACAAAGACTCACCCAGAGAGAATAAATGAAGACATGTGTTGTGCTTCTGTAGGTGAAAAAGGGTGGCAGATACTCAGGACTCTGCTCTGGAGGCTCTGGAACTTGCTATTGGATCAACTGCTCTGAGTCCCCAGACACACTGACCTGAGCAGTATCAGTGTTCCCCATGACATGGGCTGTCACCAGTAGAATTTCCACTGTGCATGCTGATTAGAGGAGATGGTGACAAAGAGGCCCTGAATGGTGGATAGCAGCCCCCTCTGCCTGGAAGGCTTTGATACCGTGGAGCATCATCTAAGTTCTGCGTTCTCAATTATAACCAAGTTAAGTTACTTTATGCATGTATTAAGTCACTACTTAGAAACTTACCATGAGTCATACTTGGCTTCAAACACCTCTGCCTGCCATGAGAAAATTCTGAGCATGAAGAAAATTTTTATTTACTATAAAACTTTGGCATTTTAGGCTGCAGACATCTGTTGCCAGGAAGAAGAAAGAAAGAAAATGAAGGAAGAGGGAAGGGAAGATTCAGTAACTTCTTGAGCTGGTATGATCACCCAATCCTGTGAGGGAATAGCAGGTATTTGACATGAGGCTCAAAATAAAAGCAATTGCATTTTGTTTCTGTTTATGTTTCTTCCAGAGTTCTTTGCAAACATTCCAAAATTCTGATGTGAAAGTCATGGCACGCTACTAGGATGAGTGCAGCTTTTAGCATATAGATTTTTTCTTTTGTATTGATGCATAATGGATGTGCATATTACATAGTAGATTTTTAATCCATGGTGCTTGTTATGCCATGACTTGATTGGGTTTACAAAGCATAATTTTTCTTCCAAGTCTCATCAAATCAGCTCACTTCCTCTGGCTCCCTGATTACATAGATGTCATTATGCCAAGACTCTTAATAGTGCTGGAAAATCCACACACACAGCCCTATATATATTAACTGCCACAAGTCCCAACAAAAAAGATGATGCAACCAATAAAAAGTCATAGTGACTCTGGCCAGCTCCTCATGGTTGGGCCTCAGCAAACTCACAGAAGGAGCAGGCTGCAAGCAAAACACTAGGGATAGGAAGATGAATGGGATCCACACCTGACTTGGAGAGCTCATAGCCTGGTGTGAAGAAGGGAAGAGTAAGCTAGACATGCAACAGATAACACCCACAAAACCTAATAAGAACCATAACAGAGGACGGCATGTTGTGGGAAACCCAAGTATGGGCTAAGTAATTCTGTGTGTAGTAGTGAGGTGGGATAGTAGGAAGTGTTCTAGAAAGAAGGCAGCATTTCAGTTAGAACCTGAAATATGTGTTGAAGTTCACATTAAGGAAGGAAGTGGAAGGGTGTTTCTATGGGTCAGACTCTCAACAGAAAACAAATGGAAATATCAAAATGGGATTATTTGAGAGAAGGTATTGCAAAAAGACAACTTCAAAAAGTGTGGATAAAAGAAACTGCAGTAACCCAGGTTAAAATGCAGTAACGCGTGGCTGGTAGAAGCTGCACTGTCACCAACCCTAGGCTGCAAAGAATGCAGTTATCAAAACCCAAAAAGAGGGAATCATGTAGAATTGGACACCTGGAAGGCAATAGTGACCACCTGGTCAAGGGACAAGGAAGTCTGAGGTGACCTTCTGGGGTGAGAGCTGGAGATGCATACTATGATCTCACTCTCTTCCTTCTAATCACCTACATGGGTCACTGCATTGGCCAAGCCCATGTGGAAGCCACAAGCCAAAGAGCAAGGGAATCCACTGACATCATCCATGCAGGCCAGCCTCTCCACATGGAGAGTAGAGTGGAGAAGGCTAAATAGTAAGTCTGGAGACCAAAGTCACAGGATGAGAAAGACCTGACTCAGGAGAGGTTGAGCATGTTAACCCACAGAGCTGTCAGATGGGAGGTGAGACACCCCTCCTTCTCCAGACTGGAGCCAGCTGTGAAAGTCTTCACTCTAGCCTTGGGGAAGTGGCATTACCTCATCAGGTGCAAGCCATGAGACTCTGCTCCTTGATGCTCAGTTCCCACTGTGAGCCCCACCACAATTGCAGTGCTTCCTTCTCCTACCCCTCACCCTCTCCTGCCTTGGCCCTCTTCCCCTGCTCCAAGACCTACATCAGAGATTGGTGAAGACAGCCAGGCAGGCTGTGGATCTTAATGTCAGTTTCCTGAACCTGCTTTCCACAGCCTGGGTTGAGAGCATCACTGGGAGCTGACCCAGACCTGGAAGTGTCACTGACAACAGTAATAATATCACCAGGCCTTGTCGTGTTTCATCCCTTATCTGCAGCCTCTACCCCAAGCTAGAGCCACTACATCCCAACTTTAGCTCAACCGTACCTCAGAATCCATCCTGATATCAAAAGTGTGGATTTATTCTGTGAGTTTCTTCTCTGGCAGTCAGCTTCCTGGCCCAGTCCCTTCCTAGCTCTAGAGCCTGCTTTGCTCAGGAATCTACCCAATGACACCGCATATCAGGAGAATAAGACCCAAGAGAGACACTTTCAGGAGAAAGAACATATAATAATGAAAGTGCACTATAGATTCTATGCTATATCTGGGCCAGTACTAAGCACTAAACTACTATTTATTTTGCATTTCCACTTAAGTAGCATTTCCTTGCAGAAGCAAACTGCAGGTCTAACTTAATTATCCTACTCACCAGTCTAAATCAATTATCTTTTGCATATTCTCTAATAGAGCCAGTTTCCTTTCCTTCAGAGCTCTTATTGCAGACTGGACTACCATGCACTGCTGTACAGTTTATGCACTGCACAAGTTCACAGAACACCATTTTCATAGAATATGATATAAATGGCTCCCCTTGGAGTTGTGCAGTATACAACTTGCACAGTCATAGGCACTGGTCCCTCTCACAATGTAATCACACAGTCATTAGCATGATTTGTTAAATTAATGTCTAGCTTTCTCACTAGTCTGCAAACTCTATGAGAATGCTGGCTCTCAGTACTCATGAGACAGTGTCTAGCACATAGTTAGCATTCCATTAATGCTTAATTTTTACAAAACCCCTGAAACAAAAATTTTACAGATTAAAGGCTAAGGTCCAGAGAGTATAAGTAGCATGCCCAAATTCAGTGTTGAAATTAGACTTCAAGTTCAAAACTGTATAGTACATGTGTTTTCCATTGTTCCATGCGATCTCCAACATAGAGTGGAATGGTATAGTGTGAAATATGGCTGGAGAAAAAAATGGAGATCAGTTAGAATGGCAGTTATTTAAAAGTCAGGAAACAACAGAGGATGCTGGAGAGGATGTGGAGAAATAGGAATGCTTTTACACTGTTGGTGGGAGTGTAAATTAGTTCAACCATTGAGGAAGACAGTGTGGTGATTCCTCAAGGATCTAGAACTAGAAATGCAATTTGACCCAGCAATCCCATTACTGGGTATATACCCAAAGGATTATAAGTCATTCTACTATAAAGACACATGCACATGTATGTTTATTGCAGTACTGTTCACAATAGCAAACACTTGGAACCAACCCGAATGCCCATCAATGATAGACTGGATTAAGAAAATGTGGCACACATACACCATGGAATACTATGCAGCCATAAAAACAGATGAGTTCACGTCCTTTGGAGGGACATGAATAAAGCTGGAAACTATCATTCTCAGCAAACTAACACAAGAACAGAAAACCAAACACCACATGTTATCACTCATAAGTGGGAGTTGAACAATGAGAACACATGGACACAGGGAGGGGAACATCATACGCCAGGGCCTGTCAGGGGGTTAGGAGCTAGGGGAGGGATAGCATTAGGAGAAATACCTAATGTAGATGATGGGTTGATGGGTGCAGCAAACCACCATGCCACGTGTATACCTATGTAACAAACCTGTACATTCTGTACATGTACCCCAGAACTCAAAGTATAATTTTAAAAAAAGAAAGAAAAAATGGAGATCAGTTAATATGACATCAAGAGAGACAAATGCCCTACTTGACCTTCAGCTAGCACTGGCTCAGCATGAGCCATTATGTAGCTTTTGTGATCCCCAACAATTACAGCATCCTGTCCAGCCTTCTTGCCCTGCCAATAAAGAGGAAATAGGCAGATACTGAGAGAAATAAGTCAGAGTCTTGTAGACCAATGATTTCCAATGCAACAATGGCCTCTGGTCTGCCTTCCTCACTACCTTCCCACCATGGCCAAAGAGGGCACTGCCAGCTTGGAACCCTCTGTCTTCCCTGCATGCAGCCTCCCACCCTGCTGTACCTGCTGCCTCTGTGAGTGCACTGGAGCTGCCCTGCCTCTGGCCCCTCTGCCTTTCTCTGCAGTGAGGAGGATGGAAGGCTTCTCTGTTCCTCAAATTAGAGAACTCCCCAAAAAGCCCAGTTAGAGTTTATGAGCTGCCAGTAGATCCTTACAAAGCCCGTTTTCCACATGTCACTGACTTGGGAGACTCAGACTTGTAGGCACTGTGAAGTTGATATACATGATGTCAAAATATCTTCATTTGTTTCAGGGTTTTCCATGATGAAGTAAAAAACACAATTGTACACTAAGAATTTATGATGCAGTTTTATCAGCCTCTGTGGTAAACAGTTTGCTTTTCTACATGGCTGGCTGCAGACATTTTGCTCATTAATGTGCACTTGGTCTGGCAGATTTTTATATAGATTTTTTTAATAAAAGCAAACAGAAACAGAAACAGGGTCTACTTTAGAAATGTGCACTCAGGCAGGCACAAGTCATTTGCATGAAAGTCAATGAGCCTCTGAATGATGAGCCCCTGAAATCCCTTTCCTCCCTGCCTGCCTTTGCTACAGCTCTTCTGAAATGAGTCATGAGCCTTGAGGCAGTGAGTCTCCAGGTGTGTGGAAATGTATGAGGACACACAGTTGATAAGCCTCCATCAATCCCCATGCAAGTACATTTTTAAGGAGCTGAATACAAAATTCATTTTTTAATAAGAAATATGAGCAACTTTTCTGATTCTTACACATTCCTTCATTGAAGCCTCTGTACAAGTATTCATCAGCATAGAATTCCTTAAAAATTTGACCCCAGGGGCACAAAGCAGGCTACTTTCTGCCTATGTAGGCTGGGCAGTATCTGTGCATTGAAGAACACTGGCATCATTACTTTGTTCATGTAGCTCTTAAAGGAAACTCTTTATTTAATCTCTGGTAATGTTCTAGTCTGATAAAAGTTTATAGAGATAGAGTTACTCTGGCCCCCCTCTAATTATTGCCAAAAAATAACAGAAGGAAAAATCAATGATCCAGAACACAAGAGACTTCAGTTCCAGTCTTGGATTAGTGGTTTACTAATCATTATTATCTTGGATAAGTTAAAACCTGCATTGGTTTCATTGTACTTCCCTGAACAATGACAATAGCACAACATACCTAACTACAGTTGTTTTAAGTATTGAGATAAAACAGATAGAGAATCTTAGGGATCTAAGAAAGGTTATAATTATCATCAGTGTTTCTCTTTGAAAATTGTGGAGTTACCACCAGATGGAAAATAGACTATGTCCTGCAGTTATGCATTTCTTTAAATATTTGGTTTTAATATGTCCTGACAACTTTCTAATAACCCCTCAAGAATCAGGTAGCACACTGATGAGCACAATGGGTAGGGAGGAAGTGGTATAAGACAGATATGATGGCCAATTATGTGGGATGTTATAAGTGTGGTGAAGAATTTGGATCTTTCTTTCTTTTTTTTTTTCTGAGATGGAGTCTTACTCTGTTGCCCAGCCTGCAGTGCAATGGTGCGATCTTGGCTCACTGCAACCTCTGCCTCCCGGGTTCAAGCGATTCTCCTGCCTCAGCCTCCTGAGTCGCTGGGATTACAGGCATGCATCAGTATTCCCAGATAATTTTTGTATTTTTAGTACAGATGGGGTTTCCCCATGTTGGCCAGGCTGGTCTTGAACTCCTGACCTCAGGTGATCCACCTGCCTCAGCCTCCCAAAGTGCTGCGATTACAGGCATGAGCCACAGTGCCTGGCCAAGAATTTGGATATTACCCTAGGGCAGTGAAAAGCCACTGGAGGGTTCTGGGAAGACTGGGATCTCTGCTCTGGTCTACCTGTTAAAAGACCACTGGAATGACTGTGGTAGAACACATGGTGTCTTGGAAGGCTTTTGCAGGAGTTCAAGCAAAGGATGAGAATGCCTTGAAGGAAAGAGGAGTTTGGAATGTGCTTTGGAGGTGAGTTGACAAAGATTTGTTGGTAGATTAGATGTAAGGTGTGAGGGAAGAGAAAAAAATAAAAAATTACCTTCAGATGGTACTTTAGCAGCCAGGTGAATGCAAAT
Source organism: Macaca nemestrina (assembly GCF_043159975.1). NCBI lineage: Eukaryota > Metazoa > Chordata > Mammalia > Primates > Cercopithecidae > Macaca > Macaca nemestrina. The sequence continues at coordinate 18,164,777 of NC_092137.1, read as the reverse complement.
GTCATTTATTGTGATGGGGGATGCTAGAGGAAGGAATCAGTTTGGGGTTGAAATCTAAAATCCTGTCTTGGCCATGTAGATTTTGAAAAGCTTAGTCGACTTCCAACCACCCCGAGCCACTTACAGGTGTCACCCCTGGTGATCATTGAGAATAACTGTGAAAATTTAAAAAAAAAAAAATCATGTTTCATTTCTGGAATCCACATCAACTTAGGAAAAATATAAGTTCTCTAGAAAATGTTAGAGCTTAAAATCTGCCACAACTTCATTACTCTTTTTTAGTTTGGGTGTCAGAAACCCAATGGCAACTTATTTTATTAAACAGAAAAATGGTTTAGCTCTTGAAATGGAAAAAGTCTAAGCAACACATTGCCAGATCCAAGCACTTAAAAGACATCTCAGAAATGTGACTGTCAGTTTAGCTTTCCAAATGTTATCTTCATTGTTAGGCAGGATCTCCCAAGAGACAACTCTCTCTCTCTCTCTCTCTCTCTCTCTCTCTCTGGCAGTGGAAAGATTGCTCAGGGTCAATTCTAATTATACTTCTTACCAGTTTAGCAGCTCCAGAGAGAAAAGAGAACCTTTTTCCCAATAGTATCAAAATGTCACGTGTCAGTCCTGAGCTCCTTACCATCTCCAGAGCAGACATCAGCTCCTTACAAACCACACAAACTTAGGGGGAATTAGAGGTGCTTTGACCAGGAAAAAAAAAAAAAAAAAAAAAAAACTACCATTGGATCAGAATAAATAACAGAAGGCCACTAGAAAGCTTATAGAAATAACTGAAGTTTTTATTTCTGTGGGGGTCAGCGGTCATATCCCCTTTACCATTTTTTATTACATCTATTTGATTTTTCTCTCTTTTCTTCTTTATTAGTCTCGCTAGCAGTCTATCAATTTTGTTGATCTTTTCAAAAAACCAGCTCCTGGATTCATTGATTTTTTTGAAAGGTTTTTTGTGTCTCTGTCTCCTTCAGTTCTGCTCTGATCTTAGTTATTTCTTGCCTTCTGCTAGCTTTTGAATGTGTTTGCTCTTGCTTCTCTAGTTCTTTTAATTGTGACGTTAGGGTATCAATTTTAGATCTTTTCTGCTTTCTCTTGTGGGCATTTAGTGCTATAAATTTCCCTCTACACACTGCTTTAAATGTGTCCCAGAGATTCTGGTATGTTGTATCTTTGTTCTCATTGGTTTCAAAGAACATCTTTATTTCTGCCTTCATTTTGTTATATAACCAGTAGTCACTCAGGAGCAGGTTGTTCAGTTTCCATGTAATTGAGCGGTTTTGATTGATTTCCAATCAATAGAAAAAGAGGGAATCCTCCCTAACTCATTTTATAAGGCCAACATCATGCTGATACCAAAGCCTGGCAAAGACACAACAAAAAAAGAGAATATCAGGCCAATATCCCTCATGAACATCGATGCAAAAATCCTCAACAAAATACTGGCAAATGGAATCCAGCAGCACATCAAAAAGCTTATCCACCATGATCCAATGGGCTTCATCCCGGGGATGCAAGGCTGGTTCAACATATGCAAATCAATAAACGTAAGCCAGCATACAAACAGAACCAAAGACAAAAACCACATGATTATCCCAATACATGCAGAAAAGGGCTTTGACAAAATTCAACAGTGCTTCATGCTAAAAACTCTCAATATATTTGGTATTGATGGAACGTATCTCAAACTAATAAGAGCTATTTATGACAAACCCACAGCCAATATCATACTGAATGAGCAAAAACTGGAAGCATTGCCCTTGAAAACTGGCATAAGATAGGGATGCCCACTCTCACCACTCCTATTCAACATAGTGTTAGAAGTTCTGGCCAGAGCAATCAGGCAAGAGAAAGAAATAAAGGGTATTTGATTAGGAAAAGAAGAAGTCAAATTGTCCTTGTTTGCAGATGACATGATTATATATTTAGAAAACCCCATTGTCTCAGCCCAAAATCTCCTTAAGCTGATAAGAAACTTCAGCAAAGTCTCAGGATACAAAATCAATGTGCAAAAATCACAAGCATTCCTATACACCAATAACAGACAAACAGAGAGCCAAATCATGAGTGCACTCCCATTCACAATTGCTACAAACAGAATAAAATAACTAGGAATCCAACTTACAAAGGATGTGAAGGACCTCTTCAAGGAGAACTATAAGCCACTGCTCAATGAAATAAAAGAGGACACAAACAAATGGACGAACATTCCATGCTCATGAATAGGAAGAATCAATATCGTGAAAATGGCCAAGCTGCCCAAGGTAATTTATAGATTCAATGCCATCCCCATCAAGCTACCAATGACTTTCTTCACAGAATTGGAAAAAACGACTTTAAAGTTCATATGGAACCAAAAAAGAGCCTGCATTGCCAAGACAATACTAAGCCAAAAGAACAAAGCTGGAGGCATCACGCTACCTGACTTCAAACTATACTACAAGGCTACAGTAACCAAAACAGCATGGTACTGGTAACAAAACAGAGATATAGACCAGTGGAACAGAACAGAGCCCTCAGAAATAATACCACACATCTACAACCATCTGATGTTTGACAAACCTGACAAAAACAAGAAATGGGGAAACGATTTCCTATTTAATAAATGGTACTGGGAAAACTGGCTAGCCATATGTAGAAAGCCAAAACTGGATCCCTTCCTTACACCTTATACAAAAATTAATTCAAGATGGATGAAAGACTTAAATGTTAGGCCTAAAACCTAAAAACCCTAGAAGAAAACCTAGGCAATACCATTTAGGACATAGGCATGGGCAAGGACTTCATGTCTAAAACACCAAAAGCAACAGCAACAAAAGCCAAAATTGACAAATGGGATCTAATTAAACTAAAGAGCTTCTGCACAGCAAAAGAAACTACCATAAGAGTGAACAGGCAACCTATAGAATGGGAGAAAATTTTTGCAATCTACTCATCTGACAAAGGGCTAATATACAGAATATACAAAGAACTCAAAAACATTTACAAGAAAAAAACAAGCAACCCCATCAAAAAGTGGGCAAAGGATATGAACAGATACTTCTCAAAAGAAGACATTTATGCAGCCAACAGACACATGAAAAAATGTTCATCATCACTAGCCATCAGCGAAACGCAAATCCAAACCACAATGAGATACCATCTCACACCAGTTAGAATGGCGATCATTAAAAAGTCAGGAAACAACAGGTGCTGGAGAGGATGTGGAGAAATAGAAATACTTTTACACTGTTGGTGGGACTATAAACTAGTTCAACCATTGTGGAAGTCAGTGTGGCGATTCCTCAAGGATCTAGAACTAGAAATACCATTTGACCCAGCCTTCCCATTACTTGGTATATACCCAAAGGATTATAAATCATGCTGGTGTAAAGACACATGCACACATGCATTTATTGCGGCACTGTTCACAATGGCAAAGACTTGGAACCAACCCAAATGTCCATCAATGACAGATTGGATTAAGCAAATGTGGCACATATACGCCATGGAATACTATGCAGCCATAAAAAAGGATGATTTCATGTCCTTTGTAGGGACATGGATGCCGCTGGAAACCATCATTCTCAGCAAACTATCACAAGAACAGAAAACCAAACACCGCATGTTATCACTCATAGGTAGGAATTGAACAATGAAAACACTTGGACACAGGAAGGGAAACATCACACACCAGGGCCTGTTGTGGGGTTGGGGGAGGGGGGAGGGATAGCATTAGGAGATATACCTAATGTAAATATCTCCTAATGCTAGGAGATATTTGCTAGGAGAGGGGTTAAATGCTAGGAGAGGGGTTAAAAGGTTTAATTCACGCTTTGTTTCTTACTAATTTCAGTCCAAGTATAAACCACAATGCTTTAGCCCCCTGCCCAAGGGCAACTGTCTTCACCCATCAAAATAGTCTTGGGCATCCCAGAGCCGGTATACAACCAGCTAACCTGGCAATGGTGTCAGGTGGCAAAAGGATTCTTCTCCCCGGTCTTCAGCGACACCCTGTCGTGACAACTTAAGTCATCCTCTCCAAAGAGGTGAAGGTTCTTACTGGTTTTGTTGTTTCATTCAGGGACAGAGCAAAGAATGTATGATGAGACTCAATTACAATGTTCTTGGACTCTACTCCAAATGGTGGTAAAGAAGATCTTCCCTATTCTTTTATAGAAATTGCAAGTTCTCATCCCTCATTGCAACACAGGTGTCAGGTAATATCATCTGCTTCCTCTGACAAGAAAAAAACTTTTGCCTGCTGGTGCTAGGGGTCTTAGTCCCATATTGAAGATTTTATCCAAGAAATTTTGTCTAGGAAGATTTCCTGTTCTCACAACATTTTCGAGTGTCTTTTTTTTTTTTTTTTTTTTTTTTTTTTGAGACAGAGTCTCGCTGTATCGCCCAGGCTGGAGTACAGTGGCTGGATCTCAGCTCACTGCAAGCTCCGCCTCCCGAGTTTAAGCCATTCTCCTGCCTCAGCCTCCGGAGTAGCTGGGACTACAGGCGACTGCCATCTCACCCGGCTATCTTTTTTGTATTTTTTTTAGTAGAGACGGGGTTTCACCGTGTTAGCCAGGATGGTCTCGATCTCCTGACCTCGTGATCTGCCCATCTCGGCCTCCCAAAGTGCTGGGATTACAGGCTTGAGCCACCGCGCCCAGCCTTTTGAGTGTCTTTAACAACATTTTTGAGTGTCTTTAATGTGTCCCCAGTCACTTCACATGTTTGTCAAGAAATTAGTAATCCTCTACAGGAGACTGACATGTAGCACATGGCAAAATATAGTGTGGTAAATCAAACAATAGACTATATATTAGTAACAGACAAGGTCTTGCTAGATAAATAGTTGGTAAGTGTGACCAAGGAAATGTTAGTATTCAATTTAATAAAGAGGAATCTCTCTGCCTAGACTGACTCATCCGGTTCATATCAAAATATATAGATCCTGATAGACAAACCAGAAAAAATATATGAGTAGATAATTCATACCTGAGAAAGACAAATGGTAGACAAACACAGAAAATGTTCAACTTCTAACTACCAGAGAAGTAAGAAGTTTGAAATGAGGTATTACTTAACACTTAAAAACTTAAATATGAGATCCAAGGCTGGTGAGATTGTGTTGAAATGCTTTAAAAACCCTTTTTGTATAATTTTATTTAATATGAAGAGACATAGCCAATGTCCTCAAAATTCAGCTACTGAGGATTTAACCTAAGGAAATGTTTTCAATTTATACATAAATATATTCAATAATTATTTTAATAGTAAAAATGGAAGTAGTTTGTACATAAATAATATTAGATAAATTTTATAGTTATTTTTCTGGTCATTAAGATTACAGAAATAAAGGCTAAATAAAAAGTAAATAAACTCTTCTGTGATTTTGACCATTCGGATACTTATCAACTGAGGGTAATTATGGGGGATTCATGGAGCTGCCACTAGAGGGAGTGCTAACCAAGAGCTGGGCCTAAGTACCGAGGCATCTGAAGCATGCTGGTGCCTTAGGAGCCCAAACACAGGAGAAAGAGGAAATCAAGATAGTAACAATAAGTACAGAAATGAGAAAGTCACTTCCACAGGGAATCAGAGAACTCAGAAAATAACTTAATAATTATCAAAGGTATCTTTCCCCAAGGAAAGAAATGTTTCCTGGTACTCTTCTCACTCAGCTTCTGAGAGCCCTTCATGAAGGCGATTCCTGCCAGGTGACCTTGATGTGCCATCTGTGATCTCTTTGCTTAGAGATTGTGTTGTTGGTTAGTGGCATTTTTTTTCCCTCAATGAACTACTTTTTTTTTTTCTTATGTCACCATCATTCAATGAAAAACAGTGGAATCCCTTGAGTGCTGAAAAGAACTCTGCTAAATCATGTGGATTTTTCCAATTTGCTCCTTGGAACTTTGTGGCTGCATTGAGTGAACCAGAAGGATTATGTTTGCATAAGACAACTGCCGAGGAGAAAAAGGGGGAAATAATGGCAGGTGGAGATGGACATAGTCCATGCAAAGCAGACTGCAATGGGGAAACCTAAGAGTTTGGAACTTAGATCATTCTTTGAGAGCTAAGAAGAGCATAATGTTGGAGCCATGTAAAATTGCATTTAAATGCCACTGCTCCCTTTAACTAATTGTCAGAGCGTAGGCAAGTCACTTTACCTCTCTCTTTGCCTTCATTTCCTCCCCTGTAAAAATACTTCCCGGAACTCATGGAGATAGAAAGTAGAAGGATGGTTACCAGAAGCTAAGAAGGGCAGTAGTGGGGCAGGAGGAGGGGAGTGGGGATTAACGGGTACAAAAATATGGTTAGAAGGAATAAATAAGATCTAGTATTTGATAGCACAACAGGGTGACTATAGTCAATAATTTAATTGTACATTTTTAAATAGCTGAAAGAGTATAATTGGATTGTTTGTAACATAAAAGATAAACGCTTGAAGTGATGGATATCCCATTTACCCTGGTGTGGTTATTGCGCATTGCATGCTTGTATCAACATATCTCATATACTCCATAAATATACACACCTAGTGAGTACCCACAAAAATGAAAAAAATATACCTCCCAGGATTTGAGAACAAAAATTAACAGTAATCATTATGAAGCAATTTTTCAGATTCTTACATAGCCTTATTGATTTATAAATGCTTGCTACAAACACCCAGCTGCTGGTTTAACAGTTTATCTTATGTTCCTATTATCTTCAAATTAGAGGTCAGATCTGGACGGGTCCAGTTGGTGGGGCACGGATGGCAAGGAGAAAAGAGCATCTGAGAAGGGCACATTGGCAGCCAAGTGAGATGCTGACAATGCCTATATAAGACAGCTGCAATGCAGGACTATTTAGAGTAAGAAGCAAAAAGGAGGTCGTCTCAGAGTCATGAAGAATGGGTCAAATTATATTTTCTTTGAGTTGATAATAAGAATGAGAAATGTGTGGTTAGGAACAATTTCTGTTGTAGTTGAGATTTTTTAAAATTGTACTTAGCATGCTAAGTTTCTGCTTTCTGGTGTACCCATTTATGGAAATACCTATCTGTTATTGCTCCCACAAGAGGAGTCATCAGAACAGATGTTACTCTAACATTTATGAGCTGAGAGTTGGATGTTGTGTTTAACTTTGATAGTTTCATGTATCACCAAATGGAATCTCACTTTTCAGAGTTAACTTCATCCAACACTATTCATTTTAAAAGAACAGAAATTTCCATTGTATTTACAATTGTTGCTATTGTTTTAATTAACATTTTAATTTCACTGGGCACATTTCACATATGGAACTCAATTCTCTTTCCAGCAGCCTAAGGGTTCTTGAACTAATGAGAAAAATCAAATCTATTTAATGTGGACAGGATTAAGTAGTTGTTAGAATAATATTTTCCAAAGGGTTTTTGGTAAATTTAAAATATTAATTCTGAGGCCGGGCGCGGTGGCTCAAGTCTGTAATCCCAGCACTTTGGGAGGCCGAGACGGGCGGATCACGAGGTCAGGAGATCGAGACCATCCTGGCTAACACGGTGAAACCCCGTCTCTACTAAAAAATACAAAAAAAAAAAAAAACTAGCTGGGAGAGGTGGCGGGCGCCTGTGGTCCCAGCTACTCGGGAGGCTGAGGCAGGAGAATGGCGTGAACCCGGGAGGCGGAGCTTGCAGTGAGCCAAGATCCGGCCACTGCACTCCAGCCCCGGCGACAGAGCAAGACCCCGTCTCAAAAAAAAAAAAAATAAAATAAAATATTAATTCTGGTTTGATCATATATATACATATTTTTTGAAATATATTTGTTAAATATATAAATTATGTTAACAAATGGCAAGATGTATCTTAAAAAAGTTGTGTAGCATTAAGATTTATATAAAATGAAACATGTGAAATGTAATATAAATACATAAAATATAATGCCCTACATCTACTATCCACCTACTTTGCAAATATTACACTAGTCGCCTTAAGAGGAATGTTATGCCATATATTAAGAGGCTATTAAAAAACAAAGGTAATCAAATAAGTTTGAGAAACATTAAGTTAAACAGAGTTAGAGCTCACTTTTTAAAATTTTTTCATAAGTTATTGGGGTACAAGTGGCATTTGGTTACCTGAGTAAATTCTGTAGGTACTTTGTGCTTTGTGAGATTTTGGTGCACCCATCCTCCAAGCAGTATACATTGCACCGTATTTGTAGTCTTTTATCCCTCACCCCCCCCTCCCACTCTTCCCTCCAAGTCTACAAAGTCCCTTGTTATCATTCTTATGCCTTTGCGCCCTCATAGCTTAGCTCACACATATCAGTGAGAACATGCAATGTTTGGTTTTCCATTCCTGAGTTACTTCACTTAGAATAATAGTCTCCAATCTTATCCATGTCACTGCCAATGCTGTTAATTCATTCCTTTTTATGGCTGAGTAGTAGTCTATCATATATATATACTACAGTTTCTTTATCCACTCGTTCATTTATGGTCATTTGGGCTGGTTCCACTGTTTTGCAATTGTGAATTGTGCTGCTATCAAAATGCATGTGCAAGTATCTTTTTCGAATAATGACTTCTTTTCCTCTGGGTAGATATCCAGTGATGGGATTGCTGGATCAAATGGTAGTTCTACTTTTAGTTCTTTAAGGAATCTCCACACTGTTTTCCATAGTGGCTGTACTAGTTTACATTCCCACCAGCAGTGTAGAAGTGTTCCCTGATCACCGCATCCATGCCAACATCTACTGTTTTTTTAATTTTTTGATTATGGCCATTTTTGCAGGAGTAAGGTGGTATTACATTGTGGTTTTTGATTTGCATTTCCATAATCATTAGTGATGTTGAGCATTTTTTTATATGTTTGTTGGCCATTTGTGTATCTTCTTTTGAAAATTGTCTATTCATGTCCTTAGCCCCCTTTTTGATGGGATTGTCTTTTTTTTACTGATTTGAGTTTGTTGTAAATTCTGGATATTAGTCCTTTGACAGATGTATAGATTGTGGAAATTTTCTCCCACCCAGCTTTTCGTGCATTCAGTGAGTTAATGCAAGTTGGAAAGCACTTAGAGAGGGTGTAGTGAGCGTGCAACATTTCTGAAGCTTATTATATCATGGACCATTTCTCCCTGGAGGAGCATATTTTGGGACCTGGGTCTAGCAGATGATACACTGCAAAGAGTACCACAATGGTGAAATCACAGTCTCCTTCCACAGGAGGCTCATAGAGTAGATGATGAGACAAAGACCCAAATAACTACAATAAGAAGAAGAAACTGCAAATATTCTGAGATACAAAGTTCTGAGTTCATCTCCCTGCAACATTTATTAAACATAAATGTAAGAGAACTGAGTTGATATTTGTTCAAGTTTGGATTATAAATTGTCTTTATTCGACTACCATTGAGGCAGGGTATGGTGGCTCACACCTGTAATCCCAATGCTTTGGGAGGCTAAGGTGGGAGGATTGCTTGAGCTCACTAGTTTGAGACTATCCTGGGCAACATAGAGAGACCCTGTCTCTACAAAAAATTTAAAAGTTAGCTGGGCATGGTGGCATGCACCTGTGGTCCCAGATACTCAGGAAATCAAGGCAGGAGAATCACTTGAGCCGAGGAAGTCAAGGCTGCAAGAGCCATGTTCGCACCACTGCACTCCAGCCTGGGTGATAGAGAAAGACTCTGTCTAAAATAAATAAATAAATAAATGAACTGCCATTGACTGTCTCTGCCAAGCACTTTACAAAATATAATCTCACAAAAATATCTACAAGGAGAAAACTATTTTCTTTACTTTTCCTGAAACTGATGGTGAGAGAATTATAGTGTCCTAATTAGTCTTATACATCTTATCCCCACAAGACCTAGGATTTGATACTGTGCCTGCCTAACTCCAGAGCTAGAGCTCTATCCACTCCCACCTATAAAATGTTACTATTTTTCCTATAAACTACACTTGCATAATTGAAGAATTACTGAATTATATGAAAGTTCAAAAATACCAAGCAATAATATTGAACCATTCAGGCATGACCAAAAGAAAATTCCTTTGCACTAAAGTTTAATGTTTAACTGTAAAAATAAAATTGGAGAAAACCTTTAAGTTCTATTTTCCAATAAAATACCAAAACAAGGAAAAAGGGAAGGCCATATTAATGTAGTGATAGTCTGCTAATAGGAGAAAGAGAGAAGTAAAACGCACATATCAATGAGAGCCTAGTTCTATGTCCAGTTACCTTTCCAAACCTCGATCAAATTATTTTAATGTTTTTCACTTCTGTGGTCTATTTGCTCTTTTTGAATACCAGCATCATATCTGAGTTTGAAATACCTATTTCTTTTCAGCATCTCAAATAGAATAATTCATGAGATAACCTCACATATAGGTTTCAAGTGTGCACTATGCCCATTTGCCTCTGCTAGGTCAGAATTTCAATAACTTTGTTCATCAGGAGATTGGAAATCTAAATGTTAAATGCCTCCAACCACTCAAAGTCTATGCTTTGGTTTCTATGTTTCCAGTCCTGCTTCAGTTGATTAGGTTCAAAGTGGAAGAAGGGGGTAAAAATTAGGGATTTGGGCATGGAAAGACTTCAGTGGTCTTTACTGAATTAGAATTATAAACCTCCTTTCAAAGCTAGCTTTCTTAATACATTTATAGCTACCACAGAGGTAGTGTTTAAGATCTGGACCAGGAATATATAAACTTTTATCCAAAATAATACGACTATGATGAGACCACACATTCTAGTTCAGTGTTTCACACACACACACATACAAAGACACATAATCCTCCTAAAAATATGAAATTTAAAATTTTTGACCACAGCAAAGGATGTTTTATGGTTTTTCAAGTTGCCTAAATGTGAAACAAAACCAATATTAAATCTTGTAAAAAAAAAAAAATCTAAAACCAATCAATCTGCAATCAATAGCTTTTCAGTTCAATATTTTTCTAGAACCAGAGTAGGTGGTTGTTGAAAGGAAGTGGAGAAAAAAGGGAATGAATTTAGCTTGAAAATTGCTAAGATAACAAATTACCATATTCTCCAGAAACTTCACTGAAAATTAGCATTCTAGCCTTCATCCAGGGGAGGAAAAATGCACCACAGCTGCTTTATACACATCTATGTCTATGTTCAGTAAAATATGTTAGGTACTTTAAATCTGCTTATGTCATGTTGGCAAACAGATATTTTCCCCATATTACAAATGTAAATGCTAATATAAAATTGATGCAAACTTCAGCTGAGGCATTATAGATCTTTGTGGTCTCCATTGCTGTCTGAATCCCTCACATTTAGCTTCTCTGGGAGATCTTTACAATCTCAGCTTCAACCAACGGGTGGCATCATGTGACCTGCGATTGTGCCGAGGAAAATCAGCCAGAAAAATGCATTTTTTCTCCTGCTCAGTTAATTAAGGGGATTAGTAAATGCTCAAAACATTGCAAAAAGCAGGCTCCAAGGCTCACCTTCAACTTACTTTTTCTGGGAAGCTGCCGCCTTCTTTTCACTTAATCTTAGCCAAAAGGCTGAGAAACGATCCTTCCTTCTCTTCTAAAGCTTCACCATTTTTCTAAAATTCTTAGATCTCTTTTTCCCCCAGACTCATTTATTCCTTATAGTCTACTCTCAAACCATTTCATGAGTGTCAGTTGTGCCCTCCCAGCTTCACTGGACATTCAAAGCCTCATCACTGTATTCTTAACCAGAGTCCTCCGTGCTCCCCAGCACAGTCCTGGATGCATACGAGTCTCTGATGGCTGCTTTTTGGTTGATTCTCTACCCCAAGTTCCCTATCAAAAAGGAAGTCTCCCTACTCCTGCAATCCCCACACACACATACAGAGGCCATCTAGCCTCCAGAAGAAGGTATTTCCCCATCACTGTTTAAAAATGTAGCACTGAAGTTAGATTTGGGGAGCATTCATGACGTGTCACTTTTATTTCTTGCATAGGTCATGGGTGTGTTTCACATGCTTATAGGGTGTGCACAGGTGCATACAAACACACACATTTCTTTTAGCACTCCTGATGTCTAGAGAGCATGTCCACCCTTTGTAACTAAGCCCTGGTTTTCATCTTAAAGGAAAATTTCTTAGAAAAGCAGTAAATCCGAATTGCATTTTCCACCTAAAAACCATCTATTGTTTGGAAATCATCTCTCTCATCTCCCCATTCTGTTTGTGATGCGAGCACAGCCACACGGCCATCTCCCGATTCTGCTTGTGATGCCACCAAGTGCAAGTGCAGCCACACAGCCTACACTTAGCTTACAGGCTCCATTCCAGACATGAGCTGACTCACCATACCCTTTCTGTTTGTAAGTAATTTAAGAGAAGTTTATCACACTTGAAATAACTAACAGAGAGGGCCAAAATCATTTGAACAACAGTGTTCTGGTTCTATAGAAATAGCAAATCTGACCCAAAGATCAGGAATTAGGGATCCAGATGCCACATATCATCAGAGCCCTAGACCTCCAATTTTCATTTCCTGTCCTAATTTGCTGGCTGATCAAAGAAGAGTCCTCTACCCTGGACAGCCAGGAGGGTTCCTGCTATGCAGCTCAGCACTTCTGGCTCCACAAGTGGGTCAAGAGCCAGGTTCTTTTCTTGACTCCCCCTTCCAGGGATCAAATGTTGGGCCCACCAGTGACTACTCAGCAAAGGATAAGAAAAAGGAAGGTAAATCACAGAGAATCTGAAGCCCAACAAATTGGAACCCGTCTCTCCTGCGGCATTCAGTTCCCTGCCGTAATATTTATACTGAGCTTGCTCTGTGCTAGGCATTGTTTCAAATGCTTCACACATATTAACTCATCTAGACCTCATAACAACTCTATGAGAAAGGTGACATTACATTGGAAGGAACTGGGACACATAATATTGAAACCACATGGCAAGGGTCCATGGCAGAGGTGAAATTTGAATCCAGGCCCACTGGCTCCAGAGCCTGGCCCTTAACCGTCACACTTAAGTGACTAAATAAATCCACGTGGTTTGGAGGAGAAAAAGCTGGTCAAATAGAGATCCAATCTCTATCTGGATCCAATCCTGTTGCAACCATACTATGAATTCAGATAGCAGATGATAGAATTGTGTATTTTTAATAGCTTTCATTGTCCAAGATAAAGACCCTTACTAGGGTTTTCTTGAAAAATAATGAGGCCCTGCTCAGTTGTAGAGCCAGAAGTGCTGGCCTGCATAACACTGGCATTCCTGGCTGGCCAGGGGGGAGGGCTTTCTTCTGATCAGCCAGCCAACCAAGACAAGAAATGAATATCAGAAAGCCCAGCCCCTCTCACAGACTTCTTGTTCTCTGCCCACCCTCAGGAGCTTGCACGGCCCTAGTAGGGATTGGCACCAAGCCAAGCTCAGATTCCCACCCCCTCCTCTCCATTCCACGCATGTGCACAATTGCTGGTCAGGGTGCCGGGTACAAGTGTTGATAGAGCTGGGCTTTTTCTCTTAACACGTGGCATTAGAACCCACCTAGAAGTCCATGTGAGAAAGTATGCAGGCATCACTGAAACACCTCTTAATTACTCTCTGCCTACAGTCAAAATGTCATCAAATGATGTCAGTGCAATCTCCTAACAATCTTTTCAACTATTACCCATTTTTCACCTCCCAGGCCAAACTGCTCTGGTGCAGGTTCTCACCATCTCTCGCCCACATTCCTGTAACAACCTCTTTACCCACCTTCAAGCATCAGTTCAGCCCTCTAGGCCATCCTCCACACAGTATCAGGTGGCCTTTCTGAAATGCAAATTTCATCATGTAACTCCAAGCAAAAAATTCCTGAAGTGGCTCTCACAGATCTACAGGGAAAAAAATAAAAACAAAAATTTATTAGCATAGCATATCATGCTTTTAAGTTAGTTAACAATATGCTGACATTTGTAGAGTTTATAAAACATTCCACATCTGTTTTCTCACTGTATTAGTCCGTTTTCACACTGTTGATAAAGACATACCCAAGACTGGGAAGTAAAAGAGGTTTAATTGGACTTATAGTTCCAGATGGCTGGGGAGGCCTCAGAATCATTGTGGGAAGGAAAAGGTACTTCTTACATGGCAGTGGCAAGAGAAAATGAGGAAGCAGCAACAGCAGAAACCGCTGATAAACGCATCAGATCTTGTGAGACTTATTCGCTATCACCAGAATAGCACAGGAAATACCAGCCCCCATGATTCAGTTACCTCCCACTGGGTGCTTTCCACAACACATGGGAATTCTGGGAGATAAAAATTCAGATTTGGGTGGGGGCACAGCCAAACCATATCACTCACTTAATCCTCCTAAGAACATGGCAGCCTCTAGCATGCCCTATGGCCACTCCCCATAGTGTGCTCTGTTTGGCCAGCTGCACCAAGCTACTTGCCATTCCACCTGTTGGCCCTGTTCTTTGCATATATTCTTTTGCATATGCTGTTATAATTTTTAATCTAGAATGCTTTTTATATTCTCCATCTGATGAAAAAAAAAATGCAAATCATTTTCCCCTTCTGCTGTCTCCCTTTATCCTTTGTTTCCAGGAACACCTAGCACTGTCCCACCCATTGAGCACCTTTGAAGTGCTCTCCTATCCTGTACCCAGGGGCTGGAAAACTATGGGCTGAAGACCAAATCTGACCCACTGCCTGTTTTTGTAAATAAAGTTTTATTGGAACACAGCCATACTTTTTCACTTCCTGTTGTCTATGGCTACTTTCACACTACATCCAGAGTAGAATATCTGCAACAGAGGAGTGGTCCTAAAAGCCTAAAAGGTTTAATATCTGGGCCTTTACAGAAACCATTTACCAACCCTTGCTCTGCTTCATTCATGAGATCAACCTAATGCCCTGGGAGTTCCAGGACTCAAGTCAATGAGGTGGTACTGGGACCATATGTCCCAGCTCTGGCTCCAGGAGAGCAGCCTGAGAAGCAGATTGTCCCACCAGCAAGTGGTATATTTTCCTCACAAGATTGGGCTGCCAAAGTGATCCTGATATATTGATTTTAGGTGACTCAAACACATCAGACGAAAGATGCGTTTGGGGTTCTGACTTACCAACAACCCCCTCTGTGTCCTGAGCCACATGTGCAGTTCGTGTCCTGCCTGCCATGCAGCTGTGTTTACCCTATGGTGTTTCCTGTGGTCTACAACACCTAAGAGAAGTGGGTGAGTGAGCGACACTTACCCTCCTACCCAACCACCACACTCCCTGAACCTGGTTCTGAGAGGAGCATCCCACTCCCACCACAGGCTCTACACCACATGCCAGGCGTCCTCTGTGAGTGGCCATGCTCATTTCTTCTGAGGGCTTTCCAGATTGTGGCTCTGCAATCCTTTGATCATTGTCCCTTCTTGCCTCTATCCAATGTGGTAACTTTGTGCTCTCCCTGTTAGTCCTGGTTAGTCTCTCAAGCTAGGAAGGGTGAGAGGCAGTAATTTCTAAAAGGAATAGGACCGTTCTTCCTTCTGTGTCCCTTCCACTGGTGGCAGTATGTGGAAGACAAGGGTATGGTCAACATTCTGAAAGAGATCAAATTCGATTTTGCTGGCAAGATGGTCGAATAGGAAGAGCTCCGGTCTGCAGCTCCCAGTGAGATCAACACAGAAAGTGGGTGACTTCTGCGTTTCCAACTGAGGTACCCGGTTCATCTCACTGGGACTGGTGGGACTATGGGTGCAGCCCACGGAGGGCGAGCTGAAGCAGGGTGGGATGTCACCTCACCCAGGAAGCACAAGGGGTCAGGGAATTTCTCTTCCCTAGCCAGAGGAAGCTGTGAGGGACGTGAGGGGCTATGCCATGAGGAATGGTGCACTCCTGCCCAGATACTGTGCTTTTCCCATGGTCTTTGCAACCTGCAGACCAGGAGATTCCCTCTGGTGACTACACCACCAGGGCCCTGGGTTTCTAGCACAAAACTAGGCAACCATTTGGGCAGACACTGAGCTAGCTGCGAGAGTTTTTTGGTTTTTGTTTTTGTTTTGTTTTTTTACCCCAGTGGCACCTGGAATGTCAGTGAGACAGAACCATTCACTCCCCTGGAAAGAGGGCTGAAGTCAGGGAGCCAAGTGGTCTGGCTTGGCTGGTCCCACCCACTTGGAGCCCAGCAAGCTAATATACACTGGCTTGAAATTCTCGCTGCCAGCACAGCAGTCTGAAGTTGACCCAGGACGCTTGAGCTTGGTGGGGGGAGGGGCGTCCACCATTCCTGAGGCTTGAGTAGTTGGTTTTACCCTCACAGTGTAAACAAAGCTGCCAGGAAGTTCAAACTGGGCAGAGCCCACCACAGCTCAGCAAGGCCGCTGTGGCCAGGCTGCCTCTCTAGATTCCTCCTCTCTGGGTAGGGCATCTCTTTAAAAAAGGCAGCAGCCCCAGTCATGGACTTATAGATAAAACCCCCACCTCCCTGGGACAGAGCACGTGGGAGAAGGGGTGGCTGTGGGTGCAGCTTCGGCAGACTTAAACGTCCCTGCCTGACAGCTCTGAAGAGAGCAGCAGATCTTCCAGTAAAGCATTCGAGCTCTGATAAGGGTCAGACTGCCTCCTCAAGTGGATCCTTAACTCTTGTATATCCTGACTGGAAGATACCTCACAATAGGAGTTGACAGACACCTCATAGAGGAAAGCTCTGGCTGGCATCTGGTGGGTGCCCCTCTGGGACGAAGCTTCCAAAGGAGGAATAGGCAGCAATCTTTGCTATTCTGCAGCCTCCACTGGTGAAACTGAGGCAAACAGGGTCTGGAGTGGACCTTGAGCAAACTCCAGCGGACCTGCAGCAGAGGGTTAGGAGGAAAACTAACAAACAGAAAGGAATAGCATCAACATCAACAAAAAGGACATCCACTCAGAGACCCCATCTGAAGGTCACCAACATTAGAGACCAAAAGCAGATAAATCCATGAAGATGGGGAGAAACCAGTGTAAAAAGGCTGAACACTCCCAAAACCAGAACACCCTTTCTCCTCCAAACGATCACAACTCCTCATCAGCAAGGGAACAAAACTGGACAGAGAATGAGTGTGATGAATTGACAGAAGTAGGCTTCAGAAGGTGGGTAATAACAAGCTCCTTCAAGCTAAAGGAGCATGTTCTAACCCAATGCAAGGAAGATAAGAACCGTGAAAAAAGGTTAGGTGAATTGCTAAGTAGAATAACCAGTGTAGAGAAGACCATAAATGACCTGATGGAGCTGAAAAATAGAGCATCAAAACTTTGTGAAGTATACACAAGTATCAATAGCTTAATCAACCAAATGGAAGAAAGGATATCAGCGATTGAAGATCAACTTAATGAAATAAAGGAAGAAGACAAAATTAGAGAAAAAAGAATGAAAAGAAATGAACAATGCCTCCAAGAAATATGGGACTGTGTGAAAAGACCAAATGTACATTTGATTGGTGTACCTGAAGGTGATAAGGAGAATGGAACCAAGTTGGAAAACACTCTTCAGGATATTATCCAGGAGAATGTCCCCAACACAGCAAGGCAGGCCAACATTCAAATTTGGGAAATACAGACACCACCACATAGATACTCCTCGAGAAGAGCAACCCCAAGACACATAATTGTCAGATTCACCAAGTTTGAAATAAAGAAAAAAATGTTAAGGACAGCCAGAGAGAACAGTCAGATTACCCACAAAGGGAAGCCCATCAGACTAACAGCAGATCTCTCAGCAGAAACCCTACAAGCCAAAAGAGTGGGGGCTGATATTCAACGTTCTTAAAGAAAAGAATTTTCAACCTAGAATTTCATATCCAGCCAAACTAAGCTTCATAAGTGAAGGAGAAATAAAATCCTCTACAGACAAGCAAATGCTGAGAGATTTTGTCACCGCCAGGCCTGCCTTAGAAGAGCTCCTGAAGGAAGCCATAAAAGGAACAATTGGTACCAGCTACTGCAAAAACATACCAAATTGTAAACACCATCAACATTATGAAGAAACTGCATCAGCTAAGAGGCAAAATAACCAGCTAGCATCATAATGACAGGATCAAATTCACACATAACAATATTAACCTTAAATGTAAATGGGCTAAATGCCTCAATTAAAAGACACAGATTGGCAAACTGGATAAAGAATCAAGACCCATTGGTGTGCTGCATTCAGGAGACCCATCTCATGTGTAAACACACATATTGGCTCAAAATAAAGGGATGGAGGAATATTTACCAAGCAAATGGAAAGCAAAAAAAGCAGGGGTTGCAATCCTAGTCTCTGATAAAACAGGTTTTAAACCAACAAAGATCAAAAGAGACAAAGAAGGCCATTACATAATGGTAAAGGGATCAATTCAACAAGAAGAGCTAACTATCCTAAATATATATGTACCCAATACAGGAGCACCCAGATTCATAAAACAAGTTCTTAGAGACCTCCAAAGAGACTTAGACTCACACAATAATAGTGAGAGACTATAACACCCCACTGTCAATATTAGACAGATCAACGAGACAGAAAATTAACAAAGATATTCAGGACGTGAACTCAGCTCTGGACCAAGCAGACCTAATAGGGATCTATGAACTCTCCACCACAGATCAACAGAATATACATTCTTCTCAGCACCACATTGCACTTATTCCAAAATTGACCACAGAATTGGAAGTAAAACACTCCTCAACAAATGCAAACAAATGGAAATCATAACAAACAGTCTCTCAGACCACAGTGGAATCAAATTAGAACTCAGGATTAAGAAACTCGCTCAAAACCACACAACTACATAGAAACTGAACAACCTGCTCCTGAGTGAGTACTGGGTAAATAACGAAATGAAGGCAGAAATAAAGATGTTCTTTGAAACCAATGACAGCAAAGACACAATGTACCAGAATCTCTGGGACACATTTAAAGCAGTGTGTAGAGGGAAATTTATAGCACTAAATGCCCACAACAGAAAGCAGGAAAGATCTAAAATCAACACCCTAACATCACAATTAAAAGAACTAGAGAAGCAAGAGCAAACAAATTCAAAAGCTAGCAGAAGACAAGAAATAACTAAGATCAGAGCAGAACTGAAGCAGACAGAGACACAAAAAGCCCTTCAAAAAATCAATGAATCCAGGAGCTGGTTTTTTGAAAAGACCAACAAAATTGATAGACTGCTAGCAAGACTAATAAAGAAGAAAAGAGAGAAGAATCAAATAGACACACAAAAAAATGAATCAAATAGACACAAAAAAATGATAAAAGAAATATCACCACTGATCCCACAGAAATACAAACTATGATCAGAGAATACTATAAATACCTCTATGCAAATAAACTAGAAAATCTAGAAGAAATGGATAATTTTCTGGACACATACACCCTCCCAAAACTAAATCAAGAAGAAGTCCAATCCCTGAATAGACCAATAACAACTTCTGAAATTGAGGCAGTAATTAATAGCCTACCAACCAAAAAGTGTCCAGGACCAGACAGATTCACAGCCAAATTCTACCAGAGGTACAAAGAGGAGTTGGTAGCATTCCTTCTGAAACTATTCCAAACAATAGAAAAAGAGGGAATCCTCCCTAACTCATTTTATGAGGCCAGCATCATCCTGATACCAAAGCCTGGCAGACACAAGAAAAAAAGAAGCCAATATCCCTGATGAACATCAATGCAAATATATATATATATACACACACACTGGCAAACCGAATCCAGCAGCACATCAGAAAGCTTATCCACTAGGATCAAGTCAGCTTCATCCCTGGGATGCAAGGCTGGTTCAACATACGCAAATCAGTAAATGTAATCCATCACATAAACAGAACCAATGAAAAAAACCACAAGATTATCTCAATACATGCAGAAAAGGCCTTTGACAAAATTCAACACCCCTTCATGTTAAAAACTCTCAATAAACTAGGTATTGATGGAACGTATCTCAAAATAATAAGAGCTATTTATGACAAACCCAGAGCCAATATCATCCTGAATGGGCAAAAGTTGGAAGCATTCCCTTTGAAAACCGGCACAAGACAAGGATGCCCTCTCTCACCACTCCTATTCAATATTGGAACTTCTGACCAGGGCCATCAGGCAAGAGAAGAAATAAAGGGTACTCAAATAGACAAAGAGGAAGTCAAATTGTCTCTGTTTGCAGATGACATCATTGCATATTTAGAAAACCCCATCATCTCAGCCCAAAATCTCCTTAAACTGATAAGCAACTTCAGCAAAGCCTCAGGATACAAAATCAATGTGCAAAAATCACAAGCATTCCTATACACCAATAACAGACAAACAGAGAGCCAAATCATGAGTGAACTCCCATTCACAATTGCTACAACGAGAATAAAATACCTAGGAATCCAGCTTACAAGAGATGTGAAGGACCTCTTCAAGGAGAACTACAAACCACTGCTCAAGGAAATAAAGGACACAATCAAATTGAAGAACATTCCATGCTCATGAATAGGAAGAATCAATATTGTGAAAATGATCATACTGCCCAAAGTAATTTATAGATTCAATGCTATCCCCATCAAGCTACCATTGACTTTCTTCACAGAATTGGAAAAAAAAAAAAAAAAAACTACTTTAAAGTTCATATGAACCAAAAACAAGCCTGCATAACCCAAGACAATCCTAAGCAAAAAGAACAAAGCTGGAGGCATCATGCTACCTGACTTCAACCTACATGGCTACAGTAACCAAAACACCATGGTACTGGTACCAAAACAGATATATAGACCAATGGAACAGAACAGAGTCCTCAGAAATAACACCACACATGTATGACCATCTGATCTTTGACAAACCTGACAAAAAGAAGCAATGGGGAAAGGATTCCCTATTTATTAAATGGTGTTGTGATAACTGGCTAGCCATATGCAGAAAGCTGAAACTGGATCCCTTCCTTACACCTTATACAAAATTAACTCAAGGTGGATGAAAGACTTAAATGTTAGGCCTAAAACCATAAAAATCCTAGAAGAAATCCTAGGCAATACCATTCAGAATATAGGCATGGGCAAAGACTTCATGACTAAAACACCAAAAGCAGTGGCAACAGAAGCCCAAATTGACAAATGGGATCTAATTAAACTAAAGAGCTTCTGCACAGCAAAAGAAACTTTCATCAGAGTGAACAGGCACTCTACAGAATGGGAGAAAATTTTTGCAATCTATCCATCTGACAAAGGGCTAATATCCGGAATCTACAAAGAACTTAAACGAATTTACAAGAAAAAAAAAACAACCCCATCAAAAAGTGGGCCAACGATATGAACAGACATTTCTCAAAAGAAGACATTTATGCAGCCAACAAACATTTGAAAAAAAGCTCATCATCACTGGTCATTAGAGAAATACAAAACAAAACTACAATGAGATACCATCTCATGCCAGTTAGAATGGCAGTCATTAACAAGTCAGGAAACAACAGAGGCTGGAGAGGGTGTGGAGAAATAGGAACATTTTACACTGTTGGTGGGAATGTAAATTAGTCCATCCATTGTAGAAGACAGTGCATGATTCCTGAAGGATCTAGAACTAGAAATACCATTTGACCCAGCAATCCCATTACAGGGTATATACCCAAAGGATTATAAATCATTCTACTATAAAGACACATGCACACATGCATTTATTGCGGCACTGTTCACAATAGCAAAGACTTGGAACCAACCCAAATGTCCATCAATGATAGACTGGATAAAGAAAATGTGGCACATATACACTATGGAATACTATGCAGCCATAAAAACGGATGAGTTCATGTTCTTTGCGGGGACATGGATGAAGCTGGAAGCCATCATTCTGAGCAAACCATCACAAGAACAGAAAATCAAACACCACATGTTCTCACTCACAAGTGGGAGTTGAACAATGAGAACACATGGACACGGGACAGGGTGGGGGCATCACATACCAGGGCCTGTCATGAGGTGGGGGGTGGGGGAGGGATAGCATTAGGAGGAATACCTAATGTAGATGATGGGTTGATGGGTGCAGCAAACCACTATGGCACGTGTATACCTATGTAACAAACCTGTACATTCTGCACATGTACCCCAGAACTTAAAGTATAACTTTTTTAAAAAGATAGAATAAAACAGAAAAAAAGAAAGAGATCAAATTCTAGGAGGGCAGTAATTAAGACATGCTTGTAAAATGTATCATCCTATATTTGTGCTAAAATTCCAATAAGCAAATGTAACATGACAGAAAACAAATTATCATTCACATTGTTTGGCATTCTCTGAGTGAGACTCGCATTGGTGATCATCATCAACAGTGCTCAGTACCAATCTTTATGAATCACCGTGAACCAGTCTTCAGAAACAGCCCAATGGATGGATGAGGCAGTGTCTGTCATGGGTAACAATGGGTCCAAGCCCTACATAAACTGTATTAGGAAACTGCAGAGATTAAAAGTTCTATATCGTTTCAATACAAGCAGATTCTGAAGAGTCACGGCATGGTGACTAATAATAGCATTGTTGTCTTTTTCTCATGGTTGGAAGATATAAAATTAGTCTGGAATGGCACATTTGACAAAGAACTTGAAGAGCCACTTCCTGAATGGAACAGAAAGAGATGGTGCATGGAAATGAAGAAGGATCTTTACATGCACTGATTGGACAATAAAAAATATGTAAGTACCTCTTCCCTACTGATAGTTCAAATTTTTCATCAATAAACCACTAGATCTAGCATGGGACCATTAATTTTTAATACATTTTTTATCAAACTGTTTATATAGACAGTGGCCTCACAAAAAAATTATTTGCATGTGCTCACTCTGAGATGATCCTCTGGCCAGGGAAATGTCATATTCTGGTAGATTAGGGATAGGTCAAATGTCCTAAACCCAGGCCAGGCAAGTGCGGTCAACTGCATCCAAATTGCAGGGACTGAGAGTGAAAAAGGAGCAGTTTCTCAAAAGAAAATGTAGCTACTATTCCAGGGCTGGGAAAACAGACCGAGCACAAGCTAAAATCAATAAATGTTCACCCCACCCCATGTAGGGTGAGTCAGTGTCATTTCTCTCCTACGTGAGAAACCAAGAATGGATAAGTTGGGCCATTTGTCCAAGGCTCCACAGCAAGTCAGTCAAGAGACAGGATCTAAATTAAATCTAATAAATCAACTCTGCAACTAGCTGAGATCATCAATATTTGGCAATCACTGATCAAATCCAGGGCTTTAGATCCGGCAAGAGCGGGGTGTCAGAAGATGTGGAGTAATTCTAGCTCCTTCATTTGCTAGTTGTATGATACTTAACAACTTAACCTCTCTGAATCTGTCCCTTTAGGTATAAAATTTGGAATAATAATAATGCCCTTACAGTACTGACATTATTATTTAAAAACAACACACATAAAGAATTAAGCCTAGTATACCATTAACTGTGGCAGATATAAAGGATAGATACTATTGTATTTTATTTAAGACTCGAAAAGAGCATGTCCTATGTGCCGGTCGCTGTTCAAAGTGTATCATGAATATTAACTCATTTGATGAGGTAGTGAATCCTCATTTTATAAATAAGGAAACCAACGCCCAGAGATTTTTAGTGACTCACCCAAGGTCACAAGCTAATGAATGGGTGCCAGGCTTCAAATCCGGGCAGTCTTTCACTGTTGCTAAACTCCACTGTCTCCAAGGAAAAGGTAGTTATTATTATCATTCAATAAATGGTAGCATTTTATTGCCATTATTATTATAGATGAGAAAACCGAAATCTAGAGACATTAAAATAGAAGTGAAGTTAAAAATAAATCCTGGGCTAATGCTTCCCAGTCCACTGCCCTTTGAATCTGCTGCACCATTTCCTACTGAGAGGAGAATTACATAAAGGAGAAGTAGTAGGATCATGTGTCTTATGACAAATGAGATCTTTTATGCAATATATCAGGTATTATTCTCAGGAAGAACAAGATTTTTTTTTCCATAATAGACTCTAATTGTGTGTAAAGCAGAAGGAGAAAGCAAGTGAACCTTTCCTTGTTTCTGGATAGAAATAGGAAACACCATAGAAGTTCAAAGTTCCCATGGGTTTGAGAGTCACAGTGCCAATTTATAAAAACAGCAGTATCATGATTCCATTTCGAAAGCACAAACGTGACTCCAGAGGATTGTCAGCGTCTGCAGAGGATTAAAGAATGTGCTGTGGAGAAGAGGCTGCAGTTTTGGAAGTTAGTGTTGGTCCTCAGATCTCTAGGGAGTTCAGTCATAGCAGTGCTGCTGCTTCCCTGAGATTGAGATGAAGAAGTCACAAATTCGATGCAAAAATCCCCAGGGCCAGGCCTGCTTTCAGTATTTTCCTAGCCATTCACTTCTCCTATTCTGGAGAAACTCCTCTTCCTCTAAGGCTCATTTAGACTATGGTATAAATCAGTAGTAGGTAAACTTTCTATGAAGGGCCAGATACAAGTATTTCAGACTTTGAGAGATCTACAGTCCTGGTCCCAGCTACTCAACTTTGCCATTGTAGCAACAGTTCATATGGACAATGTGTGATCCAGTCAGAGTGGCTGTGTTCCAATAATCCTTGTTTACAAACACAGACAGTGGGCTCGATTTGGCCTGTGGGTTGTAATCCCCTGAGTCCTGGCCTGAATCATTTTCCCATATGGATTCTGCCCACTAACTCGTGAACCTCCCTTCACAGTCACCAGGAGCTTTCTCGCTGGGCTCACGGTCATTAGTCTGAGACTCCATTCCATGCCAAGTGCTAGGCTTCTCTCCTTTTCCAGCAATGGTCATCAACACTGCCCCGTGTCTTGAGCCACTCAGGTTCATTCATTTCCAATTCACCTTAAACACTCACCCCACAGTACTGACAGTAACCAGTCATTTGGCCTGTGATTCCCAAACTACCCCAGTCTTTGGTCACAAACCCTGAACCTTCTAATTTCCTTACTTCCCACTTCATCTTTCCAATCTCAGCATACTGTGATGCTCTGTCCAGCACAGGAGCCACTACCACTTGGGACTGTAGAGCATTTAAAATCTGGCTAGTATCAATTGGGATGTGCTGTAAGTATAAAATACACACCAGATTTCTAAGGCTTAGTATGAAAAAAAGAGAAAATATCTGATTCACAAATTTTATATCAATTGTTTAAACTAGATTGTTGATATGTTAGCCAAGTAAAGTTTATGATTAAAATTAATATAAACTCTCTTATAATGTGTTGTAGAAAATTTTTAAATAGCTGCAGGGTGGCTTGCATTTGTGATTTACATTAAGTTTGTATTGGGCAGTACTGTCCTAGATGTCTCCCTTTTTCTCCAAATCATCAGGCCACGCTCATCTGCTCCACTGTTTCCCTGTTTACCGTAGGACCTACGACATGTCACTGCAAACACTTCTGCACCAGGACCTCAAAGCTCTCACCCCATTGTTCTTCTTCCATAGTTACCGTACTTGCCCCCTGCAAAACAACCAGCCACCATCTATGCTCTTGCAGTGTGGAGCAGAGAATTGAGCCATCTCAAGTTCACAGCTTTGACCTGTATTGGACTTGTAGGATGGCCAGTTTTCTTTTCTCTTACTCCGTGTCAGCATCCAGCTTTTACTTTGAATAGTCTCTAACACCTTTTCAAATCATATCTCTAGCTGTTTTCTCACAGCAGTACTCCAGTCTAGGACACGCTGACTCCCCTCTTCAGTTCACAGCTCCAAATCCTATATCATATCCTTCCTACAAGGCCCAGTTCAAATTTCTCTTAGGCAGTGAAGTCCTCGTTGTTGACGGCAGACCATGAGTTGACCTGCTCTGAACGGCCAGAGCACCAGTTCTCTGCAAGATGTATTTGGATCCTTGGGAAGCAAGTTATTCCTTTATACCTTTACATGTGTACATCCTCGAGAAAACTCAATTGGTAATCACCTGAAGGTAAGGGCTTCTGATTTACATATGCATTGGCTGGTCAGAATGCAGAGGACAAAATAGAAGTCCAGAAATATTGGTTTGTCATGATAGTAGGGCTGGATTCAAAATATGTTTAAGAAATGTAGTTGACATGATATATAAATCAGAAAGCAAGTAGAAAAAAATACAGAGGTGGGGAGTGTCTAGTTCCATTAAAAATATCAAACATGGTCCCAGGACTGTTGAGGGTGTGGAATTGAAGTTGTCATGTCACTAAAAGCCTGGCTCAGAAGACAATGATGGCCTGGAGCCCTGCCACAAGAACAACTTTTCAAACATCTCAGTCCAAGGAATCTAGGATCTCACTTCCAAAAGCACTAGTCCTCTCACTCCTGCTGGTGGGAGAGCAAGTTTTTAAAACCTTTCCAGAAAGTAATATGTCCATAAAGAGCCTTACAAATGTTCGGGAGTTTTATTTCAGGGAGTCTCTCTTAAAGAAATATTCAGACAAAGATTTATGTGCAAAGTGTTCATCAAAATAGCAATGAAAACTGAAACAAACTAGAACTTCTATATGAGGGGAATAGTCAGCAAACCATAATATATGCATGTAATGAATACTGAAGATATGCATAAGGAAGGACTCAAACCTAGTTAGTAGATACTTATATGAGCCTGAAAAAAACACAGGATGCATACTGTTACCTAGGGAAAAGGTGATGTGAAGAGAGGAGGCAGTGATGGTGAAAAGAGAAGGAAATGAGAGGTGAGCAAAATTAACAAAGAACCCTGCATTCCCAAAAAATGTATGTATGATAGCATACTCTTGATATATTTTTGTTATGTATAAAAGTACATGTATATATATAGACATTTTTAAAATAAAAGGTCA
Organism: Macaca nemestrina; assembly: GCF_043159975.1. Classification (NCBI taxonomy): domain Eukaryota; kingdom Metazoa; phylum Chordata; class Mammalia; order Primates; family Cercopithecidae; genus Macaca; species Macaca nemestrina. Next base: position 18,138,107 of record NC_092137.1, on the reverse strand, counting down.
CAAAACTAGAATAAAGAAAATCATAGAAAAAGTATGTGGGAATTGCCCTGTATATTGGAATTATTAATAAGTTTTTCATTCACAATTTCTGTATTTTCCAAATTTTTGACAATGAGCATGTATCATGTTGATAATAGAGCTAGAAATAAAAGAAAAATAAGTTAAATCAGATATGAACCCAAACCACACCCATTCTTTCAGTATACAGAGATGCTAAAATCAGCCATAATTGGAATTATCTCCAGGAAAGCAAAACTTTTAAACTGTTTAGAACTAGTGATCCCTAGAAATAATGTGATCTCCCAGAGGTTCTGGCATTTCGTAGTACTATACTGAGCAATAGATTTAAAATAATGTAGATTTTAAAATAAACAGAAACCTTTTTTATTTCCAGTAAATTAAAGGGGAGTTAAGGAACAGAAGAACTGCCACTCCGGGCAGTGTGCTCAGCTAGAATCCAATCAGCACCCACCCTCCGTTGACTCACAGCCACCAGTATTCTGTTCTCTTGACCACAGTGGGGCAGTCCGGGCAACCTTCTCCAGCAGCTAATGGAATTTACATACAGCTCTGTCAGAGACTAACAAGGCCCCAAGGCTCTTAGCTCTCACTGGAGAACCTGAAGTCAGTTCCAGAAAGGGAAGACTGAGACAGCCTAAATCAGGTTCAAACTGCTCTGATTTCACATCCTTCTTAAAACATTCGAACCCAAGAGTTCCAAAAGTGTGGTGCCCAGACACGCAGCATCAGTATTACCTGGGCAGTTGCTAGAAGTGAAAGTGCTTGGCCCCACCCTAGACATGCAAAATCACAAGCAATCTGTGTTTTAACAAGCTCAGCAGGGGATTCTGGTGCTAGGTAAAGGCTGAGAACCACTAACCTGGTTCGGTGGCTTTGGACAATTTCCTAACCCCTCTAAACCCCAGTTTTCCTCACTGGCAAATTGAAGAAAATAAAACCTAACCTCAAAGTTTTGTAAAGATGATGGATGTAAAGCACACTGCACAAAAGAACACTCAATAAATTACATCGTCATGTTCTCCCTCAGGACCCTTAAAAATTCTACACCCTCTCTGCAAAGTTTCAACTTTTTTCTCTTTAATACACTTAATTCTTTGCCTGATGGAAACAAGGAATGAGCATCTCTGTTAGACTGAACAAAATAATATATTGGACACAGGTAAGTAGATAGAACATCGTGCTAAGAATATTTCTTTTTACAAAAGAAAGTGGTACAATAAGGTGGAAAGGACCCTGGATCAGATGTGAGGAACTTGTGTTCTAGCTCTAACTCTGTGTATGTCCCTTTCTGTATGAAGCCATGCGGAATGGCAGAGAAGACAAAAAATTTGGAATTAGGTAACCCAGGGTTCAAATCCTACCTCTGCCATCATCATAATAACATAGCGGATATGTTTCCAGCACCTCACATGCTCCTGCACTTCACACTGCTGGTCAGAACGCATGGGGTGGCACCTGTTTCCTGCCCTTTATCCTATTTGTTAATCTTTGTAAGGAGGAAAAAGATAATGGGCAGGTTTTTTTCAGGGAGGTATTGTCCCTTACGCTCCTCTCTTACCAGATGGTGCTTTTCATCTTAACTCCTTTTTCCCCACATGCCTGTGTGTGATGTCAATCAGCTTTGCAAATGGCAGGCTTGCCCAAAGTTCCTCTGCTCCCCAAATCCAAACATCAGGGAATGTCCCTGCCCCTACACATCTTCTATCAATCAGATGGATAGCTGTACCCGATACTCAGATTAATCAGTTAAAATCATGGTCAGAGATCTTCATCCTTCAGTGGCAGTTTTCTCTTCTGCAGATACTCTACAACTGGCCCAGACGCCGCATCGTTCAACATTCATGACTGTGCTTGTGACAAGAAATGGGCATACTCAGTGGGACTCTGCTGTCACCAAGGCCATCACACCCCTAAACCCCATCTTCACTGATAGGAATAGTTGTCCCTGGTGCATTCATTCCCTACAGCTGCTGTAACAAATTACCACAAACTTGGTGGTTAAAACAGCACAATGTTCTGGGGATCAAAAGTCTCATGTCAGTTTCAGAGGCATGAAATCGAGGCACCTGCAGGGCCCTGCTCCCTCTGGAGGCTCCAAGGACAAATCATTTATGTGCCTTTCTCAGCTTCTAGAGCTGCATTTCTTGCATAACTGGCCTGTGGCTCCTCCCTCCATCTTCTAAGCCAGCGGTATAGCATCTGACTTCAGTCTGCATATAGCATTTTACATCTTGTGATGGTTAATATTGAGTGTCAACTTGATTGGATTGAAGGATGCAAAGTATTGTTCTTGGGTGTGTCTGTGAGGGTGTTGCCAAAGGAGATTAATATTTGAGTCAGTGGAGTGGGAAAGACAGACCCATCCTCAATCTGGGTGGGCACCATCTAATCACCTGCCAGCATGGCTAGAATAAAAGCAGGCAGAAGAACATGGAAAGACTAGACTGGCTGAGTCTTCTGGCCTCCATCTTTCTCCTGTGCTTCCTGCCCTCAAACATCAGACTTCAAGTTCTTCAGCTTTTAGACTCTTGGACTTTACACCAGTCATTTGCCAGGGGCTCTCGGGCCTTCAGCCACAGACTAAAGGCTGCACTGCCAGCTTCTCTGCTTTTGCAGTTTTGGGACTCAGACTGGCTTCCTGGCTCATCAGCTTGCACATGGCTTACTGTGGAGCTTCACCTTGTGATCCTGTGAGTCAGTTCTCCTAATAAACTCCCCTTTCACATTTTCATCTATCTAATTAGTTCTGCCCCTTTAGAGAACCATGACTAATACACACCTGTAGTCAAACTTCTCTCTGCCTCCCTTTTACAAGGACAAGTGATTCTATTTAGGCCTACCTGGATAATCCAGGATAATCTCCCCATCTCAAGATCCTTAACTTGATCACATCCACAAAGTCCCTTTTGCCAAAAAGGTAGCATTCATAAGCTGCAGGAACTAGGACTTGGAGATTGCTGGAGGCCATTAGCCAACTACATTTGGTAACAAATATCTGTTCTGTTAAAATAAGAAATCTCTCCATTAAGTGACAAGTAGTTGCAAATGTTACTTTTACTTTCACAGTGTCCATAAAGGGGAAACTTTACACTCATGGCTTCACATGGTAAAGAACATTCCTTAACAACTGGGCAGGCTTGAGTAGGAAGGCAGGTGCAGCCCCTTCCAATCTGTGCTCTCATGCCTGGTTTTCTGCCTTGAAAACAGGGTTAATGAAGCCTTGTCACAGCAAACAATATTAGACAATGTGTCATAAGGACCTATTCCAGGGCTTGTAGACAATAAACACCGTCTCTCTCATTTTCCTTGCTGGCCTCTGATTTCTGTCTGTTGAAGAAAGAGGTTGTTCAAGATGACCTCTAGGACCCAGCAAACTTGACACCTTGTCACTATAACCCCTCAGAAGATGGCGATGCCCTGCCCCTCTGCTCTCATTCTCAACAGGACGCAATACATTGCCAGCCTGGCCCCTTCTATATTCCAGTTGTTCCTGTCACAGGGCCTGAGGTGACATCCTTCTTTCCCAGATCATAGACTGACTTCTGTGTTAGCCTTCTTCTCTCTTTTCCTTTCTTCTCCTTCCTCCTCTGATCTTCTAGTCCCAGAAGTATTTGAAAGAGGGAGAGAAGAGATCTCTGCTTCCATTCTTATGAGGTTTTTACAAAACAAATTTTAAATGAAAAACCAACCAGCTTGAATAGGTAGATTGGCTGACTAGAAATGTGTTGTGTTTTTGCTTTGTTGTTCTTTTTTTCCGCCTTTCTGCTGATGCAACTCAAGCTATTCATAATTCTGGAAACTGATAGGCACACACTTCAACATAGAGACTACAGTGAGGAACAAACCATTTGTATTAAGTTGCATAAACTCTGTATCTTCCAGAACATCATCCTTATCTGTCCTCACAATGCTCAAGCTCAACTAGCTGCTGAGGGTCTTCTGGATACAAGGGATGAAATTAGGGCTTACCATATATTTCTTAACATATCAAAAAGATACCTGCACTCACAAGTTTATTGCAGCACTATTCACAATAGCAAAGATATAGAATCAACAGATGAATGGATAAAGAAAATCTGGTACATATAAACAATGGAATCCTACCCAGCAATAAAAAAAAAAAAGAATGAAATAATATTCTTTTGCAGCAGCATAGATGGAACTGGAGGCCTTTTTCTTAAGTGAAGCAACTCTGAAACAGAAATCCTTGCAATCTTCAATCCTGCCACCTAAATAACATGACCCTCATTTGTAAATGAGGACACAAGACTCGGGGTCATTAAAAGACTTGTTCAGGACCCTGCAGCTTCGTAAATGCAACATATGAACTGCTGTGGGTGCAAAAGCAGCAGATGGGAGAGTCACAAGGCCAAGGCTCCACTCAGCTTCCCCACTCAGTCAATGTGTGGCCATAGGAACACCACTCTCCCTTTGGGACCCAGTTTTCTGGATCTAGGGAAAAAATGATTATATACTATCTGCCTCCTAGGCTCGGAGGTACTAGGAGTATTTAAGGCAATAGGAAAATTAAAAGAAGGAAGGTTGAAGATCAAAATGTTGAGAAGAGAGAACAGAAAGTCCAAGAAACACGAAGAAAGGCCTTTACCAGGTCAGGAAGAGCCTGCAGCCCTGGCTACTCAGAATCCTCCCTAGAGCTAGCAGTGCTCTCACCTTAGAGAAAAATCAGAGGTGTCTATGTGGGTCTTCTCATGCCCATAAACAGGTATGTATACATAGACACACATACACATGCACACAATCATAAAGATATTAATTCTATATAAACAGATTTCATATTAACTGGCAATCTTTTTTCTGAGACGTGCTTTACAAATGATAGCAAAATGCACTTCTAAATTCTCCATGGGGGCAGAGCACTCTGTCCCTGGCTGCAGCAGTGGCAAGTCAGACTGTGTTAAGAGAAGGCCTTGGCCATGGCAGAGTCACCCAGCTGCCCAGGCCACATACACTCGCACCCTCCTCCCTCAGATAAGCAGGGACCTGTGACCTGCCTTCACTGGCTATCATGGAGTGGAAAATGGGAGGTGAGCAACCCATCAACCACATTAGGAATGAGAATAGCCATGGTGACCAGGGTAGGGCTAAGTTCATGTTAAAAATACTGTATGAATTTGCTGGGGCTGCCTTAACAGACTGCCACAAATTGAATGACTTAAACAAGAGAGACTCAATGTCTAACAGTTTTGGAGACCAGAAGTCCAAAATCAGGGTGTTGGCAGTGCTACGCCACCTCTGAAGGTGCTTGGGAAGGATCTCTGCCAAGCCTCTCTCCAACCTTTTGGTAGTTCCTTGGCTTTGTGGCAGTAGAATTCTAATCTTCACATGACGTTCCCCTGTGTGCATGTCTGAGTCCAACCTTCCCTCTTTAATAACACCAGTCATGTTGGATTAAGAGTCCACCTCCTTAACTAATTATATCTGCAATGAACCTTGATATGGTTCGGATCTGTGTCCTCGCACAAATCTCATATTGCATTGTAATCCCCAGTGTTGGATGTGGGGCCTGGGGAAGGTGATTGTATCATGGAGATGGATTTCTCATGAAATGGTTTAGCACCATCCTCTTGATGCTGTTCACAAGATGGTGAATGAGTTCTCATGAGATCTGGTTGTTTATATGTGTGGCACCTCTCCCTTCACTCTTTCTTTTGCTCCTGCTTTCACCATATGAGATATCTGTTCCCCCTTTGCTTTCCACCATGACAGGAAGCTTGCTGGAGCCTCCTTAGAAGCAGAAGTCACGGTGCTGCCTGTACAATCTGTGGACCCACGAGCCAATTAAATCTCTTCTTTTTAAATTTTCCAGTCTCAGATATTTCTTCACAGCATTGTGAGAACGAACTAATACAAGCCTGTTTCCAAATAAGGTCACATCCCGAGGTGCTGGGGGTTAGGACTTCAACATCATCAATTTTAGGAGGATCCACTTCAACCCGTAACAAATACCTTCCAAGGAATACGAACCACAACCCAGTTCTCTAACATGGGAAACAGAAGTTGTCCTGGGTGATATATATATATATATATATATATATATATATTTTTTTTTTTTTTTTTTTTTTTTTTTGAGTCGGAATCCCGCTCTGTCTCCCAGGCTGGAGTGCAGTGGCGCCATGTTGGCTCACTGCAGCCTCCGTCTCCCGGGTCCACGCCATTCTCCTGCCTCAGCCTCCCAAGTAGCTGGGACTACAGGCGCCCACCACCACGCCCAGCTAGTTTTTTGTATTTTCAATAGAGACGGGGTTTCACCGTGTTAGCCAGGATGGTCTCCATCTCCTGATCTCGTGATCCACCCGCCTCAGCCCCCCAAAGTGCTGGGATTACAGGCGTGAGCCACTGTGCCCGGCCTGCACTGGGTGATTTCTAAGGTCCATTTCAGCAGGACCATTTTAAAATTCTACCTGGAGGCAGAATCCTATCGCAAATTCTGCACATTACAATTATGTGGAGAAGCTTCTTAAAAACACCATCTCTGCCTTCGACAAATTAATCAGGCTTTCTAGGGGTGGGTAGAGTCCAGACATTTTAAGCCCCTAAGTGATTCTAATACATTTTGAGAACTACTTATCTATAATATTTCCCAAGAACAGACTGAGATTACATGGTAGGAGTCCAAATTATCATCCCATGCAAAATACACAAACTTAACCTTTTTCCACATAGGAATGAATATATATTACAAAAGTAGTCACAAATGCTCATTATAGATAAGAAGGTAACTATAATTCTGAGGACAACCCCTAGAGTTTCAATCAAAATTCCTATTTTAGTGATAATGTGGAGTAGGCATCACTTCTTCAAGACTCTCTGGCTGAGTTTAGTCTCCTTTGTCCTCGCCTGTTTCCTGGTAGTGTAGCATTGGTCCTATGTTCCTTTGATTGCATCTTAATTGGCTGTCCTCCCCATAGGCAGTGTGCTCCCTAAGGGTTAGGTCTGTGCGTTAGTCATCATTCTAACAATTGTGCCTGATACATGTATAGGAGATATTTTTCCATGAATGAATGAGTGAATTAATCAATGTGAAGACTCAGGATGGAAAGTTCAAAGTAAGAAAATGTTAACAATGTCTTACTGCTATAGTCATTTGGAGGAATAGCATATTTGCCATTTTGCCAAGAAAGTGCTTATTTAATTTTATGACCTTGATTGAAAGAATCCTCATTTGACACCAAAGTTAGGAACATGGTGGGTACTGCTCACTTCTTGTAAGACTATGGTTTCTAGCAAAAACACTCTACAAAGCAAATGCGTCAGACACTTTTTCCAGAGACCAGTAGCTTTCTCTTTTGGAAATAAAGTGAGACCTGAGAGATTTATGGGAAATCACGAAGGATGTAAAGCAGAATTCCTTGTCAGGGAATATTGTCAAATAAATTATTCCAATGCAAGTTTTATATTGCCATGATTTGAATGTCGCTTCCAAAGTTCATGTTGAAATTTAATCCTCAAGATGGCAGTATTGAGAAGTGGGCCTTTAAGGGCTCTGCCCTCATGAAAAAATTAATCTACTTATGAATTAACAGATTAATGGGTTAATATATTATTGGGTTATCATGAAAGTGGAACTGGTGACTCTATAAGAAAAAAAAAGAAAGACCTGAGCTAGCACATTACATGCTTAGACTCCTCACCATGTGATAACCTGCACCACCTCAGGACTCTATAGAGAGTCCCCTACAAGTAAGAAGGTACTTACCAGATGGCCCTTCAACCTTGGACTTCTCAGTCTTCAGAACAATAATAAATAAATGCATTTTCTTTATAAATTACCCAGGTTCAGGTATTCTGTTATAAGCAACAGAAAACTGATTAAGACATATAAGTATGCAGAAAAGGTCTTACACAAGACAGAATGATACACATTACTCTTTCCTGGGAATCCAAATAAATGACTCTATAATATGACAGAGGCCTTTACACAAATTTTCTTATGGCCTTAAAGTTTTTTCTTCTAAAAAGGAGGTCCCAGTAACACAGGGGAATAATTATGCTCATTTTTCCGGAAACTGAAATGTAGAGATACTTAAAAATGCAAAGTTTTATCTAAGTAAATGCATATTCACTGAATACCTGCTATATCCCATGCATGGTGTTTTGGAGACAAAATAGAAGTTAAAATAGGGTCCTTGCCTTAAAGGAAATTTCTTTCTAACATGGGAGAATAAAGAACACTAAATAGTTATTATATCAGACAGGATATTATTTCTGCAGCAAAATGCTCTCAAAAAAAGCATGATAGCAGGTTAAAATGAAGAGAATAGCCAGAAAGTGACGGGAAAGTGATATTGGAACAGATGTCTAAAAAGGATCAAGTTTTGATAAGTAGGTATGTGGAGGAGATCCTAATAAACGAAGAAAAATCAAGGCATGAATAAAGGTTTAGTGGTAGGAACTACCATCATCACGGAAGGGTGACCCACTCAGTTTCCCACAGTGTGAAAATAAATGAGGGAGATAATCACGGGAAGGCAGTTTTAGAGCAAACCTCCAAGGGCCCTGAATGCTTAAAAAGTTCGACATTAACTTTGAAGGCAATTGGCAACCATGGAATATTTTTGAGAAAGTTTTCATGACTGAAGTGACACTATAAGAAGATGTCTTTCAATAAAAGATTAGGATATAATTTAAAAAGAAAAGATGGAGGCAAAAACCAAGTATGATAGATGAACTCAATTATCATGTTGGGGAGAAGATGGAAAAGAAAACACAGGACAGAGTCACATGACAAAGAACTGATGAACAGTTCCTGTCCCCGATGGCATCTGAGCACATGCATTTGTGTCTCAATCTTCCTGAGGGCCCCCGGAATAAAAGTAAGTGAATATTCCTGCAGGAGCAAAGGTATCTGAAGAGAAAACTAATCTGTCAATAAAATGGAGAAAACTACCTACCTTATGAGACTACTACTTCAGATCTCCAGTCATTGGAAAGACACTACCAGCATGAAGAAGGAAGATCAAGATAAACAGAGAATAACTGATTCCATAAAAGTAAAGATAGTTCATAAAATTAAAAAGAAAAGCTGCTTTGCTAGTATTCTCAAAGAAATTCTAGAAGATAGTACAGGATGGTATAAAATTGCAATAGAGAATAAGAAATAATTCTAGGAATTTCAAAATAAAGTCAAGAAAACTCCAGATAATAGGGCAGAAAAAAATTAAAAATTTAAGAAAACATTGAGATATACAGAATATTAATTTATGAGGTTATAATCATACCTTTTAATTAGGGAAGCAGAGATACTGTGTATTATGGGATAAGAGACTTGATGTAGGTATTAAATCTTACCCAATTGCAGAAAGAACTTGTAGGGGAAATTAAAGTCTAGAAGAGGATCTTGAAGATAAAAGCAGTCACCTATCAGTCAACCTGAGAAGCTAACCATGCTCAGCCATCAAAACAAGAAAGCATCTTGGAGAGGTGTCTGGATAACTGGGCCTCCACTTTGCTCTTTGGCTGCACTGCTAGGGAGTCTGCTGCCATGTGTCTGGGTGTGGGCTTGGGGACACTGTAGATGACAGAGTCAACAATCAGGATAAAGAGCTGGGGGCATAGCAGAAGAAAGCAAGAACAAGCTGGAACCCACAGACAGAGAGTCAGTCTGTCACCACAGCTAAGAACAACAGACCTCAGAGGGCAATGCTAGTGCTTTATGTCAGCCTTCCAAGTCTCAAGTAACTCCTCATTTGGCCAAATCTAACCCAGAATCCACAAGGGAAGGGAATTCTAAGAAACTAATTTCAACTTAACCATAGAGATCCAAAATCTGATCAATAAAAGTTTGAAAAAGAACACAGAAAACAGAATGGAGAAAATTATCACTGGAGTGAAAGAGGGGAAAAGAGAGACACATGTCTTCAGACTAAAAGGCACAACAAAGACAAAGTCGGTTGTATTTTTCAGAGATCCACACCTAAAACACCTTTGTTAAATTTTGAAGTACCAGTCATAATCAGAAACTCATAAATGTTTCCAGAAAAACAAATTATATAAAAATACAAAATTTATTTGAATGATTTTCACTAAATGTCTTATCACAAATACCAAGGGCCATAAGACAAAATGGCTTGAAAGCTAGCGTTCTTTCACTCCAAGTGCAAGGGTCAAGGAGGTCATTTTTACATGAAAATATCAAGATATCAGTAAACTTATTTTCAAGATACCCTTTCTGAAGAAGTTGCATGAGTGGATTTTCTAATATAGTAGTACTAAGTTCAAAGAAAGAGAAAGATATGAGATACTTGAAATGTGTCAGCCATGTGTAGATTAAAAATAGCTCCATATGACAGTTTTGCTACAGGACTAGAAAATGATCAGTTTAAGTTAAAACAGGAAGTCAGTGAGCTCCACAAATCCATCTTTTCAAAAAGTAGACACTTTCTAAGTAACAGGTGAAATTATTAAAGACATACATTATTTTAATAAAATGGTGAAGCAAGCATGTTTTTTCTCTTAAGAAAAAAAGGCAATAGGAAATTATATTGAAAAAGCCATTGTTCAAACATGAAACAAACTGAAATTACTAGATTATAATAAAAGAAAAACTATTTGACCTAAATGTTAGAACTGTTCCCCTTTAAATAACAAACAGGCCATAGAGAAGGAAATATAACTCCAGTACATTATGGAGGTCTGCACTGAACGATATTTAGGTAAAAATATTAGTACATTCTTTCTGTTTTTATTTAGGTATATTATATAAAGATACAAATATAATCAAGTAAATAAAAAAACTATCAAAAGTTGGGGAGGAAAGGAGAAATAAAAAACACATTCACTGAGTATCCTAATCTTTCCTAGCAAGGGAAAAAGATATCAATTATAAGACCAAGGCCAGGCACATACAAATAGGTCCACAAATGTTTATTAGATAAATGACGCATCCAAGAAATAGTGGTATAAGTACATGTGTTATTTAGGATTAGGGTCAAAATTACTTTAAAGATTAAAAATAGAAATAATTAGTGTTTCCCAGTTCTAGTAAGTAGAACTGGAGTGGAGAGAACTATTGTTTTCATTCCAAGAACTTTCATGCTATTATATTTTCATCATGTGCATGAAATAAGACATCATGTGCATAATGAAAATACAAACTTTAAACAAATTAAAGGAGATGATTTTGATTACCATACTATGTTTGTATAAAATAATTATTTGCTTTTTAGAAAACACATTGAAGTATTTAGGCATAAAAATGCATATGTCTGCAATTTATTCTTAAATGCACCAGAAAATATAGAGTGTGAATATGAAGAAAGAAAAGAGGGAGAAACCATGAATGATAACATTTTAGGAATATGGATTGAAGCCTCATTATCCAGAAATTCTTTGTATTACTTCTATAACTTTTCTGTAAGCCTGAAATTATATCAAAATAAATAATAACAAATAAGAGTGAAAAATAAATAATTGTTTAAATATGTTAGGAAGGCATAGTGACATTTTAACTTCTTGTTAAGGATATAGTTTAGAAAAATATCTAGCATCTTTGGATGCCCTTTAGTCTTTAAATATAATTCAAAAACATTACAACTTACACTATAGCCTTTAGTTAAACATGGAAGAAGGGTTTTGAATATCTGTGTATATTTTCAAATCCTGATACAGTGTGATAAATATATGTAATGTATATCATGTACACATTTATATATCATATGTATGTGAAAATACATATGATATGTATTTTCTGGACAAAGCTTCCAGAGGAAGGATCAGGCCCCAAAATTTGCTGTTCTGCAATATTTGCTTTTCTGCAGCCTCTGCTGGTGATACCCAGATAAACAGCATCTGGAAAGGACCTCCAGCAAACTCCAACAGACCTACAGCTGAGGGACCAAACTGTTAGAAGGAAAACTAACCAATAGAAAGGAATAGCATCAACATCAACAAAAAGGACATCCATACCCAAACCCCATATGTAGGTCACCAACATCAAAGACTAAAGGTAGATAAAACCACAACAATGGGGAGAAATCAGGGCAGAAAAGCTGAAAATTCTAAAAACCAGAGTACCTCTTCTCCTCCAAAGGATTGCAGTTCCTTACCAGCAATGGAGCAATGGAATAAAGCTGGATGGAGAATGACTTTGACAAGTTGACAGAAGTAGGCTTCAGAAGGTCAGTGATAACAAACTTCTCTGAGCTAAAGGAGGATGTTCGAACCCATCGCAAGGTAGCTAAAAACCTTGAAAAAAGATTAAATGAATGGCTAACTAGAATAAAAAGTGTAGAGCAGACCTTAAATGACCTGATGGAGCTGAAAACGATGACATGAGAACTACATGACACATGCACAAGCTTCAATAGGTGATTCAATCAAGTGGAAGAAAGGGTATCAGTGATTGAAGATCAAATTAATGAAATAAAGCAAGAAGAGAAGTTTAGAGGAAAAATAGTAAAAAGAAATGAACAAAGCCTCCAAGAAACATGGGACTATGTGATACGACCAAATCTACATTTGATTGGTGTACCTGAAAGTGACAGGGAGAATGGAATCAAGTTGGAAAACACTCTTCAGGTTATTATCCAGGAGAACATCCCCAACCCAGCAAGGCAGGCCAACATTTAAATTCAGGAAATACAGAGAACACCACATAGATACTCCTCAAGAAGAGCAACCCCAAGACACATAATTGTCAGATTCACCAAGGTTGAAATAAAGAAAAAAATGTTAAGGGCAGCCAGAGAGAAAGGTCAAATTATCCAGAAAGAGAAGCCCATCAGACTAACGGTGGATCTCTTGGCAGAAACCCTACAAGCCACAAGAGAGTGGGGGCCAATATTCAACATTCTTAAAGAAAAGAATTTTCAACCCAGAATTTCATATCCAGCCAAACTAAGTTTCATAAGTGAAGGAGATGTAAAATCCTTTACAGACAAGCAAATGCTGAGAGATTTTGTCACCACGAGGCCTGCCTTACAAGAGCTCCTGAAGGAAACACTAAACTTGGAAAGGAACAACCAGTACCAGCCACTGCAAAAATATGCCACATTGTAAAGACCATCGATGCTAGGAAGAAACTGCATCAACTAATGGGCAAAATAACATCGTAATGACCAGATCAAATTCACATATAACAATATTAATCTTAAATGTAAATGGGCTAAATACCCCAATTAAAAGACACAGATTGGCAAATTGGATAAAGAGTCAAGACCCATCAGTGTGCTGTATTCAGGAGACCCATCTCATGTGCAGAGACACACATAGGCCCAAAATAAAGGGATGGAGAAATATCTACCAAGCAAATGGAAAGCAAAAGAAAGCAGTGGTTGCAATCCTAGTCTCTGATAAAACAGACTTTAAACCAAAAAAGATTGAAAGATACAAAGAAGGCCATTATATAATGGTAAAGGGATCAATTCAACAAGAAGAGCTAACTATCCTAAATATATATGCACCCAAATCAGGAGCAGCCAGATTCATAAAGCATTTATTTTTTTGATTTGTAGGTCTCCTTAGAGACCTACAAAGAGACTTAGACTCCCACACAATAATAATGACAGACTTTAACACCCCACTGTCAATATTAGACAGATCAATGAGACAGAAGGTTAACTAGGATATCCAGGTCTTGAAGTAAGCTCTGAACCAAGCAGACCTAATAGACATCTACAGAATTCTTTACCCCATATCAACAGAATATACATTCTTCTCAGCACCACATCGCACTTACTCCAAAACTGACCACATAGTTGGAAGCAAAACACTCCTCAGCAAATGTAAAAGAACAGAAATCACAACAAAGTGTATCTCAGACCACAGTGGAATCAAATTAGAACTCAGGATTAAGAAACTCATTCAAAACCACACAACTACATGGAAACGGAACAACCTGCTCCTGAATGACTACTCGGTAAATAACAAAATGAAGTCAGAAATAAAGATGTTCTTTGAAACCAATGAGAGCAAAGACACAACAGAATCTCTGGGACACATTTAAAGCAGTGTGTAGAGGGAAATTTATAGCACTAAATGCCCAAAACGGAAAGCAGGAAAGATCTAAAATCAACACCCTAACCTCACAATTAAAAGAACTAGAGAAGCAAGAGCAAACAAATTCAAAAGCTAGCAGAAGGCAAGACATAACTAAGATCAGAGCAGAACTGAAGGAGATAGAGACACACACACAAAAAAAACCCTTCAAAAGATCAATGAATCCAGGAGCTGTTTTTTTGAAAATATCAACAAAATTGATAGATCACTAGCAAGACTAATAAAGAAGAAACAGAGAAGAATCAAATAGACTCAAAAAAAAAATGAAAAAGGGGATATCACCACTGATCCCACAGAAATACAAACTACCATCAGAGAATACTATAAACACCTCTACACAAATAAACTAGAAAATCTAGAAGAAATGGATAAATTCCTGGACACATACACCCTCCCAAGACTAAGTCATGAAGAATTTGAATCTCTGAATAGACCAATAACAGGCTCTGAAATTGAGGCCATAATTAATAGCCTACCAAACAGGACCAGACGAATTCCAGCTGAATTCTACCAGAGGTACAAAGAGGAGTTGGTAGCATTCCTTCTGAAACTATTCCAAACAATAGAAAAAGAGGGAATCCTTCTTAATTCATTTTATGAGGCCAGCATCATCCTGATACCAAAGCCTGGCAGAGACACAACAAAAAAAGAGAATTTCAGACCAATATCACTGATGAACATTGATGCAAAAATCCTCAAGAAAATACTGGCAAACTGAATCCAGCAGCACATCAAAAAGCTTGTCCACCACGATCAAGTCGGCTTCATCCCTGGGATGCAAGGCTGGTTCAACATATGCAAATAAATAAAAGTAACCCATCACATAAACAGAACCCACAACAAAAGCCACGTGATTATCTCAATAGATACAGAAAAGGCGTTTGACAAAATTCAACAGCCCTTCATGCTAAAAATGCTAATAAACTAGATATTGATGGAATGTATCTCAAAATACCAAGAGCTATTTATGACAAACCCACAGCCAATATCATACTAAAAGGGCAAAAACTGGAAGCATTCCCTTTGAAAACTGGCACCAGACAGGGATGTCCTCTCTCACCACTCCTCTTCAACACAGTGTTGTTGGAAGTTCTGGCCAGGGCTATCAGGCAAGAGAAAGAAATAAAGGTATTCAAATAGACAAAGAGGAAGCCAAATTGTCCCTGTTTGCAGATGACATGATTGTATATTTAGAAAACCCCATCATCTCAGTCCAAAATCTCCTTAAGCTGATAAGCAACTTCAGCAAAGCCTCAGGATACAAAATCAATGTGCAAAAATCACAAGCATTCCTATACACCAATAACAGACAGAGAGCCAAATCATGAGTGAACTCCCATTCACAATTGCTACAAACAGAATAAAATATCTAGGAATCCAACTTACAAGGGATGTGAAGGACCTCTTCAAGGAGAACTACAAACCACTGCTCAATGAAATAAAAGAGGACACAAACAAATGGAAGAACATTCCATGCTCATGGATAGGAAGAATCAATATCATGAAAATGGCCATACTGTCCAAGGTAATTTATAGATTCAATGCCAACCCCATCAAGCTACCAATGACTTTCTTCACAGAATTGGGAAAAAAACTACTTTAAAGTTCATATGGAACCAAAACCGAGCCCACATTGCCAAGACAATCCTAAGCAAAAAGAACAAAGCTGGAGACATCACACTGCCTGACTTCAAACTATACTACGAGGCTACAGTAAACAAAACAGCATGGTAGTGGTACCAAAACAGAGATGTAGACTGAGAGAAAAGAACACAGTCCTCAGAAATAACACCACACATTTACAACGATCTAATCTTTGACACACCTGACAAAAACAAGAAATGGGGAAAGGATTCCCTATTTATTAAATGGTGCTGGAAAAACTGGCTAGCCATATGTAGAAAGCTGAAACTGGATCCCTTCCTTACACTTTATACAAAAATTAATTCAAGATGAATTAAAGACTTAAATGTTAGACCTAAAACCATAAAAACCGTAAAAGAAAACCTAGGCAATACCATTCAGGACATAGGTATGAGCAAGGACTTCATGACTAAAACACCAAAAGTGATGGCAACAAAAGCCAAAACTGACAAATGGAATCTAATTAGTCTAAAGAGCTTCTGCACAGAAAAAATAAAATAAAATAAAATAAAAACTACCATCAGAGTGAACAGGCAACCTACAGAATGGGAGAAAATTTTTGCATTCTACTCATCTGACAAAGGGTTAATATCCAGAATCTACAAAGAACTCAAACAAATTTACAAGAAAAAAACAACCCCATCAAAAAGTAGGCAAATGATATGAACAGACACTTCTCAAAAGAAGACATTTATGCAGCCAACACACACATGAAAAAATGCTCATCATCACTGGTCATCAGAGAAATGCAAATCAAAACCACAATGAGATACCATCTCATATCACTCAGAATGGCAGTCATTAAAAAGTCAGGAAACAACAGATGCTGGAGAGGATGTGGAGAACGTTTACACTGTTGGTGGAGTGTAAACTAGTTCAACCATTGTGGAAGACAGTGTGGCGATTCCTCAAGGATCTAGGACTAGAAATATCATTTGACCCAGCGATCCCATCACTGGATACATACACAAAGGATTATACATCATGCTGCTATAAAGACACATGCACACGTATGTTTATTGCGGCACTATTCACAGTAGCAAAGACTTGGAACCAACCCAAATGTCCACCAATGATAGACTGGATTAAGAAAATGTGGCACATATACACCATGGAATACTATGCAGCCATAAAAATGGATGAGTTCATGTCCTTTGCAGGGACATGGATGAAGCTGGAAACCATCATTCTCAGCAAATGATCACAAGGACAGAAAACCAAACACTGCATATTCTCACTCATAGGTGGGAATTGAACAATGAGAACACTTGGACACAGGGTGGAGAACATCACACCCCGGGGCCTGTCGGTGTTGGGGGGCTAGGGGAATGATAGCATTAGGAGAAATACCTAACGTAAATGATGAGTTAATGGGTGCAGCAAACCAACATGGCGCATGTATACCTATGTAACAAACCTGCAGGTTGTGCACATGTACCCTAGAACTTAAAGTATAAAAATAAATAAATAAATAAAATAATTTCTGTTTATAAAAAAGAAGAAACAGACACTGAAAACTATTGAAGGAAGAAGCAGGAAAAATGCAAAAGGTTTATGTAGTTTCATGATGAGCTATCAGTAGACACTAGGAAGTCAAGAGGAAGAGCTAGTTTGGAAAAGAGAGATATAAATTCAGTTTGAGACCTGTTGTGCTTGAGCTTTCAGTGGGACATCCATGGGGAGATATAAAATAATCCATGGAGAGTTGGGACTGGAGACAGAAATTTTAGAACCGTTCACAATCAATACCCAATAAATGTAATGATGGAAGTAAAGATTGATGTCGAATAGGCAAGAAAGAAGAAAGAGAGCTGAGAATCAAAGCTCCAGTAACTGCCTGCCTGAGGGGATAGGAAAAGGAAGAAAGGAGAAGTGGGAGGGAGGAAGAAGTTGAGGATGGCAAGGTTTCCCACAGGCCTTAAGAAGAAAAAGAGTCCAGCATGGGAAGAGAGGTACTCCCAACGATGGACAACATGGAGCCCAAGGACGTAGTGAGGACTATTGCTTTGAGGAATAAAAAAGCCTGGCCAGCTTTCCAGTAAAGATTTCAGAGAGTGTCAGCCATATTTTAAACTATAAAGGAATGAGTGAGGATGAGAAAATGAAGGCTGTGGGAACTGCTAAGAGTGATTAGACAGGAAGGGCACCTCCCAGAGTTCTCTAGGATGGAGTACCTGTGTGTTGTTGGTGGAGAACTGGGATTTGAAGCTGGGTTTCTAGAACTTTCTTCTCAAATCCATTCTACTCCCAATCCCCCTGAGGTGGGAGTCTAATTGATAGCCGTGGTTAGGACAGAGTCTTGGTGCCTGCTGATGGGCAGAAACACAGGGTCCAGTTCTAGTAGTCTTCCTTACTCTGAACCCAATCTGCAAACAGCTTCCAGGCCTTTCAAAAGTGTCCCAAGGGCATAACTCTGTAAACAAATCGACTGCTGATAAGACATCAAGAATTAATGAAATTCCTAGAAAACAGCTGGGCACAGTGGCTCACACCTGTAATCCTAGCACTTTGCGAGCCCAAAGCGGGAGGATGGATCCAGGGCAGGAGTTTGCGACCAGCCTGGCCAACAGAGGAAGACCCTACCTCACAAAAAATAAATTTTAAAAATTAGCCAAATACAGTGGTATGTGCCTGTAGTTTTAGGTACTTGGGAGGTTGAGGCAGGAACCTTGCTGGAGCCTGGGAGTTAAGGTTACAGTGAGCTGTGATTGTGCCACTGTACTCCAGCCTGGGCCACAGACTGAGACCTTTTCTCAGAAACAAACAAAAATTCCCAGAAAACATTTTAAACATTTCTCAATTTATTTCTCTAAATGAAAACTCACTTAATATGGATAAGGTTTTCACCAAACCTGTTTCTTTTGACCTTTTAATTTGAGGTCTAACTCATTTTTGTTTGTTTTCTCTCTAAAAACTGTTAAGACCTTTTTCTGAGAATGTTTAGATTTGTTGTTAAAATCTTTTTTATAAGGCAAAGCAAAAAACTAAAATATATTCAGTGAGAGATCTAAAAAAAACTTGTTGACATTACATTAATAGTTATACATTCTTTTTTTTTAACCATTCCCAAATAACTACAGTTTTCTGATTAGTTTTTGCAGTAAGACATATGAGACTATTTGACAAATGACTTTGAGTCTTTGGGGCATAAAAATTGGCAAAAACAATGAAAGTTTAGAACCATGCCCAATCTATGCAGAATGTAATCTCCTAGTATTGCAAAATAGTTCAGCAGTGTCATCATTAAAGTCCCAGCAGAGCAACATGTTTAAGCTGTACCAGACAGACTTAGGCTAAATCAATGTTGGTCTTTAAAAAACTGTGTAATTTAAATCCTGCCCTTAAGGAGTGACTTGCCCAGTTTAGAAAACGTAGAAAGACAGAGAGAGATTACAAAGAATGTAACTACTAATCTCTTGGAGGAAAATTCTTGTCACACACTCCAAGCTTTGCTTTTTTTTTCCCCCTTAAGCAAAACTTTGCCCCACGTCCTCTCTCCTAGTTTACTTCTCAGCATCTCACCCAGCAGGAAATACAGACAAAACAAAACAAAACAAAAAAAACTGCCTTCCGAATTGCCTCCTTTTCCCTCTCAGTTGTAGTCCTAAGGAAATAATATCGGACCACAGCAATGTCATTTCCAGCCAAGAGGTATTTCATTTTTATTCAAATAGCTTAAACTCCATAAAACATATGAAGTGATATTTTCAAACTTCAAAGGCAGATGTGTTTTTTCTCAGCATCATTTAATATTCAACAACTTGCTCCTAAATGGTTTTGCTATCTAAATATACTCTTTATTGTGGAGTTTCTATTCATCTGGGTGGGATTTTAAAAATCTTTCTGCCACTATATAATCTTAAACTCATTTTTTAAAAGCATAGAATTATTACTTTTTTGTTGCTGACAAGATAGGAAATAATTCAAGACACATTATATTCGCGAACCATATATTTGTCCCAATGCCCAGGAGTGAGATGCTTTTAAGAAACAGCACACTTAGCAAAATCACATTCCAGAAGTAATATGGGAAATGGCATTTGGAGCATGGTTACATGGCTGCTTATGTCTCTTGAGTTCATGACCAAAATTTGAAACTCTGTCATTACGTGATTCCTGCCTCTAATTGTGCCTCTTCCACCATCTTTGACCAGGCAAATAATACTGTCCATTTGTTACCTCGTATGTGCCACTGTGGCTATATTTACAAAGCATTAAAATTATTGTAAGATTCTATTTAATTCATCCTGTTGTCCCAGGGACAAGCATAGTATCTGGACTCTAGTGAGCACTTAGCAAATTCTTATGGGAAAATAAAGAAAATAAGGAGCCAGAAAATTCACTCTTTTCTAATTCCGGGTTTGGTGGCATATCTGTCTAAGAGCTAAAACAAAAAAGCGATAGTGTGACAGTTGTGGGGACAACAACCCTCAATATTCTCCAATAGCTACAACACACGACACAGGATGTGGTAGGGTGGGCCTACTCAAATCCAGAGTCCCTGATGATAAGTTTTATACTCAACACCACAACATGGTACCACTTCTTGTGGGGAATTTAAGACGTAGATAGAGTCATCTAATGGCAGGACAAATTGCACATATTCAGAAGCATGGAAAGGTCTGGGCTGTGAAGGTGAGGAGTTGAATTCTGCACAAGACTCTCCAACCAAAAGTGATATCATCTCACACTGCATTCACCCCACTGGGTTTGACATACCAAATCAGATAGATCACATCAAAGAAGGTGCTTCTCTCTTTAAAATTCTTGATGTGAGTCTTTCTTATAAGGTTTATTTTAGCAATTTCACATTTGAAATCAAGTGTGTCATTTGCTATCCTTACTTAACTCTAAGCAGCACATTTTTCCTCTAAAGCCTCCTTCCTTGAGTTCTCTTGAACTAGAAACAGCTTTCTTTTCTGGTGTTTTGGTACTTAAAGGGTTTTAGCCTCATTCATCTATTATTTTTAATTCACTTTCTTTTTTCTGATGGAGTCATAAGGTTAAATCCATCTTAATTAGCATATATTGAGCAACTACATGTTCCAGAATCATAACGCACCTGCATCTTCTCAGAGCTCCAGCAGCATTCCCATGGTACCTCATTTCTCCTGCCTTTTCCCTTTCCCCCATCCTCCCAACACTTGCTCCTCCTTCAGGCCTTAGCACAGATATTACTGCTTCTGAAACGCTTCTCCAGATGACTCCACTTCACCACCTATCCCAAGACTAGACTGGGATCCCATAATATGTATTTCCTCAAGTCGCTGTATCCACTTCTATCAGAGAACCTGTAACACCATACAAAATTAGGTTGAAAACAGATGAAAATCTGTTTTCTAGGTCAAAACTTCAGCAAACTTAGGAAGTGATTATGCCTTATTTACTATCTTATCCACAGATCTAACTCAGTAGCTGACACGGACACTACTTCAATTAAGAAGATGGCGAATCAAGGAATGTGGGCTTTCTAATGACAACTTTGGGAATAGCTGCAGTTGATTAAACTGTCCAGAGTTCAGAATAAATGCCTGGATGCTAGTCTTAAAGCAAGTCTCTAGTAATGGGCTACAAGTCTCTGCCATTGTTCCATCTGTCATCTTTACTGAGGGCTTGAATGAAGACATGGGAACCAGCAGATCACATTTTCACGTGACATAAAGCTGGAAAATACTGCGACCATATTTGACATTGGAGTTAAAATTAATTTAAGAAATCTTCACCAATATGATGAAACAAGACAAGATAAAATTTAAAGGAATAGATAGATGTACTCTCAGTTCCCTGTTATAAAGAAGGAATAAGTTGGCCTCCCAGGGCAGTAGCAGTTTTGAAGATTGAGGTTGATTATGAGAGTTCTAACTGTTGATGTAAGTACCAAATAAAAGAAGGTTGACAAGAGTGGAGACTCCACTATTGTGAAGGGAAAGGAGGTGCCACGGTAGGGAGCCTAAGTAGATTTCCAAGCCAGTCCACATCTAAGCGGGTAAATGAGATCGGGGAGTGAACCAGTAAATAGATTCTCAAAGGCAATCCTGATTCAGTACCTCAACTTAGGACCATTACTTGTGGTCACAACTCCGCAAAGTGTTTCCTAGTAGGGTTGTGGAATTTATGGAATCAGAGCAACAGATAAATGTAGACACTTCCATTCAGGGTTAAAAAATGAATTGCATAAGGATGTGCAAGGAAGGATAACTTAGATTGACAGAGAATTTTCAGAGTTATTTTTGTTTTAAATTATGAAATATTTCAAATATCAACTGACCAGAAATACCACCTGAGCCAACAGGATTCTGAAGCTGAAGAAATCTAAAATTGTGAAGCTACTGGGCAGTGAAGGAAGACATGCAATGCTCTGCTCAAGGGAAGCTGTGGCTCCCTGAGATCTGCCTGCATCAGACACTTCTGAGAATCTGGCTGTGTTTCAGAGGGGCTTTGACACAGGGGCGATGGAGCATGTTCTAAGAACAATAGTCAGAAATAGTGAGGACATCAGCATCCGCGACATGAGGGATGCTTGAAGGAGCTTAGACCGCTCGATCTGAAGGAAATGAGGCCCAGGGGAGCTGTGACAGCTGGCTCACAATGATTGAAGGGCTGTCATGGGCACAAGTGGAATTGACTTATTTGTATGACTCCAGAGGACTGAGCAAGATCAATGAGTAAAGTCACAGAGTGGAAGCAGATCTTAGCTCAGGGTAAAGAACTTTCTAACATGAGCACTGTCCAATAAAATGGTGTGGCGTATTAGAGGAAATAAGTGCCTTGCCCCTGGGGCCTCAATTAAATGTCAGACATCATTTCCTGGGAGGGCTGAGCAGCAGATTCCTATATCTAAGGAGAAAGCTGGGAGAGATCACCTTAGAGTTCTTTACAACTCTAAAGTTGCTTTGGTTCTATCTATGATGCAGGGCTGAGTGATCTATCTCAGATGAGCTACTCCTTCTTAGGCGCCATTTTTCAAATAAGGAAACTGAGATGTTTGGAAATTAACAAAAAGGTCACAGAGCATGTTAGTTGTGGAGGTGAGACAGAAGAAACTCAGATCTTCTCCAGTCCTGCTACTTTCACTCCCTCTCTATCTTGGTGCTGCTTAAAATGACTCCAATGAATGGCCCCACTTATTTTTTAATGGGCTGAGTCACCTTGAAAATAAGCCTACATATTTTAAATGTGTTTAGACATTGATCTAACCACATTTCCCAGATAAATGATTAACAAAATATGCTTCTGCTGGGAAATAAATTTAAAAACTCTTCTGTTGCAACAATCTTCAGGCTATCTTTGTTCACATTCCTTTAACCCTCAACCAATAGCTATGTGTCATGCCCTGACTTAATCTGAGAAATAAAAATAAATAAATTAGACACTTCCTTCCAAGGTGCTTGTAGTCCCAGAGTGTGGGAGATGGACAAAAAAAAAAAAAAAACCCACTACAATGCAATGAATAAATGCTCAGCAGAGACATAAACTTAACACAATGCTATGGAACATACAAAGGAAATTTCTACATCTGTGTGGGAAACTTAAAGAAGGCTCCACAGAGGAGGTGACATTTGATCTGCAACTGAGGTATGTAGAAACTAAGACAAAGGAAACAGCAAGTGCACTGATCTCATGATGTGAAATCATATATGAGACCTACGGAGCTTCACCAGGTCTGAAATTCCAAGTGTTTGAACAGGAAGTGCTGGAGAATAAGACCACAACGCAGAGCCATGCTTGGGAATTTGGAAGTGACCACATAAGCAAATGACTGACTGTATCCATATTTTAAGAGGATTACTTTGGCAGCTGGATTTAAAAAATAGATACTGTCTTAATTATATTGGAAGAGCTCATATATCAGAGGCAACTAATGTAATCCAAGATCAGTTTCTTTTTTGGTTTATTGAGCCTCTTTTTCAACTTATTAACAATATGACATTCATATTGCCCAAAAACACATTAAAAAGAAAAGCAGAAACATTAGAAATTTCTGATTCTGCCTTTCCTGCTTATTTCAGGAGACAGCAAATTTTTGAGAGTAGACACAATATAATTACACCACATACTTCCAACACAGCTCTGAGCCATACGAGCCCTCGGCAAATGTCTAATAAATTGACATTGGAGAAAATGCATTATTTTGAAAAGCAAAGATGAGTAACAGCAGCAGAGTACACCAGTCACATTTTAACGTAAAAACAATTTGGAAAAACCATCACTCTTTTGTTCTAAATTTCTAATTGACAAAATAATATTTATATAAATGTATGGAGTACAATGTTATATTTTAATTACACATACATTATAGAATGATAAAATCAGGCTAATTAACATATCTACCACCTCCCATATTTATCTGTGTTTGTATGTGGCATAAGCATTTTAAATTCACTCCCTTAGAAATTTTGAAATGAACGTTACGTTATTACTAACTACAGTTTCCATGCTGTGCAATAGATCTCAAAAATGTATTCCTGCTGTCTAATTGAAACTTTGTATCCCTTGACCAAATTCTCCCCATTCCCACTTCCCCCTCAGCCTCTAGTAAACATCATTCTATTCTCTACTGCTATGATTTTAGATTCCACATATAAATAACATCATGCAGTATTTTCATTCCTGTGCCTGGCTTATTTCACGTGGCATAATGTCCTCCCTATTTTGTTCTAATCACCACTTCTTTTTTTTATTATTATTATACTTTAAGTTCTAGGGTACATGTGCATAACGTGCAGGTTTGTTACATATGTATACTTGTGCCATGTTGGTGTGCTGCACCCATCAACTCGTCAGCACCCATCAACTTGTCATTTACATCAGGTATAACTCCCAATGCAATCCCTACCCCCTCCCCCCTCCCCATGATAGGCCCCGGTGTGTGATGTTCCCCTTCCCGAGTCCAAGTGATCTCATTGTTCAGTTCCCACCTATGAGTGAGAACATGCGGTGTTTGGTTTTCTGTTCTTGTGATAGTTTGCTAAGAATGATGGTTTCCAGCTGCATCCATGTCCCTACAAAGGACACAAACTCATCTTTTTTTATGGCTGCATAGTATTCCATGGTGTATATGTGCCACATTTTCTTAATCCAGTCTGCCACTGATGGACATTTGGGTTGATTCCAAGTCTTTGCTATTGTGAATAGTGCCGCAATAAACATACGTGTGCATGTGTCTTTATAGCAGCATGATTTATAATCCTTTGGGTATATACCCAGTAATGGGATGGCTGGGTCATATGGTACATCTAGTTCTAGATCCTTGAGGAATCGCCACACTGTCTTCCACAATGGTTGAACTAGTTTATAGTTCCACCAACAGTGTAAAAGTGTTCCCATTTCTCCACATCCTCTCCAGCACCTGTTGTTTCCTGACTTTTTAATGATTGCCATTCTAACTTGTGTGAGATGGTAATCACCACTTCTAAGACATTCTTCACCAATTGCTCTGCCTGGTTAGATGTAGAACACTTTCTGCCATCTAAACTTTTTAACCCTTCGTTTGGTAAAGCACACATGAATTTTACTCCCAGCCCATGTAGTATGGTTGGAGTTGAACCCACTCCCAGCTCTAGAGGTAGATCCTTTTGGCCAGAGAAAATCAGCATACTGCATTCCCCAGTTCTTAGTGATTTATTTAGTAATGGTTAAAACACCCAATCAGAGCCATAAGATGCCATGAAACCTTTGCTGGGATTTCTAGAGAAGATGCTCTCAGCTTTTGCCATGGACTTGAGGCTGGAGGCAGGGAATGCAAGACCTGAAATTCCTGTAGCCATCCCCTGATCACAGAGAAAGAGCCTCCCTGGGAATGAGACCAACACAACAGCAGTCAGAGTTAATCAGTGGAGAGAAACCACTTCTGAGAGCATGGTTTGAGTAAGATCTTCCATTGGCATTTTCATTTACATTAGCCATAGATTCTGTCTTTTGCTTACGCTACTTTGAATTAGGCATTCTGTCACTTACAATCCAGATTTCCTAACAGAGAGATGTGACTTCAGGGGGAAAATTGATGACATACGTTCATAATTTACTCATCTGCCTATTAAGCAAGTTGTCTTTATTATTAAATTATTTTTTCCAGAAAAAGTTACCTGGATGACATTTTTCCAGTTCCACTATGCAGAAGCTACACAGGAAGTCCATTCTTTCTAGCCTCCATGCTTCCACAACACCGTGAGACTTCTTTGGCCCTTACCCTATCTCATAAAGTAAACGTCTGTGGGCTTCTTTTTATGTCTTAATGGACTGTGGGTTTCTTGTAAGTGAGAGCAGTTTCTTGCTCATCTTTGAATTTCCCATGCCCTCTAGCACAGGGCCTGATGTGTAGCAGTTGCTGAAAACATGTTTGAAAAAGTAACTTGCATTTATTCTATAAATTCAATATATTCTCTTGCAGATTATACCAAATTGAATTTTGAATTGTCTGGCTGTACTTTTCTTTTTAAAAAATCAATAGAAATAAATATAAAATTAGTAAAAACATTTCCTTTTGAATCATTCATAGATTCCGTAGGATTGACCATCCCAAGTGTAACAGAACTAGTGACATTTTTTGAAGAAAAAAATAATATTTTTTAAAATTATGTTTTATAGGCAATGTTGAAGAAAGTCCTTTAGTCTTACTTTCATAGGACTAGGAAATCATATTTTGTCAAGAGTGAAATACAAACCTGAACACAGAGAAGTTCATTAGCTATATTTGGGCCTTCTCATAAATAATAATAATTCATTAATTCTGATTTAAAATATCAGGGCAAAGGACAACTATTGAATTGATGAACATAAGTTACCTCCTTTTCTTTCCTAACCATTTCAGCTTGTTCATGTCAATTAAAGTTCTGGATTCCCATTGTCATCGTGGGAAATCTAGCACCTACCCACACTGTCTACAAATATTTACTGCCCAAAGAATGTTTATTGAACTAAAGTAAGGAAAGGAAACTGGCTTTCTGGAGTATTTATTATGTGTCAAGCACTTTTTGGAGATGTTTTAAGTCGTTACCCCACTTAATCCTTGTGGCAATTACTTTATTCATCTATTTATTCACCCTTCAATAAATATTATTAATGTCCTACTATGTGGCAGGTATTGGATAGGTGCTGAAATGCAGTGGTAAGCAAAACAAAACTACAGAGTTTACAGAAGGGAAAATAACAGGAAGCAATAGTTAATCCATGGAAAATATTGGGGGTAGGGGAGTGGGAAGTGAAGTGGTAAAAACATTCTCTAAAGAATATTTAGAGAAGATAAGCCTTCTCTAAAGAACTGGCATTTTAGACTGTGCTGGAAGATGAAGCAAAATCAGCTATGGAAGATCAAGGGGGAGGATGACCAGGGCAAAGGGAAGAGCATGGGCAGAGGCCCCAAGGCAGCAATGAGCCTGGTGCACTAGAGTGACTGAAATGAGGGTGGGAAAGCGACTAGGAGGGAATACTACCTACTTGCATTTACAGATGAGGTAACTAAAGAACATAGAGGATCATGAAATTACCTCACATCCTACAGCTAATGTGTTGTGTGAATCTAGAATTTAAATTCAGACTTCCCTGACTCAATCGTTCATGCTTTTTCCAGGACATGGTCTACAAACCTTAAAGAACAAGTCAGGACCATAAAAGCTCATAATCCTGCCCTAACCAAGGTTTAGGTCAGAATCATTCATGCCCCAAGTTATCATTTTGCCTCTTATATTACCCAACTGCTATGACCCAAGCTTTTTACTTAACTTCAGCACAGCACCAGTCATTTCTAAAATACTTGTATAGCATGGCATTTATGCTGACAAAGCAGTCACCTAGTAAGGAAAATAAAGTAAAGAACAGTATATAATGTAAGGAGCAAAACCCACCCTATTTTTTCTCCAAGCTGAGCAAGGAGATGCCAAATTATAAAAGAAAACCAAAAATATGAAAACGTCAGTAACAGTCTATCACTTCTACATAGTAGTTTGAAAAATATGTAGAGTTCTTTCTCCAAACAACCCGAATAGACAGAAAAAAAAATACCATCCACATTTTTTGTTACAAATGAAAAACTTGACACACAGCAGGCAGAAGAAAGTCTTTTTGCTCAAGGTCACAACTAGTAAGTAGCAGAATCAGATTGTATTCCAAAACTCCTGGCTCAAAAGCCCGTATCTTTTCCTCCCTACCTATTAGGTGACTGCCCTAGAACAAGAGAAAGAATAGCAATGACCTTATGTAATAGTTGGACATATTTGGGGGGTACGTGTGATAGTCTGATCCAGGCATAGTTTGTAATGATCAGATAAAATAACTGGGATATTAATCACCTCATATATGTATATCCTCTTAATGTTGGGAACATTTTAATTCTAGTTATTTTGAACTGTACAGTACATTGTTGTTAACTATAGTCACCCTACTGAACGATCAAACACTAGATCTTACTCCTTCTATATAAATGTATTTTTTTTACCCATTAACCAACCTCTCATTATTTCCCCTCAATCCTTCCTAGCCTCTGGTAAGCATCAATCACCTATCTCCATGAGATCCAAGTTTTTAACTCCCACATATAAACTGTAGGTATTTATCTTCCTCTGACTGGCTTATTTCTGTACCTGGTCACTTAATGCAATGACCTCCAGTTCCATCCATGTTGCTGCAAATGACAAGATTTCATTCTTTTCATGGCTGTATAATATTTGTGCCTCTGTACCACATTTTCTTTATCCATTCATTTATTGATGGACACAGGTTGTTTCCGTATCTTAGCTATTGTGAATATTGCTCCAATAAACATTGGAGTGCAGATATTTCTTAGACATACCAATTTCCTTTCTTCTGGATATATACCTAGTAGTGGGATTGTTGGATCATATGACAGTTCTATTTTTTTAGTGTTTTCGGGAACCTCTCTAGTGTTTTCCATAGCGGCTATACCAATTCACATTTCCACCAGCAGTGTATGAGCATCCCCCTTTCTCCACATCCTCACCAAAATCCATTATTATTTCTCTTTTCATTAAAGCCATTTTAAGGTGAGGTGACATTTACCTTATTGTGGCTTTGATTTTTATTTCTCTGATATTAGAGATGCTGAACATTTTTTCATATACCTACTGGTCATTTGTATGTCTTCTTTTGAGAAATGTCTAGATCTTTTGCCCACTTTTAATTGGATTATTTGCTTTTATGCAATTGAGTTCCTTATATATTCTGTCACATGGATTGTTTGCAAATATTTTCTCCTATTCTTTAGATTGTCTCTTCACTTTGTTGCTTGTTTCCTCTGCTGTACAGAAGCTTTTTAGCTTGATGTTATTCCATTTATCAATTTTTGCTTTCCTTGCCTATGTTTTTGAGGTCTTACCCAAAAGGTCTTCGCCCAAACCAATGTCCTGAAAAATCTCCTAATTTTTTTTCTAGTAGTTTCATAGTTTTAGGTATTAGATTTAAGTATCCAATCCATTGTGATCTGATTTTTATCTGATGAGAGACAGGGGTCTAATTTTATTCTTCTGCATATGGTTATCTGGTTTTCTCAACACCATTTATTAAAGAGACTGTCCTTTCCCTAATGCAATAATCTTAAGGACAAAGGAAATCCTTGTGTGGAAATACTAACAATCATTTTGCAAGCATTATTGATGTGAGTGGACTGGGGAAGTACTAGTAACCTTGAAGCCCAAACTCGAGAACTCTCAATGGCTTGTTATGACATCCAAGTTTCCCTAAGCATAAGTTAGTAAGGCTAATGAGAGCTTATCTATTTGATATTTAGCTTCTTAGATCTTTAATGTGCCAACTTGAGGAAATAGAAAATAATTTGCATTTACTCGCTTGATTGTTTTGACAAGCATGAATATTTCAAAACAAGAGAAACAATTATCTTTTTGGTGCTTATGACATACCAGAAACTGTGCAAATTATGTTGCACACATCATCTCATCGACATTTACAGATCCCTGTAAGGTCAATACTATGAGTCCACACAGGCCTCATAGTGTTAAGTTTACTTTCCTGGACACGCAGCCAGTAAAAAGTTGAGCTGGGGGCATTTATCCAGGGTTCTCCTTGGCCCATATATTTCTGTTTACAGTATGAATCTGCTTACTAAACCCCCTTTCTCAAAACCTATCAAGTCCTTTTTCAAGTGTTCATTTAGCTTAGCTCCTGTGTGAATTGGCCAGAATTCTGAGTGAGTGGGGTTCAAATTCCCGGCATTTTCTTTTATAGATTTTTTTCTTAAAATAGTTTTAATCGGCTTCCATCAACTTTTTTGGTTGGCTAAAAAGTAATAACATAATCAAATATGATTGGCCAAAGATTCATTCTTCTTTACCTGAGACAACATCCTCTTAGATGGAGAGGTCAGCTTCTCACAGGGCTTAGGAATATCAGAAATAAGGAAGAATCACCTCCTTCACCCACAGCGACATTAAGGGCCGGTGGCCTAAAATTGGCATCATTCCTGTGACAAAGGATAAGTCATCCCTTTCTTTCTTTCCTTGTTAAGAAGAGTTTAAAAAGGTAAAATATGAAATTTAAATAAACAAGTAAGGGGGGGGTTATAACAGAGGTTATAGAGGTTATAACAGGTTAAAGAGATAACAAAAGGTTCCGTTAATTTTAAAATGACACAGTTTCATTCACTTCTAATCTTCTCCAATATTATCATTTTCATCCAAAATCTCCCTCTATTCCCACCCAGACCCTTCCAACAGATTCATGACCGGCTTCTTGGCTTTCAAGTCTCCTTCTTGAACTCGCTTTTAAATTGTATCCAGAGCAATATGTTTAACCACAAAATTAATCATCAATTTTCCTGTTTGAAATTCCACAGTAGCTTCCAATCCCTCCTTTGGTAAAGACCAAAATTCTTCACATAGAATTTTTGTCAAGGCCCAGAACCACCTGGAGTTGACTGAATCCTTAGTTAGGAGCCCCCAAATCACCCTGAACTTCTTCATCATGACATACATTACTGATGCAATTAAATACTTGGTTGTACAATTATTTGCCTCCCATAGATTGTCAGGGCTGTGAGGCCAGGGATCCTGATGACCCATAGCACAATGCTTAGTAGCCCCTCAGTAAAATCTAGTAAATATCTCATGTATGAACAACCCTATGTGGAAGAAGACTTGACTGCCAGGTTAGCAATTTTTATCTTTTGAATATAAGAAACCATTGAAGATTTGTGAACCTGGAAGTAACATGCGTAAAATTTTTCAATGATTTGCCCCAGAACATGATTAAGAGAATTTAGCATCACCTCTGCCATTTAGTATTCTGAATGCCTCCAGAGAATGTTGGATGTCTCCAAGATGGCAGCCCCTAGAGGTCAATAAAATCAGCTGAAAAAGCTAATGCTTTTCAGAGAGGGTCTTCAAGACCACTCTGATCCATTTTCTGAGGGAGGAGGTGTAAAGTAGAGGACAGAGACCACAGAACTTATACCCAGAGGACTTAGACCACAGAAAATGCAAAATTGATGACATTTAAGCTGCAGAGACCATTGAGTATCAGTTGAGCCAAGGGCCATATTTCAGAAAGACTCAGCAGCAGTGAAGCTTAATCTACATAGAGTGTAAAATTTATTCCTAGGGATTGCCACAATACATAACTAGTTGGCAGATTTGCATAAACACGTATTTATAGGTTGTCAATATAAACGTAAAGGATGTGTGCATGAGGGGTTGTCTCATTCATCTTAAGGGGCTCCTTGGGAGCTGAATAACATGGCATTGCTTATATTCACGAGTCGGGTTAGAAAAACAAGAAAACAAACTGAATTCAGTCCAAAATACTGTTTTATTTTCAAGGCCATCTGTGCACAGACATAGCCCAGAGGCAATAAAAAGTTGCATTATTCTTCATTATTGTCCTGGAAGAGTACTCTGGCTTAATAAGGGAGCCCTGATTTTGTAAATGGGAAAAAGCAACCATTCACTGCGATGGAGAATTAACCTGCTTTTGAAAAATAAATGAATTTTGTTCCTGAGTAAACTTTGGTGATTCAATTCCTTTTTCTTTCACTTGATACTAATAGTCTAATACCACAGAGCTCTGTATCTGGTTAATGCTTTGGTTTCTGTATCTGAAGTTATGTTTCTATTTTACTAATAGGTTGGTGCAAAAGTAATTGTGGTTTTTGACATCATTTCTCAAAGTCATACTTGATTAGTTTGTGAAAAACTTGTTTATATATATTTTTCCTTCCTTGAGACTACTTTTTCAAGATGAGGAAAAGTAAGTGAGGGGAAGAAGTTGTTTGTGTAGCCTTGAGAAAAGCTCAAAAGCTTTTGCTTCCATTAGGGGTTATATGACCTCACACAAACTCCTGAAATGTTTTATCAAATCACTATAATGCCTATACCCTTTGCCAGAGGATATGATATGTTAACATGTACTTTGAGACTGGATGTTGAATACTCAATTTCTTTTTTCACATGTAGATACTTTTGAGTGCTTAAGTTTGCACTTCTGACATTATAGCACAAAACTAGTTTTGTATCTAACTGGACTGTGTCACCAGGACCAGTGAGGACCCCATGGAACACTTTCTGCTTCAGGCTGTCCATGTCTTCTGAGTTGCTCACACTTGGGTGCCAAGTGAGTCTTGCAGCATTCTGTGCAGCAGGGAAGCCCTAAGGAGGAGGCCTACAGAGCAGCCAGAAGGCAATGCACTGTATGAGGCATGCCTGCAAGTGACTGGGGAGCCAGGAGCAGCTCGCCCAATGAGCTCCTCCATCTGGAGTATCCATGGAGGTCACAGGACCTGGCACAAGGACTGCAGGGACAGCACAGATGAGGCTGGGGGAGCCCTGGTAAGAAAGCTGCATGCAGAAACGAAAGCCAGTACAAACATTTCTTGGGTTTTTCAATCTTGAGATAATTTCATTAATTAAAACTTCTTAAGGCCATGATTTTATGTGTCAGATAACATAGCAGAGTGGAAGGAGTAGAAAATGTGGAGCCAACTCTGATTCAGATCTTGGCCCTAAACTAATTTAAACTTGTTTAGCCAATGACGTGACTTGGAACAAGTTTCTGTCTGTGCTATGACTTCTCCATTTGCAAAATGGGAATGATAGCATGTCCCTTCAGTAGTGAGGTGAAGATTAACTTATATATCTATCTATATCTATGTCTATATAGATAAAGATACATACACACACACACACACACACACACACACACACACACACACACACTTCCAGTATGGTGACTGGCACAAATGAATGCACACTGAGGAAATGCTACTGAAATCAGAATTTGATTAAAGTAGAAACTTAGCATCCAAGAGCAGTTTTCTGTGGATGGTATGAGAAGTATAATTTTTTAGGTTTGTGGGCTTTGTCTTTTAAATTCTCCATGATGTGCCTATATTGCAATGAAAAAAATATATATCATTTTATAGTTTAATTTAAAATAAAATTCTATTTTCTTTAAAAAAAATAAGTAAACAAACTTGAATTATGTCAATCCTTTGCTAAACCTTCCAGGAGTTTCCATTGCAGTCAGAATAACGTACCAATCCTCCTTCCCTGGCTGATGGGGATCCACTTGATCTAACCTCCCTTTCAGGCCTATGCGCCAGCTCCAGTTTTTCTGTTCCTCAAACCCACCCAGCTCTTTTCCACCCCAAAGCCATCGTACTTGCCATGCTATCTGCGTGGACTTTTCTCCCCTTTCATTCAAATCTCAGATCATTCAAATCTCTGATCAAATATCACCTCCTCCAAAAGGCCCTCATTGACCACCTCATAAGTATCCTCTGGCATTGCCTCACCTGTGACTGTTTTTGTGGTGCTCACCTCTATCTACAATCAGCACATTTACTCATGTAGCTCTTTATCTGCTCAGCCCATTAAAATGTGAGCTCCCATTCGAATATGAGCAGAGTTCATTTTCCTTTATCTACAGATCTTAGAACAGTGCCAGACACATAGTAAATAG
Organism: Macaca nemestrina; assembly: GCF_043159975.1. NCBI lineage: Eukaryota > Metazoa > Chordata > Mammalia > Primates > Cercopithecidae > Macaca > Macaca nemestrina. Next base: position 18,104,504 of record NC_092137.1, on the reverse strand, counting down.
TGCTAATACATTTGTTAAATGAATTTCTTCATGCACTTCCATTGCCAACTAAATTCTCCCTGACTCTGGGGATATGATGGCTGCCCAGGATCTCAGGAATGAGGCCTCATCTAAGATCAGTTCCAGCCAGAAGGCAGCTGTCATTTCAAGAAGCCACGAGATTTAATGCAAGGATGAGCACTTGCATTAAATAACTGGGCTGTGATCTAGACCAGAACAGCATAATTGGAATAACTAATGACTATAAGCAAGATCTTGAAAGATTAAAATGTTAAAATCTTTACAATGTTTAAAACCAATGTTAATGGCAAGTTCAACCCATAGACATAGTGTAGGTGGTCTAGGTGTCCCCTCTGCTTTTGTATGTCTTTATTCATTCATGAACCTGGAAATGTGCCAGTCCTGTATTTAGTTCATTCTCAAAACTCTTACAAAATTGTTCCTCATATATTATTTCAAGGGACTTTTGAACACCGTTCCCTAACTCTACATCCTTAGAAATACATACTCTGTGAATAAACAGAACTGCAAAGGAATCTTCAGGAAAAAAAAGAAAAAGAAAACATTTCTCATGTAAAGCCAACACAAAGCCTCTATAATGTCCTCTTGGGCCAACCCCAACAAACTCCTTCTCTCTACATCCTCTAAAACACACAACTCTGGAATCTGTCTCTCCTCCCCCCTTCATCTTAGCCTTGCCATGCTTAATGCAGCATCATGGTGTCATAGAAAAAATACTAGCTTTTTCAAACTGACTATGCTTAAAATCTTGACTCCTATTTTTTAAAATATTTTTGTTAAAGTTATTTAAACTGTTTGAGTTTTGCTTCTTTCATTTGTAAAATGGACATACTTACAACCTCACAGAGTTATTGTGATAAATAAATGTGAAAGACTATGTGAAGTTCTTGGCACACAGTAGCTGTTCAAAAATTGAAGTTACTATTTTTAACCACCTTATTGAGATATCATTGACATATGGAAAGCTGTACATATTCAATGTATACAACTTAATGCATTTGGAAATAAGCATACATGCATGAAACCATCACCAAAATCCATGCCAGAAACATATCCATCACCTCCAAAAGTCTTCTGCACCATCTTTATTTATTAGTAGTAGTAGTAATAAGAACAGTTAATATAAGATCTTTCTTAGCAAATTTTAAGTATGCAATACAGTTTTGTCTATTATAGGCATTATTCTCTGCCATAGATCTCTATGATCTATATTCATCTTGTGTGACTAAATCTTGGTACCCTTTGACTAGTACCTCCAGTTTCCCCCTCCCCCCAACCCCTGACAACCGCTATTCTATTATCTTCTTTTATGAGTTTCACTATTTTTAATTCCACATATAAGTGAGATCAGACAGTATTTGTTCTTCTGTGTTTGGCATTTCACTTAACACAATGCCCTCCAGGTTCATCCGTGTTGTTGAAAATGACAGGACTTTTCTTTCTATGCCCAAAATAATATTCCATTCTATGCATACACCACATTTTCTTTAACCATTCATCTATCAATAAACTTTCAGGTTGCTTCCACATCTTGGGTATTGTGATGCTACAATGAACACAGGAGTACAGATATCTCTTCCAGATCCTAATTCCTTTGAGTATATACCCAGAAGTGAGAGAGACTGCTGGTTCACAGCGTAGTTTTAATTTTAGGTTGTTTTTTGAGCTTTTCTTTGGTATGTTTGTTTTAGTTTTTGTTTTTGTTTTGAGAAACCTCCATACCCATTTTCCGTAGTGGCTGCACCAATTCACATTCCTATCAATAGTGTACAGGGTTCCCTTTTTCTCCATATCCTCACCAACATTTGTCTTTCATCTTTTTGAGAATAAGCATTGTAACAGGTGTGAGGTGATATCTTATTGTGGTTTTCATTTGCACTTCATTGATAATTAGTGATGTTGAGTACATTTTCATATATCTGTCAGCCATTTGTATGTCTTCTTTGGGGAAATGTCTATTAGTTCCTTTATCCATTTTTTAATCGGATTATTTGATTTTTTGCTATTGAGTTATTTGAGTTCCTTATGGTTTGAACATTAACCCCTTATCAGATGTGGTTTAGAAATATTGTCTCGCATTTTTAGGCTGTCTTTTAATTTCATTGATTATTTCCTTTGCTATGCAAAAGCTTTTTAGTTTCATATAATCCCACTCATCTATTTTTGTTTTTATTGCCTGTACTTCTGTTTCATATCCAAGAAATCATTGCCAAGGCAATGTCAAGAAGCTTTATTCCTATATGTTCTTCTTCTATTATTATTATTACTACTACCACTACTACTACTGCTACTATTATTGCTTCCTCTCTGTCTGACTTGTCAGTTGGTCTAGCAGTTGAACCAGAAAGCATTTGTTTCTACGTTTTTTTTAACCTTCATAATGCTACAGTACCAGTAGAGGATACTTAAAACATGATCAGGTTTATTTTCCTAAAATTTAACAGCTGAGTTCAGCAAACATCTATTGAATCTTCTCAATGTGTCAATAAGTGTGGTAGACAGATGCCTGTGTACATATAGATTAAGGAAGAAGCCAAGCTATGGTGTGATTTCAATGGTAACATAAATGCCATGCAGTCCTCTCCCAGTTTTCCTTTTTCTGATGCTTGCTGCTCTGAATTCAACCATTTATGCACTATTTGTTTAGTTTACTCTCAGTCAAAATGTAAACTCCCCTGGGAGGGCTTTTTCTTTCAAAACCTCTGTTGGTAATGGAGGGACCTGAGAGCATTTTCCTGCAAGAAAAAGAGAGTGAGGATTCCAACAACTAAAGGAGGAAGGGGATGCCAGGCATCTAATCCAGTGACCTGGGGCCAGGTCAGTCCTTACCCAGCCTTTTTCAAGGGAAAGGCTACAAAGCAACTGTCAGAGAGCTGCATTGCTGGATGGTATGATTACCTTAGTGAGGACCAAGTATGTGGCCCACCTGGAGCCTTCCATAGAGGATAAAGTCTGTCTTGTCCCTATCTATCCCTCTGGGGTCACATGAATCCCACCGAAGCTGCAGCACTAACCCATCCCAGGAGCTGGTAGGATATATGGCTCCTCTCCCCACTGCCATCTTTGTCCTGAATTGGTGATAGCATTCTGAATCTATGAGCTTCCCAGTGTCAGCTCTGCTTGGACATTCTCCCGGGAACAAAGCCAGGCAGAGACACAGAGTAAGAACTGATGATGCCTCCTGCCTGCCATTGCTACATTTGGTAGCCTGCCAGTCTAATTGCCAGAGAGAGGTTCACCAGCTTCCAACTGCCTTCAGCTTCACTTCCAAAGAGCAATGCTGACAAGTGATCACCTCTGTGTCTCCTGGCAACAGCCAACTTATAAACACACACAATTAACCTCCCCTGTCATCATGGAAGAAATATGTTTAGATGGTTTAGAAATTCAATTTAATTTGGTAAGTCATACACCAGGCCTGGCCTGACTCCCATGAAGGAGTCAGCGATGTATAAATAATGTCTCTTGCCCTCAAAATCCAGTAATCTATTGGAGAAGAGAGACTCAAACACAGAACCTGACCCTTAGTAGCATCTAAGAGAAGTCTGATTAAAAGATGCATGGAAGCTGTTTCTGGTGTACAGCAGGGTGAAATATTTATAAAAAGAGATGTTTTCTCAGTTGGAATGGATTCCACATAAAAAAGTGTGAGAAATTGATACTGACCATATTAAGTGTAAGAGAACAAGTTACTGAAGGAGAAGAGAAAAGGCAGAGAAGGCATGGCATCACAGCAGAGGACACAGCCTACACAGGACAGAGGGAGGAAGGCTAAGACTTACACACGGTCTGGTGCAGCGTAAGTTTGTGGAACCCACGTGGGAGAGATGAGGTTGGTGTGAAGGAAGCTGGGATCAGATTATAGATTATCAAGAGCTTTGAGATTCTGCTAAGAAACTTCTTGCAAGTAATTAGTGTTTGACAAAGGTCAAACACTCCCACTGGTGTTTTAGGAAAGGCAATATGGCGGCTGGATGGGAAGGACTGTGATGCAGGCCAGATGCCAGGGAAAAATAGGAAACAGTTATCTATTTCTAAGACCCTGGTGGAGCCCACTCAAAGGCAAACTGCAAGGAGAGAATGGTCAAAGCCATGAGTTCTGAAAATAGCCTCTATCTATGTACATTGATAGCCCTTCCCTTGGAAAATGGGTAGCTGGTAGATTGTCTGAGCCTCGGTCTACATCCCAATGAATCCTGGCAAACACAGACAGAACCCTGGGACCAGAGACGGGCTCCAAATTCAACAGTCATGCATCCGCTGAGTTCCCAGGGGCCTGAGCACAGTGAGCTGAGCTCGGTGCCAGCAGAGTCCTGAGTTTTCTAGAGTGTTCCTCTTGACAGACAGATCTACCCAGTTCAGAGCTACCCTGTTACTCAAAATCCCTGTAGGGAGCTCCAAGGAGACTTGGAGCAAGGAAACAACACATTTGCTGACTCACTCCCTCATCTACAGCACAAATATTTGTGGAGTTCACTCCAATGATTAAATCCTCTCAACAAAGGGAAAGGACTTTACAGTGCTCTTTATTAGTTATTGGATTTTCCATTTCTCAATGCGAGGGTAGAGAAGAAGATGCAATAAAGGCAAACAGTTTGAAATTGATTGTTTACTTCTCTCCAGGGTAATTTCCTGGTAACTGACAAAATACACAGACCATTAGAAGCATTCATGGACTTATGGTAAAATCTTTTTCTTTGTATTTTAATTTTTTAAAAATCTCTTAAGCTACACTGTTTTGTTTTTAAAATGAGAATAATAACACAAAACTCATATGGTAGCTGTGAGCAGGTTCACCACCATGTGACAGTGGAAAGCACTGCATTGCAGAGCTCTAGGGGGCGCCTTTCACAAAGACTACAGTGTAAATGGTGCCTGCTGCAGCTGAGCAGTGCACAACCTGCACAACCATATGTGACAGCCCTGGCTCTGAAAGAAGATCAGGGGAATTAAGGCTATGAAACCACTTATTAAACTGTAACAGCTGTTGTAATTATCATAACTATTGCCAGAGATATCCAAGGAATGCCTGAATCCCAATAGTGATCTGCCTCTAGCCAGCAGCATTACTGAGCCATGAGCAGCTTGAATTGAAGACCAGACAGCAACAAAATCCTGAACACTGCAAATGGAAAATCTTACAGGCCATTTGACCTGTGGAAGAAAGTAGATCAGGGATCCTGGGAAAATGGAGCAAATGCGAACAGTAGCAGATGTATGTTGTGTTTACTTCCCTCCAGACATTCTTCAAAGCATGTTACATGTATTGTCTCATTAAATCATCACTCCCACTCAATTAGTGGGTATTGTTATCACATCAATTTTACAGATGACAAAATGCTACACAGGACATTAGGCATTAGACCAAGCTACCATGGTTTGTTTGAAGCAGTGGAACAGAGAGCTGAACCCAGGCAGTCATCTCCAGGGCCCATGATCTCAATCACCTCCCTGGTCTGAGCAGAGGACAGACCTTACTGCACCATGAGGCTTCTGATGCAGAGTCTGAGCATCAGCCATTCAGTGAGGGAAACAGACAAGACCAAAAAATCAAGCACGGAAGGTGCCTTGAGCACTTCCTGGATGCTCTGTAAACTCCATGGGACCAAGGAGGAGAGTATAAAAACACGACAAAGCTTCTGCCTTTCAGGAGCTCATGCTGTATCTAAGACAACACTACGGCAAAAGCAAAAACAAAACAGAAGATAATTAATCAAAAAAGCACATTCAATCATGTGGTAGGGGTTAAGCATCCCTAATCCAAAAATCTGAAATCCAGAATGCTCCAAAATCTGAAACCTTTTGAGCACAGACAAGATACTCAAAGAAAGTGCTCATAGGAGCATCTCAGATTTTGGATTTTCAGATTAAGGATGCTGGACTGGTGTAACACAAATATTCCAAATTTTTTTTTAAAATCTGAATTCCAAAACACTCTGGTCCCAAGCATTTTGGAAGAGGGAACTCAACCTGTACCAAGCAGAAGGATTTCTAACAAAAGAAAATTATTTTCTGAAAGGTTTTCTGAAGGGTCTGGAGCCTGATTAGGGTTTTGGAAAGAACCATTTGAAATGAGGTGGTAGAGGGAGGTGGCTCTCTCCAAATTTCTCTCTCTTGGTGTGGATGAGGATATGGATGAGTCATTGAGGCAGAGATACTACTCTGGCTTGCCAGAGATACTACTTGTAGAACTTAGTTGAAGAGAAAAGCAAATAATCTGGATATGGTGGCAATAGTTTCCGCCACAAGCTGATATTCATTTTGTCTTTGTTTTATACTGTTCCCTTGATGAAGGATGTGAGGTTTTTACATTATCATAAAACAACTAAAACCATGAATGATGTTTCACAATATATATAGCTCATTTTATGTACTTTTAGGTAATTTTATTATGTAATATTTATGTAGCTTTTATATTATACAATATTTATATCAGGTTTCAACAGTTATAAAGGCTTCCCCTTCTTTGGAACTATATTAGTCCATTTTCACACTGCTGACAAAGACTGGGTAATTTATAAAGAAAAAAAGGTTTAATGGACTCAGTTCCACATGGCTTGGAAGGCCTCGCAATCAAAGCAGAAGGTGAAAGGCATATCTCCCCTGGTGGCAGGCAAGAGAGAAAATGAGAGCCAAGTGAAAGGGGAAAACCCTTATCAAATGATCAGATCTCAAGACTTATTCACTACCATGAGAATAGTATGGGGGGAACCACCCCCACGATTCAATTATCTCCCACCAGGACTCTCCAACACCATCGGGGAATGATGGGAGCTACAATTCAAAATGAGATTTGGGTGAGAACACAGCCAAACCACATCATTCTGCCCCTGAGTCCCTCCCAAATTTTATGTCCTCACATTTCAAAAACAATCATGCCTTCCCAACAGTCCCCCAAAGTCTTAACTCATTTCAGCATTAATTCAAAAGTCCACAGTCCAAAGTCTCATCTTAGACAAGGCAAGTCCCTTCCACCGATGAGCCTGGAAAATCAAAAGCAAGTTAGTGACTTCCCAGATACAATACAGGTACAGGCATTGGGCAAATAAATCCGCTCCAAATAGGAAGAAATGGCCAGAACAAAGAAGCCACAGGCACCATGCAAGTTTGAGATCCAATAGGGCAGTCATTAAACCTTTAAGTTCCAAAATGATCTCCTTTGACTATATGTCTCACATTCAGGGCACGCTGATGCAAGAGGTGGGCTCCCATGGCCTTGGGCTTTGCAGGGTGCAGCCCCTCTCCTTGCTGCTCTCATAGATGGCATGGAGTATCTGCGGCTTTTCCAGGTGCCCAGTGTAAGCTGTCAGTGGATCTACCATTCTGGGGTCTGGAGGACGGTGACCCTCTTCTCACAGCTCCATTAGGCAGTGTACCAGTAGAGACTCTGTACAGGGCTCCAACCCCACATTTCCCTTCCACACTGCCCTAGCAGAGGTTCTCCATGAGGACACTGCCCCTGCAGCAAACTTCTGCCTGGACATCCAGGCATTTGGATACATCCTCTGAAATCTAGGCAGAGGTTCCCAAACCTCAATTCTTGATTTCTGTGCACCTACAGGCTCAATACCACATGGAAGCTGCCAAGACTTGGGGTTTACACCCTCTAAAGTAAAAGCCCAAACTGTACCTTGGCCCCTTTTAACCATGGCTGGAGTGGCTGGGATGCAGGGTACGAAGTCCCTAAGCTGCACACAGCAGGGGGACCCTGGGCCTGGCCCATGAAACCACTGTTTGCTCCTAGGCCTCCAGGCCTGTAATGGGAGGGGCTGCCAAGAAGGTTTCTGACAAGCCCTGGAGACATTTCCCCATTGTGTTGGTGATTAACGTTTGGCTCCTTATTACTTATGCAAATTTCTGTAGCCAGCTTGAATTTCTTCTCAGAAAATGGGTTTTTCTTTTCTGTCTCATGATCATGCTGCAAATTTTCCAAACTTTTATGCTCTGCTTCTTCTTGAACAATTGGCTGCTTAGAAATTTCTTCCCCTAGATACCCTAAATCATCTCTCTCAAGTTCAAAGTTCAACAGATTTCTAGGGCAGAGGCAAAATGCTGTCAGTCTCTTTGCATTACAAGAGTGACCTTTACTCTAGTTCCCAACAAGTTCCTCATCTCCATGTGAGACCACATCAGCCTGGAACATATTGCTCATATCACTATCAGCATTTTGGTCAAAGCCATTCAACAAGTCTCTAGGAAGTTCCAAACTTTGCCACATCTTCCTGTTTTCTTCTAAGCCCTCCAAACTGTTCCAAACTATGCCTGTTATCCAGTTCCAAAGTCGTGTCCACATTTTTGGGTATCTTTACAGCTGCACCCCACTCCTGGTACCAATTCACTATATTAGCTACTTTTCACACTGCTGATAAAGACATACCCAAGACTGGATAATTTACAAAGAAAAAGAGGTTTAATGGACTCACAGTTCCACGTGGCTGGGAAGGCAGCACAATCATGGTGGAAGGCAAAAGGCATGTCTTACATGGAGGCAGGCAAGACAGAAAATGAAAGCCAAGTGAAGAAGGAACCCCCTTATCAAACCATCAGATCTTGTGAGACTCATTCACTACCAGGAGAACAGTATGGAGGAAGCCACCCCTGTGATTCAATTATCTCCCACCAGGACTCTCCCACAACATGTGAGAATTATAGGAGCTACAATTGCAGATGAGATTTGGGTGCGGACACAGCCAAACCATATCAGGAACATTATGATCTTACTTTGGAGGGCAACAGGCTCCACCATCTGCCTTCTCCCTAGTAACATGCCAGTGGCTGACAGATGAAGCCAAAACTGAATCATAAAAACAAGTGTGCATTTAGAGTTGAGAATGGAGCAAGAGGCTGGGTCCAGTAAGCCAGGGAAGGGATATAAACATGTCCAAGAGTAAAGGGTCCAAATATTTGTAACAGAGGCAAGGACAGAGAACCAGAGATGAGAGCTCCAAACAGAAGATGAACAGCAGATGGTGGACAGCAGACAGGAAGATGTCTGAATGTCTTCTTAGGAGTAGCAGGTGTTATTACTTAGAGCTGCACATCACTGCCTGCAGAGGTTTGATTCTTGGAGTACTAAGTACACATACACAGCCAGAGAAATGATAGACTATATATTCCAGATGAGAAATAAAAACAAACCAATGAGCACAAGGAATTTGTTGGGCATGAATTTGTCTATAACACTTTTTCAAAGCCCTTGCTTCAAAATTTCGCTTCTCCTTCAGTCTGAAATACTTCAGGCCTTTTTGGAAACCCTTGATGTTTAATGAGAACTGTTTTGGTTTCCTACATGGCCATTGCCCTTGTTTCCTCCTTAAATCATCCCCACCTGGCTTAGGAGCTCTTGCAGCAAGACTACTCCACCCACCCCCCTTCCTTAACCATCCATAGACTCCCATACAGTTCTTCCTTGCAGTTTTAGGAAAAGGTAGTTCATGGTTTCCTGCCATTACCTCCAATACTACTCCTGTCCTGATTCTTGATTATTTCAATATCCATATATGATCCTTCCTGTACTTAGGCCTTTCAGTTACTTGACATCATCTCCTGCAACGATCTAATCCCCAGCTTCCTTAACTCTCTCCTGTGGCCATACATTAGTCCTCGTTAACACTGAAGGGACCTAACCCTCTTCTCAATCTTAATTTTGGGAAGTTTCTCCCTGACCCATTTGCATGTCTTTGTACCTCACTTTCTGTAATACTCCTCTGTTATTAATCACCACAATGCTGTGACCCAAAAAAGACCTAAAGTCTTCTGGTCTTTTCTTTGCTTGGTTCTCCTTCCTCTTCCAAGCGCTCAGCTTGGGTACTATGGTTCATCATTGTTAAAATCTCTCCCTTGCCCCCCTCTTTTTTGTTCGTACAACTTTGCTGCTGGCACTGTGGGGAGCCTGGGCCTCCACCTTCCTTTCTCCTGATACCATGGTATGGTGAAGGAGGTATCAACCAAACCTGGACTGTGGTCTCCCTTAAAATTTAGGATCACAAATAACTAATTCATGACCAACACTTTGTGCTGCCTGGCAGCCCTTGTATTTTCCAAGTCCACTTTATATCCCCACACTGCTGAAAAACTATTTTGTGCTTCTCTCTCTGTGAACAACTCTAACAACTCATCTGACATACTCACTCATGGCTGACTACTCTGCTTCTTAATTCACTGAGGAAAAAGAAGCAATCAGAAGAAATAGTTCACAAGCTCCCATCATCACATCTTTCAAACTACCTGCATTTGTACCATCTACCCTGCCTTCCTTCTAGTTACTATAAATACCTAGTTCATGCACTTCCTGAGGCAAAATATAAAATTTAAGGCAAATCCTGTGATTACTCTGCTCAAACTTCTTCATAGCTTAACATCATATCACTCAGGATTCTTTCAAAAAAAAAAAATCAAAACCTTCATCATGATGTCCCCATTCTTCATCCTCCTCCCTACCTCTGCAGTCTCAATTGCCCTTTACTCTTTCCATCCACGGGCCCCATTGGCCTCTTACTATTCCTGGAACTCTGCACACATACACCTATCTCGGGATATTTGCACTTGCTTCTTTGCTTAAAATGTTCATCCGCCTGATATTCTAAAGTCTCCCTCTTTCACTCACTCCAGCTCAATGTTCCAATGTTAACTTACTGAAGAGGCCTTTCCTAACCACCCAAATTTGGCACTACATAAAACTTGTCCATTTCTAACCTGACCTCCCATCTTCATCTTCTCCATGGCAAATGGTTTGTTGTTGTTGTTGTTGTTATGTCCTCACACTTAGGTGTAAACTCTTTGAAAACCAATTTTTTGTGTACCGATGTTGACAAAAGTGCCTAGTATTGTGTCTGGCATTTGGTATTCAAGTACTATCTGTTGAACTAATAAATTAATCTGGTTTATAACTTTAGCTTTTCCATAAGATATTTTTCCAATTAAGGGTGCTGCTTCTTAAGCAAAAATAGTCTAGAAACCACTGATCTAGTTACAGAAGCTATTGCTTGGACAGATTTAGTCCATCACTTTGAAATATTTTGAAATAATAGCTCTATTTTAGGCATCTTGGAGTCTAAACTTGGCAGTGACAGGATCACATTCCAAACAGAGGTCCTGATTTTCAGAAGTAAGCAATTGTTTCTCTCCCTTCACCATTTTAGTTTTTAAATTATCCTTTTCTGCAGCACAACCTGTAAGTTCCAACAGTGAGGCTGAGACACAACGATAAGGGCCTCCCCAAGCAGCATTGTCAACATGACAAGATTATAGGGTGCTATTTCTTACATCATGACTGGATGCACAAAATGAGTGCCTAAAATGAATGATCCTGGGGCTGGAGCCTATCATAAAGCACTTTCAGTATAGTCTCTGGTTATTTTGAAGACAAAATGACCGTCCCTTGTTGATTTATCCTGCCAAAACCAGGGGAAAGCTGTTTTGAAATGATAAAGCCAGAAAGACACATTAGCTACTTGTGGAACCTTGTTTTATTTCTCCAAATACACCTTAACCACTGACTTTATCATGCATTCATTTCTACCTACTATATACTGTAAGCTGCATGAAAACAGAAACTTAATGGGTCTTGGCCACTGCTTGCTCACAAGCTTTTATAATAGTTCCTGGCATAGAGTCAGTATTCAAAATCAGTTGTTGAATGAGTCAATGTATATATAGAACCTATATACACATTAATCTGCAAATATTTGCTCATTAGGGACAATGTATCATGCACAGGGAGACATGAAAAAGATACAATCCAGTGTTCAAGTGGGAGAAGTCAATAACACCGGCTCCCTAATGGGTAGAAACAAAACATGAATCTTATCCTTGGGTGATCTAAATTAAATGTGGAGTGAAGACAGACATGCAGACAACTATAAAACCAAGCAGAATGCAATAGTAGCAAATAAATTTACAAGAAATGTGGGTGCACAATGGAAGGAACAATTAAGTGTGACTTGGAAGAGATAGGCAGAGAAGGTGTCTGTGAAGGTGCAGTTGAAGCTAAGATGTCAAGGACAAGGAAAGCAGAAGGAATAGCAAAACTAACTGGGATGATCCTTACCTTGTGCCTTCCTCCAAAACGACAGGCTGAACGTCAAGGACTCTACAATACAGGAGTATTTTTTAATCTAATCCATTGTGAACTGGTACTTGTAATAAATACAGTCAAAATGTCAAGACAAGGTCAGCCTGTTTGTTGTAAAAGGGTCTGATTGCTTGTTGTCACTTTCTGTATTTATCTCATTGTGAACCAATCCTAACTTTGAGAGGCACTAATCTTGGAGCAAGTTGATGGTATCCAAGAAAAAGTTGGGCAGCATGGCTGAGAGATCTGGAAGCAAGTAAACATTTGTCAGATTTCAGCAGCAAGCACAAGGATGGGCCAGGGTCAGCAACGAATAGCCCAAGGTATCAAACTGTAACCCTTACTCCTGTAGTTTTTAACAACTAGCAACTATAAACCTCTGCTACTGTAGAAGTTGAGCTACCATAGAAAGAGGGATTATGTGAGACCTTTAACACTGACATTCTATTAATTCATTACTCTTCCAATAATTTGTTTTAAGAAAGCAGCAAAAGTGTTGAGCTTTGGATCTGTGCCTAAGTTGTAGAGCAGCTATTGCCAGGAGTCCTGTGATGGAGAAATAGATAACGTTTCTGCATAGGAAATGTGAGGATCTCAAAGAAGGGGGTGTAACTCTAGAGAAAGGGTTTTACTCTCAGGAGGTGGTATTCACCTGTACAGTAGAATTACTATTTTCAGCATTATTATTATATTTTTCAATTATTGAAATTTAAGCCTATATTTAAGTCAAATGAAATAGACCTGCCATGACTTTAGAAGCACAAGCACACACTGGTTGGTCTGGTCTGCCGGTTTTCTTTATATGCCCACAATATCACATTTCCTAAGCTTATAAGTGGGAGAAATTTCATTAGCAGAGGTTTCAAGGGAAAGAACTCTTTCCCTTCAGAACTCTGATGGAGGTCAAAGGAGTAAGTCAAGGAGTGAACTCTGAACTCTTCTACTCAACACTGTAATAGAAGTCCTGGTCAGTGCCTGAATTTAACAAAAAGAAATCAGAGTATAAAAATTGGAGTGTAAAGAAATAAAACATATTATGTGCAGGTGATAGGATTTTCTATGTTAAAAATACAAGACAATCTACATATTCATTATTTGAATTACTTAGAGACTTTAGCAAATTTTCTAGATACAAAATCAGTATGAGAATTCACTATATTGCTACATGCCAACAATATCTAGAAATTTTAATTTCTAGAAATGCATACTTTTATACTAGGAAGAACAAAGAAAAACCTTTGAATATCTAGGAATAAATCTTTTTGAAAAAGATATGCAAGATCTTTATGGAGAATATTATAAAATTCTACTGAAAGACTGTTGAAAAGAAATGAAAGTTAAAAGAGAAACACAATGTTCTTGGAAAAGGAGACTCAATATTGTAAACTTGCCAGGTCTTCCCAAATATATACAAAGATTCAACACAATTCCAATGAAAATCCATACAGGATTTTGTGAATTTGAAAAACTGACACTAATCAAATAAGAAAGAAAAAAAGGCATTTTCCAAGACACTTCTGAAGAATAAAGTAAATGACTTGCCCTACCAAATAGTAAGACTTGTTTAAAAAAATTGAGGAAGAAAGAAATAAGCTACAAGAATTAAGAAAAAATAGTACTGGTTTGGCATAGAATACAAAGTCATAAATTTATTTCATGACAAAGTTGCAGATCAGTGAACAAATGAGAGATAGTTCAACAATAGATGCTAAAGTATTTAGTTAATGATATGGAAAAACAACAGTAATTTGATCCCTACCTCACACTACACCCAGAATCTGATCCAAGATAACTAATTCCTTAATCGTAAAAGGTTTCGAAGATGTCAGAGAATTCCATCGTAATCTTGTAGGAGAAAATAATTTTTTAAACAAAATTATACAAAACGTAAAAGAAAGATTGACTAAATTTATCTAAGGTTAAAAACAAACTTCCATTCATCAAAGGACACTATAAAAGGAGCAAAAAGACAAGCCTCAAACTAGAAGAAGATATAACTGGCAAAGGTTAATAGCCAGGCTGTATAAATAACTCCACAGGTTAATTAGACAAAGATTTTAAAACAGTTAAAGAAAAGACCAAAAGACATGGAAAGGCATTTCACAGGAGATGAAACACAAATAGCCCACAAAAATGTGAAAAGACTCTCAACCTCTTTATTAATGAGGGAAAAGTCAATTGAAATCTCAACAAGATACTATTTCAAATCTAACAGATTTACAAAATTTTAAAGTTGGTCAAAAAGCTAGAATAATTTGAATAAGAAAATAAATAGTATTAGATTGTAATCCACAATATAAAATAAATATCCATTAGCCCATTCTGATATAAATAAATGATCAAATGAATTAATAAATACAGAAAAAAGATAATCTTCTATGTAGAAGAATTCCAAATAAATTATGAAGACAATCCACTTTAACGGAAAGGGAGCAAAATTTCACATTCCTTAAGAGTGGGCTGCGCATAGCAGCTTCCTTCCGAAGTGTACAGTCTGGAATGGGGAGAAAAAAGAATAACTTGATAGTGTAGAAATCTGACAAATACTACATCAGATAGGTGATCAAAGTCAATATCAGCAGTCATAAATTATGTTGGTAGTATGTATTCTTAATATAATGTGATAAAAATGGCACTTTCCCTTTGTGATCCTCCCCTCAAAAACCTATGACTCCAGTGTCATCATAAGAAAAACATCAGACAAATAAATAATTAATTTAAAGAATAGAAAAGCATCAGACAAATTCCAATAGAGGGGCATTGTATAAATTACGTAACCAGCATGTCTGAAAACTGTCAGCAAACTACAGCCTGCAGGTCAATCCCAGCCTGCCATCTGCTTTTGTAAATAACATTTTATTGCAACACAGGCACATCCATTCATTTGCACATTCTGTATGGCTACTTTTGCTCCACAATGACAGAGTAGTGTACTCACAACAAAGACCACATGTCTTGCAAAGCCAAAAAAATTTGCTATCTGCTTCTTTATAAAAAAGTTTTCCTGACCCGTTTCATCTTCAAAGCCATCAAGGACATGCTTCCAATTTCTCCAACTTTTCTTTATGCCACATTTCTGTGACTCCAGCATGAGAAAAATTCTTGCTTTTAAAGGCTCATGTGATTATATAGGGCCCATATGGATAATCCAGAATAATCTCCGTACCTTAAAGCCTGTAACCTTAGTTATGTCTGCAATATCCCTTGTGCTGTGTAATGGAATATATTCATTGGCTCCTCGGATCTGAGTATAAAATTTTGGTGGGTCGTCTTGCCCGCCCTAGAAGCTTGCTTCCTGAGAAAGTACTCACCTAGGACAAGCATGACAGGTATACTACAGAGGAGCTGCTGCTTCCATTTCAGGCCCCTAGCCATGCAGAGGCAGCTGATTCATTGTGTTTCCTTCTTCCTCGATCTCACACAGCCTGGAATCCTTCACTCCAGGTAATAAGTACCAATTAAGTGAAACACATTTTATTATTCCTCCTTAGGGCACACCACAGGGTCATAGAAAGCCACAGAGCCAGAATTTGAGAAATATCAACTTTTAGCTATGTGACCTTTATGCAAATCACTTAACAGTTCTTCCTCTGAACAATGGAGGTAATGTTGTATGTCTTAACCTTCTTCATAGGACTCTGTGAGATCATGAGATAGGGAAATGAAAAAGACTATTTATGGAGGCCTACTGCATGTCAGGCATTGTAGCAGATTCCTGACATTTATCTACTTGAATCCTAACATCAGCCTTGTAGCATGGGTACTCCTGTGCCTATTTCACAAAAGAAGAAGATATAGCTCAAAGATATAAGTTAATGAACTGAAGAAGTTAAGAAACACAGCTAGTAAATGGCAGAGCAGGGATTCAATCTCTCATTTGACTCAAAGTGGGACCCCTTTCCAGAATGTGTCATTACTCTGGAATGCATCACACATGAAAGAGATTGTGAGAATGAAAAGTCCAGAGTCATCGTGCCTCACACAAAGTGGGGCCAGAATGGCTGTTTTTGCCCCCAACCTCGGTCACCTTCCCCAGTATCTTAGAACCAGGTTCCATGAAGCCAGTGGTAGTACCATTTCAATCTCCTTGGTCATCGCAGCCACCAAGGACAGAGACAGTTCAGCAAATATTCTGAACTCAGTTCACAATCAGTGGCAGGATGTCTGGATATTCAACACCAAGCTCTTCTCTGCTATTAAATTTTATTTAGTTAGATTTTTCTGGCCCTACCTTCTCTACCTCATCTCCACCCTCTCAGACCACACTTGTCTCCCCTTAACACTCCTTCCTCACCTGCCTGGGTCAGCCAGCTCTCCCACTCAATCCTGCAAACTCTTTCTTATCTCAGTTTACAATGATAGTGACTACTACAATTATCACTGCTATGCCCACCATCATTTATTATGTGCTTATTGTGCATATTATTGTCTTTAGTGTAATTTAAACCTCATAATAACTCTATAGCATAGATGCTATAAGCCCATTGTACAGATGAGGAAAGTGAAGAACAATCAAGATAAATAACTTGTTCCAGGCCACACAGTTAAGAAATTGCTAAGTCAGAATTTAAGCCATTGTCCAAGGTCAGGAGTCCTCCTTATCTCAGACCTCTGGCAATTTTGCTTTTAAAAGTAATGTTTATCCCACAAACTTTGATGTCTTTTCATTGTTGGAAAGACTCAAATGGACCCAAGGATTCCTTAGTGCAAGCTAGACATGGGGGAGTGATTCCTGGAAAGTTATGGATTTCATAGGATCCAGCAAAATCATGAATAGGCAAGATCTGTTTCATCTCTTGACCCTTCTCTTCCTTTTCAGTCTCTTCTTTAGAGACCATGTAGCTCACTGGTCAATGGCAGGTCTCTGGGGTCCAACTAAACCTGGCTGCAAATCTCTGTTCTACCACTAAGTGGTTTACCATCAAGTTTCTTTATTTCTCCGTGTCCCCGAGTCTTCTTCTGTAAGACTGAGATAAATGTACATGTACCTCAGAGCAGCAGTTCTCAAAGTGTGGTCTTCAAGCAGGAGCCTCAGCAGTACTTAGGACCTTGTTAGAAATGCAAATTCCCAGGCTCGCCTCAAAGCCTACCAAATCAGAAACCCAGTGGATTGGGTCCCAGCAACCTGCATTCGCAAGTACTCCGGGTGACTCTCATGCATACTAAAGGATGAGAACTACTACCTTAGAGGGCTATTTTGAGCATTAAATGAAGTTATGTCTATAAAATGCTAAGCCTGGCACCCAAACCCAGAAACTCTGAAAGATCAGGGTACTTCTGATTCCTTTAAAAACAAAAGGACAGTGAATTGATGAATCACTAACACTTTAGTATGAACTAGTTTAAAGTATTTCCTAGGAAATGGTTGCACCTACAAAGCAGTGTGATTTAGTAGATGTTTTTTTCCCTCCTCTTTTAAACAAAACACAAATGGCAGAATTGGGGCTCAAAGAGGTGAAATATTTTCACCAAGGTTATCTGGAGAGAAAAACAGAAATAGAATCCAGACTATTGACTCTTCACTTGCTTCATTTTCCAGCACCCACACTCCTGTTTAGCATTAAGTGTCAGCACCTAATGGGAACAGACTTCATCGAGAGCTTATCAAGGCCCTCTCAGGGGCTCAGGCTGTTCACAGGGGCCAGGGCTGTCTCTGTGCTGAGAATCTGAATCTCAGAAGCCCAGAGTCTCTTGCTGGGGGAACTGGACTAATTGTTCTGCCCTACTTGATGAAGGCAAGAAAATGTGACCCTGATCTGCAAGAAGGCATTCATCTCTCATTCCTGCTAAAAATAAAAGAATTGTTGTAACCAAAACTCAAGCAAAGGCCGATTTAAACAGATCTAAATAGGTCACTCACTGTAATGTGTTTACTGTATTAGCCACCTAGTGTTTCAAAGGTGACAGAAAATACTTTCAGGTAAAGTCAACAACCTGATCTGTGGTTAGTCTGAACTGACAAAATGTCCCTGTGTCAGGAAGACTGTGTGGTCACAGTACCTGTGCAACAGTGAATCTTAAGGTCATTGTAAAGTTGATATTTTTACACCACATCAGGGACCAGGCAACACTCTAGATATAGGAGGTGATGTCTCATGTGAGAGGTGAAATTAGCCACTGAGATAATTACTACATCTGGCAATAGCTTAGAGAAAGGCCTGTGAGGACAGGAATAGGGGGACAGGCCAGAAAGGATAGCACCTGCCTTTAGCCTTGTCTACAAGCTCACCAAGTCATTTGAGAAGGTTGCGTCTGGTGGCCTTCTAGGCTGAAAGCAATGTCATTCTGTGCAGGAGCCTGAAACTGTCCCAGAGATGTGATGGGACAAGAGAGAATGTGCAGGTTCAGGAACTGCATCTGCCAGCCAGCTTCAGGCAGGTCTCGGGCCCTGTATCATATGATTTATTCCACTTTATGCATCTGGTCATTTGTGTCTGTCTTTGGGCTATTTGGTGCAGTGTGGTCTTTGAAGAGTCCTAGCCCACCTCAATGGGCTGGAGAGAACCAAGAGGAGCACCTGGTGTCTACACTGGTTGCTTGGTATCCTAGAGGGCACCTAGAGGGGCCTCAGGTGTCAGAGTAACCCTTAGAAGAGAGGAACCTCAGGAAGAAAGGGCCTTAGCTTTGAAACTCTGAGTGGAATTTTCTTTAGGGAAGTGGGCTCCTTATAATAGTAAAACCTCTAAATCTGGTGTGTAGGACAAATCTTAGTAGGTATATAAATTCCAATTCCAATTCTTGAGTTTTCAAAAATATAATTTAATTTCCAAAAATATAGGCTAATTTCTTTGCACACTGTCCCAAGATGACTGATAAGAGGAGCTGCCCTCCTTAAATCTGTCATCCTTGGGAAGCACCCAGGTTGATGGGAAGTACTGTTGGACAGGTGGGAAAATTTCCACACCAGGGTCTATCTATCTAGAAGTCACTCTGTCTCATCCCAGTCACAGGGTCTGTGGGGAGGAGGAAGAGAGGTTTCTAGTTGAGGCAGTGCAGCTCTTCCTTGTGCGTCAAACAACCAGTGTAGCTTAGGTATAGGGGACAGCAAGCCGAGACCCTCCTGAAATCTTCAGCCCATGGACGTTGTTCACTTTCTAAATCTTTTCATACCCCAGGAAAAGTTGGAGATCTTCATGGTTTGGCATTCAAGGTCAAAGGAGGCATTGGCTGGGGCAGAAAGGGTGTTTTTGTTGAAGTGGGAGGATCCAGTTCAGTCTGCTGTTCTGTGGTTGTCCCCAGTCTGAAACTGAGGTCAAGAATAGGGCCTCTCCAGGCCAGATCAGTGAGCAGAGAATCCTCCATCCTCTGTATAAAGGAAGGACAGAAGGATAGATCTCAAGAAATGGGGGCTGGAGAGCAGGACAGAATAGGGACAAATGCAGTGAGCGGCTGAGCAGCTGCAGCTGGCATCCATGTTCCAGCTCCTCTACCAGCTACGCTGGTCAAGCCCCAGTGGCCAGATCAGGGACCAGATCCTGCTCACCCAGGAAACCTTCACTCCCTCTCCCTTGGGTAAGATCCAGCCGGTGCCTATCTGCTCCTGCTGCAGGCAGCCCCATCATCTTCCTGCCTGTGCATGTAGCCATCCCAGCAGTCCTCATCTCTGCCTCCAGCAGGTCTGCCCAGTGCTGCCTCATCATCTTCCTGCCTGTGCATGTAGCCATCCCAGCAGTCCTCATCTGTGCCTCCAGCAGGTCTGCCCAGTGCTGCCCCTGCCTTCATTAGCAGGAGCTCCCACCAAATATCAAGTCCATGTAGTTCCTCCAGCTACAAATTCCTGAGCAGTAAGGTTCAGAGGTGCATTGTTTCCAATTCCATTTATGTTCTGATGTAGTGGAGAATGCTCTGAATCAGGAGTCTCATCAAGGCCAGTTGTGTGACATTACACTAGTCATATACCTCCTTCGAGTTCCAATTTCCACACTGGAAAGATGGGAGAATTAATAATAAATGCTCTCCCTACAGGGCTGTTTGTGAGGACAAATGAAAGAATATATGGGAAAATGCCTACCTGTGTCTGGCACAGGCTAAGAGCATCTTTGGTTGGAAAATAATATCTTTAGTGTTGTCTGGTTGGGAAGACAACATTGATTCTGTCAGTACTATATTTTTCACAAGTCTTTGACAAGTATTACTTTCAAAAACTTAGCCCCTGATTACTATTTGTGTTCTGGCATTTTCATTTTGAGAAGTGACATTAAATGTTCTGATTCAAACAGGTTCTTTTGAAGAATGCCTAGTTAGTTCTCTGCCTGGGCACACATAGTGGTAGGCCAAGAGGCCAGAATTTGCATCCACACTTTTCTTCCCACCACACCCATATTCTCTTACTGTAGGCTGATGACCACCTTTACTAGAGTCACCTGGGAAGATTTTAAGAAATGCATATTCCAAAAAGAAGTGGAAGCAGGGTCTCAAAGAGACATTTATACATTCATGTTCATAGCAGCATTATTCATAGTAGCCAAAGGTTGGGAGCAACCCAGATGTCCACTGATGGATGAATGAATAAACAACATTAGGTGTGCTCATACAATAGGATATTATTCAGCCTCGAAAAATAAGCAAATTCTGACACATCTACAACGTGGATGAACCTTGAGGACAGTGAAGGAGGGCACAAAAAGACAAATACTGCATGACTCCACTTGTATGAGGAACCTAGAGTTGTCATATTTGTAGAAGTAGAAAATAGAATGGTGGTTTTCAGAGGCTAGTTGGGGTGGAGAATTGGGGATAGGTGTCTAATCGGTACAGAGAAGCCATTTTACAGCATGGAAAGATTCTAGAGCTGGATGGTGGTGATGGGTACATGACAATGCAGGGTACCACTGAACTGAATGCTTAACGATAGTTAAAATAGTAAACTTTATGTTATGTGTATTTTACCACAGTTAGAAATAGTAATAATAATTTGTCTAAAAGTAGAAGAAAATGCAAATTCCTCAACCCGCTCTGGATTCTCAAAAGCAGAGTTTCTAGTGGTATACTCAGAAATCATCTTAACAAGTTTTACACATGATTCGGATACATACTTCAATGTGAGCACTGCTGCTCTGCAATGTGGCTCACTAGTAGCATCTGCAAAACAAGAACACATGTACCAATGCATAAGCTGGACCACGTAAGAAACTTTAATTTAAAAAATAAATTTTAAAAGGTCCTGTTGTCTTCATGCAAACCAGAGTGATGTGATCTGTTTTTCTTGTGCTCGGATTAGATAAACTGGTAGGTGCCTTTCAGTCCTAACACTTGGCAGTTCCTTCATAGGTCTAGCATTTTCTGGGAATACTTGCTGGGTCTTTCATTGTTTTGGAACAGAACCACTGCCTGGGGGTAAGGAGGTACTGCTGGCTCTTTGTACTAATTAAAACCCCTTTGCCAAACAGGCACTCAGGAAGAAAGTAAAGGTATCTGACTGCTCTGGGAGGAATGAGCCTGCAGCGACCTCCTCGAAGGGGCCCACCACTCAACAACATGTTTGGGCCTCTCTTCACTCAGCCCAGCACCCCAATCTCCCAACTTTACCTTCTCTGACACCTCCCAGAACTCTGGCTGCAGAAAGGAAAATTAATTGAGGAGGCAGATAAGAATAGCTGTGAGGTGACCTGTAAGAACACTTTGTTTACAGAGGTACACAGGAGATTCTCATGCCTTGGCTGGTGAGAAGAAAGAGAAGCAAGTGGATTTGAGATATATTAAGAACACAAAACAGTCAGTCTTCTCTTGACTGGACATTGGTTCCAGCAGAGAGTTGTGCCATGGACAACCTGCTTTCCTTCCTGGAGGACATAAATGTTTCTCATGGACTAAATGTGGGCCACATGGGGACAGAAAGAGCTGAGTGGAGCCATCTTAAGTTCCACCCAACAAGGCTACCAGAGGGGTGAAGAGACTCCAGCAGCAAGAAGCTAGAGGGGTTGCTGACATTCCTGAAGGCTGAGGAAGGCACATATGACCTCCTGGAAGAGAGATGCACCTGCTAAGACAAAGAATCACCTGGGAAGGATGTGTTCAGTAAAGGTGCCTCCAAACAGTCCATGACAATTTCCTGTGAAATATTTATCTTGTGATACAGAAACGTCTTGAAACCCACAATCTAAGAGGTTTTTCTTTTGCCTTACCGTTCCTCCCTCCCTCCCTAACACCACCCTGAAGAAGCGTCAGAAGCTGGCTAAGATTGGAGGGTGGAGAGAAGGGAAGCATGAAGTAGAGAAATTGAGAAGAACCAAGTGCTACTTCCTTGATGCAGGTTGCAGACTTGAAGCAAGTCCTAGATAGGAGAAGGGAGAAGAGTGAACATCAAGTCATGTTAATTTTCATAATTTCATAGGCCTGGGAAATCCAATGTCTGAATGAAGACTGAGAGTGACTGCAGTGACTTCTACCACAAGTCAGGAGAAAACTATGGGATTTGTGGAGTTTGCACCCAAGGGCAGACAAAGATCACCTGTTCCTGCGAATAAAATGTAAATAAACTGTGAGAGGCAAAATTAAGGAATTTACATTTTATTTACACTGCAAAGTGAAACTTTTGTAATATTTTAAGGAGAAAAATAATATGAAAAATTATATTTAAAAAGATCACCAGATGATATATGAATATATAATATAGGGCAAGAGCAGAAGCAGAAACAGCACCAGGATGCTCGTAGAGTACTCTAGTTGGGGACTTTGGTGCCTTTGGAAAGAAGCTGTAATAATGGAAATGGTAAGAAATTACCAGATTTGAAATCCATATCTAATTAAGTACTAATGGATTGAACCTGGGTCCTATGATTTGAAGGTCCCCTCCAAAACTCATATTGAAACTTAATCCCCAACCTGGCAGGATTGAGAGGTGGGGCTTTTAAGAAGTGACTGGATTGTGAGAGCTCTGATGAATACATTTATTTACTCATGGCTAATGGATTAATGGGTTATCATGACAGTGGAACTGTTTGCTTTATAAGAAAAAGAAGAGAGACTTGAGCTAGCATGTGAGCACGCTCAGCCCCTCACCATGTGATACCCTGCACTGCCTCAGTTCTCGGTAGAGCCCCTACTAGCAAGAAGGCTCTCACCAAATGCAACTCCTCAACCTTGAACTTTTCAGCCTCCATAACTTAGAAATAAATTCCTTTTCTTTATACATTTCCCAGTTTCAGGTATTCTGCTATAAACAACAGAAAACAAAGTAATACAGTGGGATAAGAAGGAAAGAGAAGAATCAAGGATGACTCATAGATACAAGGGTGGAACAACTGAGTAGATGCTGGAACCATTTGTATTGATGAAGACAGAGGAAAACCAGAAGAAGAGGGAGAGAGTGGATCAAAAAATAAGTTTTGTGCTCATTAAGGTTAAGATGTCTCATTAAACATCTAAGTCAAATGTGTGGCTGAGTATGACTTGTAGCTCACATCTGTGTATATAAATTTGACTGTTTTTATCTTATTGATATTGTTTATTTTCATGAGACTGGATGAGAGTAGAATGAATGCAGAGAGAAAGAGCCAGATAAAGAGGTAGTAGTAAAGGACAAGAAGGCAGGCCAATGATGTAAGGAAAAACCAGGAAAATATGTCATCACAGAAGCCTGGAGAAAGAGGAAGTGTTCAGTTCACTCAGCTGCTGCTAAGTTAGAGGAAAATGAGAACAGTGTAGCATTCACACTTGGCTTTAGCTTTGGCAAGATGCAGGTCATTCATGACCTTGAAAAGTACAATTTTAATGAAATGGTAGGAATAAAAAGCATGAATGAAGAGAATTGAGAGTATACTAGGGAGAAAGAAAATGGGAAGACTGAGCCTAGAGAACTCTTTTGAGTAGTTTTGATGTATAATAGGTTAAAGTTTTTCAGGCTTAAGAGGGCTCATTTTTAATGCATGAAGGTTATGCAAATGGAAATGGTCCAGTGAAGAGGAGATAATTCCAAGACTTATATATTCAAAGAGGTGATGGAACCCAGGGCTTGAGTGAGGAGGTCTTAAATAGAATCAAGACCACCTCTTCCACTGTAATAGAAAAGCAGAAATTGGTGCATAAAAATCCAAGTCAGTATGTGGATTTAGTGAAAGTAACTTCCCAATGGCACCTATCTTCCAAAGAGTACAGATGTCCATGGTAACTTAGCAAAAGGAGGCTCGGGTTAATGGTGAGAGTGGGAGGCAGATTGGCATGGCATGCAGGGTGAGTGAGAATAAGAAAATGGGAGCAATGAGTATAGGTAATCCTTTTCAGGAAGTGTCTGTGAATAAGAAGAGAGATTGTGTGCTCACAGGATGGCAAAGTGGACTCATGGGAAAGGTTGTTTTAAGGACTATTGTTTTGTGTTACAACGGGAAAAGTATGGACATGCTGAAATGTTGAAATGTTCAACAAAAGATGGAAAGGCTGAATATACAGGAGACAATCTAAGGGTGGATTTTCCCAAAATGTCAGGGTTTGGGCTACAGAACAGCGGGGCAGGTATTGATCTCAGGAAGTAGAAGAAACACTTCTAGTGTAACAGGAATGCTGTGGGAATAATGGAACAAATGCAGATGGGTTTCAAATTTGATGGAAAGATGTTATAGGATCTCCCTTTATAGCTGGTTCCAAGTGTTCTGTGAAGTAGAAAGAGTGAGGAGAAACAAAAATAAAGGTTTGAGAAAGTTACATTTTATAGTTCACATTAACAAAAGGTATATCAAAACTAAAGTGTATTTGTAAAACAAAGAAAACAAGGAAGAGGAGAGGGAGCTAAGAAGGGAGGGAGAGAGGACTGAAGGGTAGCAACTTATGAATTTCCTCTGATATTTTTTATGTTGCAGATGGGAAACTTAATGGTGTTCACCAATAAGGAGATGTTATAAAATTTTGAAGATCAGTTTGTTCATGCTGTCACAAAATAGTCTTGTCAAAATATCACAATATTTTAGTGATGGAAGAGGCCTTGGAGATTTCCTAGTCCAATAGGGGATAGATTGGGGAAGTCTCAGATTGTTGACAGAAGAATCAGAATTAGTAATACCTTATATGCCAATACCCAGGCTACACTGAACACCAACCCCATGGCCAGGCCAACAAAGTCAGGGAGTCATTCCAAGCCAACGGTCAACTGTCTAAAGTGAAGTGTCGATGGTGGGGATGAAGCTGCCTGCCTGATTCCAGGCTCAGCTCCTGACTCTTCCAGAAGGACTTCTCTCTGAATTCAGGCAGGAATTCATCAAGCCACCTCTGTTTTTTTCTGCAAAGCCCACTTCACTGTTGGGTTCAAGAAAGTCCAACAGTGATTTAGTAGAATAAGGAAGCACATTGGAGTGGGAATGTACAGCTCCCTCATTTAATGAGTTTAACTCCATGATGATAAAGAAGTAGCTGCTAACTAGCCGGGCAGCTCAAGTTCTCTTTCTTTCTCCACTCCTTTGTTGGGTAACATGAGCCAGGTATGACTTCTCTGTGCTAATATAGTACATCTCCAGCTGCACTCTGCTGCATTGTTTGTGTTTCCAGAACACCTCAAAGGAATGCTTTCAAAGTTGGGGCTTGCTAGTATTTTGGGTATGAATAGGAAAGTTCTCAAGTCACCATGCTTTGATGTCTCCTTTCATCCCATTTTTTACCCCCAAGTCATAAAGACCCCAGTGTCATTTTACAGATGAAAAAATTAAACAAGGTGACACATGGACCAGGAACACCAAAACAGCTCTGTAATGCCCCTGAGGACGCTTACAACAAAGAAAGGTTTTAAGCTAAGGCATACAATAGGGTTCATTATTTCACATAATGATACAAAGGCACTTTGGAACAAAATAAAATAAAATTGTGTTCATGGACTTTTCGGGATTTGTCATTTCCTTTTCATTTAGCATAATGGCAATAACCCAGGCTCCCATCAGCCAATATGGAAGATAGTGTCTCAATAGCCATAATGTCTGACAATGACTTCAGCACATCCAAGAACAAGTTCCCGTCATTATCTGAGAGCAGCTCTCAGACAAAGGGCAAAGCCTGGATCATTGTTACCATAGCCTAATGGGGATTCCATCTCTCTGGGAGGATGGAACATTTTGCTACCTTCTATGTAATAATAATAACCACACTTATTGTTCTGGGGAATGGAAGGCCTAGAATATGGAACCAAAAAAAAGAAAAAGACAGTGGAAAACTAATATATCATTAATGTGCCTTTGGGAAAGCTCCTTTGGCAACCACAAAAGCATTATCCAGCACCAGTTTGCAGATAAGGATCAATTTAATTAATTTTAAATGGCTTTGCACATTGATAAAGCCAGTGACTGAAGAAAATAGAAACTTGACTCAAATAAATTCTGTGGAAAGAGCTGTTGAGAATAGAAGACAAGCTCTGGAAATGTTCAACTTACTACCCTCATCAGTGAGTTTACGAATGGTTGTTAGTTCCACAGTCCTTTAAGATTTAAGTATAGTAAGTATGAAAAGCAAAGGCGGTTTCAAAAGACCCGAGTTCAAACCTTGGCTCTGCACTTCTTTAGTTGGGCAACTTGAGTGAGTTAATTAACATTTCTAAAGCCTCTGTCTATAATTTATGGACAATTTTCATAGCAGCCATTAATATATAATATTAGACTCTCCAAAAGCCTTCCCTGAAATTCTCTTCATTTGTTATCAATATGCTTGTGGTGAACCCTGGCTTCCTTGATTACCTGTTCAATCGTCTGATCCCAGAGTACCTATTCTAATGCCTGTAAGCATATGGAGAATGATTAGTGGACCCACCACAAAGCTATCTGTTTGTCTAGGCTATGCACCCAAGCATGGAACTTGAAGGATGTATAAGGTTTCATCTCTGGTCTTTGGGACTTTTTAGCAGTGTTCAAGAGATAAAATGTATGGACATGGTTTTCCCTTTTAGTGTATTTCCATGGGTATGTACCCATGGAAAGTTAAATGTCACACAGGGCCATCTGCACTTCACGCCCTTAGAATGGCACACATACTAGTGTTGGATAAGATCAGAAGATGAGATGAGGAAAGAAGAAACTTCCTAGAGAGGAAAGTTGATCTCAAAAGATGAATAGAACTCAGATTATTCCTGGCGTACTTAGACTGAAGGGACAAAATAAAATAATACGAAGATGTATCCATACCTCCAGCCCAGTGCCCAGCAGATGGGAGGAGCCCAATTCTCCTAAATGAGTTCCATGTCCACTGAATTTCTAAAAACCACTCCAAACCTCCCCCATCATTAAAGAGGAATAATGGCAAAGACCCACTCTCTGGTCTCTGGGAGTTTACAGCACTTGAGCTGCTGGCTGGGTCTGTTCTTAAGAGCCCTTGTACTGGGCCAATGCATGCCAACACCCCCATCCTCCAGAAATCACATCCAAAAATCTTATTTGGAATTACTTTTGTACTCTTTTGCATTAGGGTCTGAGTCCTGGAAACTTTCTTACCAACCTAGGGCTTCCAGTGCCAAGAAATCAATCTGAGCCAATGCAGGATGCAATTCTTATGTTGCTTATGTTCAGCAAGCAGTTGATGAATTAAAAAAAATTAAGACATGGTTTCCCCTCTTATGGAGTGCATAGACCAGCAATATGAGTCAGACAAGTATACCCAGAACTATTCTAAAAGACCATATGAACTAAATGACATGAGGGAAAGAGCATGTGCCATTGAGGTTCAGTGAAGGAAGCAATCACATCACACAGCAATGATCAGGAGAGGTTTCCTGTAGAATTGGAGATGGCATCTGTTTCTCTTCCCTTGTCTATAAAATGAAGATAATCATAGTTCCTATTGTGTAGACTGTTTGTAGTCATCAAATGAGTTATTCCATGTCAAAAACTAAAGATAGCTCCTGGCACATGGTAATTCTCAATAACCGTTCGTTACTTTTTGCTGCTAGCTGAGAATGAACTTGGAGGATAGGTAGTATTGTATAAATGGAAATGAAGGGTGGGAAAGTACAATCTATAATCAAAGAAAAAGTAATATCTATCTTTCCTCACTGCTTATCTCATAACCAGGGAGAAAGAAATCAGAGGCTGAAAAGCAGGAAAGTCAAGGGTGTCAAAGTCAAAGCCCAGGAAACAAAGCATTCTGTTGGGAGTGAAACAAAAGCTTCACATGGAAGAGTGGGAAATGAAACATGAAAGCAGTGTGGGAGGGCCTTGAATGCTAGTCGGAGAATTTGCACACATTCTTGGTTCCTGCCCAAGCTTCTATCATCCACATTGTCTTAATCTGTTAAGTCTTACAGATGGACCCAATTCTGAGTGTGGCATCACCACTCAGCCATTAGATGGAACACAGTCTTTACAGCATCAAAATGGTAAGCCTTCAGAAGAGCAAGGCAAAGTTATTGATCAGTGTTGTCTTTGTGCCTTTTCTTTTGTGTCTACTTGGGCTGAACAAATATTAGCTGAATTTGTCTGAGGACCCTTACTTCAGCATCTCTCAGCAAAATAAAGACCAGGCCAACTATGCAATTCAGGTGCCAGGGAAATGATGAAAGTACATGCATTAGCCATAAGTAGAGATGCATAGCACTTGAAACCAAACGCAAAACTCCTTTTCAGAGAAACTTTCCTTTGCTGGAGAAAAATAGTAAACAGAAGACAAAGCAACATGTCAGAGCATTAAAGAAGCGATGAGTGACCAGGGGCCAGGAGGGTAAGTTGAGTGTTGGTGTTCTCAGAGAAGACCTGGGAGTAGAGGGTGTCAGAAAAATCAGGAAGGACACAGGAGTCAAAAGTGGCTTCATAGAGATAGAATATAGACAGGTGGAGAAAGACCAGGGAGGTAATAAATCTTAACCTACTCCATTCATTTATTTATTAATGAATATCTATTGAACACCTGCTATGTGCCAGATACTGTCTTGGGCTTTATAACAGGAAACATAGTGAAGTCCCTGTCTTCATGGGGCTTATGTGTAAGTAGGTGAGACAGAAAATAAATGAAAAGAAAAATATATGATACAATGTCAAACTGTAAGTACTGTAAAGAAAAATAAAATTTGGTAGGGGAATAGCATACTATTGATTTAGTGGTTGAGGCGCATATATTAGTCTGCTAGGACTGCCATCACAAAACACCACAGACTGGGTGGTTTAAGCAACAGAAATTTATTTTCTCACAGTTCAAGAGGCTGGAAGTCCAACACCAAATGTTTATTCTAAGGCCTCTCTCCTTAGCTTACAGATTGCCAGCTTGTCATGGTGTCCTCATGTGGCCTTTTCTCAATGTGCTTGCATCCCTGGCATCTCTGTGTGTCAAATTCCTCCTTCTTCTAAAGGCAACAGTCAGATCATATTAGAGCCCACACTAATAGCCTCATTTTTAAGTTTTATTTTGTTTTTAATTGACACGTAATAATTATACATATTTTTGCTGTATGGTGTGATGTTTTGACACACATATACACAGCAGCTTCATTTTAACTTCATCACCTCTTTAAAGATCCTATATCCAAATACAGTCACATTCCAAAATGCCAGGGCTTAGAGCTTTGACATATGAAGTGGGAGGGCACAATTAAATCTATAACAGGGGTTCTTTCTGATGAAAGGGCATCTGAACAGAGACTTAGATGCTTTGATGGATTAAGCCATGAAGCTATCTGGGGCAAGAGAGAACAGCTTGTACAAAGCATGCTCATCATATTCTCAAAACATGCAAATGAGGTGGGCATGGCTGGAAAACGTGAACAAAGAGAATAGCAGGAGATGACAATGAAGAGGTAGCCAGGGGGCAGATCATGTGGGTCTGAGCAGCTGCATTAAGTCAGAATTTTGGAATTTGGGGAGAGAAAGATTTAGAAGGTTTTGAGGAGGTCAGTGACATATTCTTCTTTGCATTCTAAAAGAGTGCTTCTGGATTCTGAGTGGGAAGCAGACTGTAAGAAGCAGGAGTGTAAGCATGAAGATTGGGTAGGAGGCTACTCTGGTTGTCCCGGAAAAAGAGAATGGTGACTTGAACCAGGGATTACAGGGAGGTAGTAGTATTTATATCCTATCGAATTTCCCAGTCTCTAGAGTAGGGAATACATTCAGCTCTGCCACAAGACAGAGTTAGAGGCAATATCATCATCTTTCAAGGAGAAAAAGACAAGTCAGGGGCTAACTGTAGACTTATCACAGATTTGAACTACAGGCATCTTTCAAAAGACTGGAATCTTAAAGGAACTACTCCACTCTATTATCTAAAGGCCCAATGCTGTGGAATGAATATTTTTGTCCTCACAAAATTCATATGTTGAAATGCTAATCTTCAATGAGATGGAGTTTGGAGGTGGGACTTTTGGAAGGTAATTAGGTGATAAGGGTAAAATTCTTGTGACTGGGATTATCAGTCTCGTAAGAAGAGACAGGAGAGAGATGATCATTCCCCCTCTCTGCCATATGAAGATATAGCAAGAAGGCAGCCTTGCAAGAAGGCAGGACCAGAGAGAGGGTCCTCACCAGACACTGAATCTGCCAGCACCTTGACCTGGACTTTCAACCTCTGCAAGAATCAAAAATAAATGCTTATTGTTTAAACCACCCAGCCTATGCTATTTTTGTTATAGCAGCCCAAACTAAGACACCCATTAACTTATGTAGTTAATGGTGAATCAGACAAGCAAATGCCAGCCTTCCCACTAATTTATGGAAATTTTTGAGATTAAAAAGCATAGCTAAATAAAAATTTCCACAGTCAACTCTTAATTAGCCACACTAATGAAGCAGAAAGGTTGTGGATAATCCAAATACCTCCTATTTGTTGCTGTTGCATTAAATAGACTTCCCCATCATTCAATGGATTAACTCTCTTAACCTCTTTTGTTTATGTCAGGAGAGGTTATCTCTCTTAATGTCTTTTGTTTATGCCAATGTGTTAAAATTGTTACTTGGCCAGGCGCAGTGGCTCATGCCTATAATCCCAGCACCTTGGGAGGCTTAGGCAGACTGATGACTTGAGGTCAGGAGTTGAAAACCCACCTGGCCAACATGGTGAAACCCCATCTCTACTAAAAATACAAAAATTAGCTGGGCATAGTGGTGGGCACCTGTAATCCAAGCTACTCGGGAGGCTGAGGTAGGAGAATTGCTTAAAACCAGGAGGCAGAGGTTGCAGTAAGCCGAGATTGCGCCACTGCACTCCAGCCTGGGTGACAGAGCAATACTCCGTCTCAAAACAAAACAAAACAAAAAATTGTCACTCAAGTATAGGGAACAGTAAATATCTCTTGCCAGTATAATTTAACCTGAATGATTCTCCTGACACAATCTCAACATTCAGAGTCCTTTAGACACAATAATTAATGTAATTTGAAGTTGGGTAGAACTTTCTAATTTTCAAAACAGTTTAACAATTTATCCTATCTACTGCTCAGAACTTTAGAGCAATTCCTAATTCCCTGTCCCATTATTTCTATTAATGGAATTCCTATTTGGAGTCTAATTCTTGAACTTTCTGGAGAAGTATTTATCTCTTGGTAAGTGCCATGTTCCTTTTCTGGGTGTAGTATTTATTAACAAACAGTACCCATTTGTGGCCTTGTTCTCACTCCTGCTCTTCAAGTTCTGATAAACTAATTCACTGCCAGTTCATTCAGCAAGCATCTGCCAGTCTCTCCCTCTGATGGGGTGTCCCAAGGTCTTGAATGGAAATGGATAGGGAAGGCAAACTGGAGGAAGCATGCTACCAGCCACAGACTGGATTTTCCCTAGTAACGGAGCTGATATTCACACTCCAACTATCCAGGTTTTGTCTCCTTATTGATTGGTATCCAGTGACAAAGACAATAAACTCGAAACTTGAGATTGCTACTCAATATGAAAAAAAGATCAATAAAAACCAATCAAAAATCATTTTAATATCCAAAAAATATTTGGTCCTGACAAGCAAGAAGAATAAAAATGAAAATAATTAGAATTTGGCCATTTTAGAAGATCTTTTGAACTAGACTACAAGATGTTTAAATGTTTTGGCCAACAAGTAAAAAGTCCATTGTGGGTGGGGATGAAGATTTATTTGAGTTCTAGAATTAAGTAGAATATACTTTATTCTAAATAGAGGCTGCATGACCAACCCCCTTAGGTTACGGAGGTTTTGCTACAGGTATAATTGGAGCCCAGGACTAGATTCTGTTGCCAACAAAATTCCAGTCAGTTTGGGGCCACAATTCTTTGTTGTACAGACTCAAATGGCTGGAAAAGGTATCTCTCAATTGGCTTAGGGTGACACAATTGTTTAATTAGTGGGTACACATCTTTTAGCCAAGATAACTTCGAACTAAGTATGTAAATATATAAGAAAACCATACATTTTTAACATTTGAAAACATGAATTCCTGGGTGCCTCCTCAAACACTAGATTCAGAATCTCATATGGTGAGTCTGGGAATCTAGTTCTTACAAGCTGCCCAGGTGATTCTTAAGCATATTTTAGTTTAAAAACTACTACTGCATATAGTTAGAATAATTTTTAAAAATTAATGCATAGCACCATAAAAGCATAAATATTATATATCCAGGATTAAATGAGGACTTTTCAAATTCAGAATGGCTTTCTTTCCACCCATGGTGAAGGTGCAGGCATTTTATAAATGTCTCTTGCAGCTACCCTTCAGCCTTCAGGGAACCTCTGGCCCTGCCTCCTGTCTTCCTTTCTGGACACATTGACGTTGTTTGGTATTTCCATATTAGGCTTTGTTTCTGTCCTTATATTTGTGACAAGATGAACTTCCTAATTGGCTCTGTTCCTAGCTTCTCCCTCTACTGCCTTCTCCACCGTGAATTTCAGTCCTTCCTTGGCTCCACTCTCTGCAGTCCAAGAGTGGATCCCCTCAAACCCATATATCTATCCCAGATCCCCAGAAGAACACTTGCTCCTTCAATCCAATGAGAGGGCATTTGCATGGAATGGTCTTAGTGTAGCCACTATACTCTACCCTCTAGAAGATGGCCTGATCCCGTAGCAAGGCATGAATACACTTTGAAGCTTCATTAATTAGTCACAGTGTAGTCTGAACCAGCAGAATCAGCATCACTGGGGCTTGTCGGAATGAAGAAACACAGGCTCTATCCCAGAGCTATGAAAACAGAATCTGCATCTTCAAGAGATCTCCAGGTGACCTATATGCACATTGAAGCTTGCAAAACACTGTTTTGAGACACTTTTTTTTTTTTTTAAGTGTTAAGGCATCTAAAGGGTCTTTGAAGGAAATAATGTATATAGTGGTCCATTTCCAAAACAAAGTGCTTTGAATCTGTTTAGGTCAGCAAACTACAGAAAAAAAAAAAAATAGGATATCCTAGGTCCCTGATTGAATAGCTGATGCCAGCTTGTTGGCCCTCCCACCCCCTTAGTTGCCCTCACCCAAACCAAAGAAGTTTAGTCGAAGATGAAAGTGTACTAGCCTGCAAAATAGCTCATTTTTTCTGTTCTTATCAGCCTGCCCAGCTACTTAGCTCATAAGTCAAATACTTAAGGAACCCCTAAGCTAACTAGAATTGCAATGTATTGTGGGCTGCAACAAAATGACAAAGGACAACCCTAAAAAAAGCACCTAAAGCCCCTACCCAACAACTGATATGCAACATCCAGGAACACTGTGACCCCATAGTACTCAGCCCATGAGGAACCAGGGGAGGAAGCTGGGCCCTAGGGGATACATTGCATGTTGTAACCATGCTGGGTGTGCCTGCCCACCAAACACCCCATCTTTCAAGACCATCATTAAAAAGTCTTGCTTCTACTGTTCTCCAGATCTCTGAGTCCATTCTTTGGGTTTAGATGGGCAAGTCTGTTTCTCACCACCTGGTGGCCTATACAGGGATTTCTGCACCTGCATGGAGTAAGACTCTGGCCAAGAGGGGAGACACATCCCACTTGATTTAGGTGACCCACACTGTCCCAGTGTCCTTGTACCCCATAGAAGCCATCGACAAACCCAAGACTGTTATTCAGGAGGCAGCAAAACTGACACAGGGAGAAAAGCAGGCACCGTGGCAATCAGGCAACATCATGCATGAGCCAAGTTAGGAACACTGGACTGTATGTACTGCCTTGGTGGTTGAGCATTGTTGGAGGTCAAGTGTGTTTGACTGAGATGTATCTTAAGACACAAAGCTAGTGCAGAGTCTCAATCCACAGCTCCGTTCTGCATGAGGGAAATGGCCGGAGATAGATGAAGCGATTCTCAGGGTGTGCAAGAAACCTCCAGTTGTGGGAGCTGAGTACACAGGGAGAAGCTCAGACACACAGACTAACCAATGTGAAACAGGACTTCTCGGCCTAAGGAACAAAGGAAAGAGGGAACTAAAGAGACCCCCTCTGACATTCCCCCAGATATTCCGTTGGGAAGAATGCCACAGGTCTGGAGGGATAACCCTCAAACTAGGGACAAGGAAAAGCAAAAAATAATAAAGTATTACTGTTTTATCTGGCCCAAAGAGCCCATTTATCAGCCTTTGATCTTTTGGCTTATGTTTGGCTCAGATGAGGATTGGGTGTGCCAAGCTTTGATTCTCTATGTAAATGATAAAACCCCATCCTCAAGAGAGGAGATGTTCCCCCTTAAACAGGAAGAAGAACACAGTAGAGAACCCTCACCCAATGAAAAACCCTGGGATTCCTTAACATGCTCCTCCCAACCATACATCTCAGAAAGTAGAGGACAGGGATATCAGGGAGCAACAGGAAGGCTAGAGGAAGAGAAATCTGGGGGTGATGAGCTAAACCCAATTCTCCCTTAAGTAGCTATCCAAACTTAAGAAAAAAATTAAAATAATGTAAGAAGGACATTGAGAATTTCCCTATTCCTTCTAAACAGCAGATGTCTAACATGTACCTTCTTAGAGAAGTTCCCATGGGACAGGGAGGAGTTGGATTTGTAAGTGTGTCTTTAACAAGTACCGAGGTTAGGAATTTGAAAAAGGAAGTAAGGCCACTCTTGGAAGATCCCCCACAGTTTAGCAAAGCAACTGAATCAATTTTTAGAACCCACTTTTTATACTTTTATACTTATAATGTCAATCATAAATATTCTGCTTACTGGGGAAGAGAGGGGAATGATTAGAAGGGCAGCCATGACCATTTGGGAAAGACAGCATCCTCCTGGGGAAGAGGTCCTGCCAGCGGATCCAAAAATCCCAAATGTGAATCCTGGATGCAATAATAATAACACCAGGGACTGGGTCCAAATGCAAGACATTAGGGAGCTAATAATTAAAGGGATTAAAGAGTCCACTCTTGGGACACAGAATGTATCAAAAGCATTCACGATTCAATAAGAAAAAGAGGAGACTCCCTCTGCATTTCTGCAGAGGCTCAGGGATCAAAGGAGAAAATATTCAGGATTAAATCCAGAGGACCCAGTAGAGCAAGACGTTTTAAAGAAGGTTAATTATGTGACTAAAAGCTGGCCTTATATTACTAAGAAACTGCAAAAGATTAATGGATTTAATGAGAAACCGATTGAGGAATTAGTGAGGGAAGCTCAGAAGGTTTTTCTAAGAAGAGAGGAAGAGAGACAGAAACAAAAGTCAAAGATCATGGTTTCCACTGTAGAGGAGGTAGACAGAGATTAAACAAGGACCCCTCTCAGAGGAGATGAGGGAATACTAGGTCTCAACAAAGAGACCAGAGGGAAATGCAGGGAAAAACTCCTAAGACTGTAAGTGGATGTTACAAATGTGGGAAACCAGGACATTTTAAGAGAGAATGCCCAGAGTGGAAAAAGGAAGAGGAGGTGATCCCCCTTATGACTTTTGATGAAGAGTAGGGAAGTCAGCGGCTCCTTCTGAGTAGGTCCCACCAGGAACCTTTGATAAACCTGAGGGTGGGACCCAAAGGGGAAGAAATGACATTTTTTGGTCAACACTGGAGTGGCTCACTCCTCCCTAATATACTAACCAAGGGGCGTAGAACTCTCCAAGGAAAAGTTAACAGTATCAGGGGTAAAGGGGGAGGGAGTTCAGGTTCTGATATTCAAGAAAATGTTCATTAGGTAGGGATCAGAACAAATTAAGGGGTCATTCTTACGTTTTCCCAAAGCAGGAACTAACCTCCTGGGTGGAGACTGGATTATTAGATTAGGTTTAGGATTAGGAGTAGAGGAGGGACAAATAAAAGTAATGATGGGCCTCTTAACAGAGGAGGAATAAAGTAAAATTGATCCCCTAGTGTGGGTTAAGGAAGGCAACAGGGGAGGATTAAAAATCACACTCTTCTCTATAGAAGTTGTAGGGAACTGGCTTGTGGATGACGCTGCTAAGCAAGCCTCCCTGGAGGAAGAAGTTAGACTGTTTAGCCTAATCCCAGATATCTCTAAGGTGGTATTATGACCCCAATTTTCTAAAGAGGAGGAGGAAACACTGAGAAAGATAGGGGCCACTCAAACTGAGGATGGGAGGTGGGTGCTCCCTGATGGGAGAGAAATGATAAGCAAATTCGCAATGAGAGAACTGATGTCCATACTGCATAAGGGAAACCACTGGGGTCCTCTGGCCTTGTGTGATGCAATACTCAAGAATTATGGGTAGAGAGGGATTTATACCCTTGCTAAGCAAGTATGTGGGGGTTGTGTGACCTGCCAGAGAATAAACAAAAAGGTAGTTAGAAAACAGGCTACCAGAGGAAGACTTCCTGGGTTAAGTCCATTTCAAAGAATTCAAGTCAATTTTACAAAAATGCCTAAAATAGGGAGACTAAAGTATCTACTGGTAATGGTAGACCACTTCTCTAGCTGGGTGGAGGCCTCCCCCAGCAACTGCCACTGCCAGGAATGTGGTCAAAATAATCTTAGAACAAATTATACACATATTTGGCCTGATAGAAAATATTGGACAATGGGAGCCACTTTATCTCAAGGGTGCTAGGGGGAATTATGGAAGGTTTACACATTAGATGGGATTACCACACCCCTTGGCATCCTCCTTCCTCTGGAAAAGTAGAAAGAATGAATCAAACTCTCCAAAAGCATATTACTAAACTAATCTTAAAAATTAAAGTGCCTTGGACCAAATGTCTCCCAGTAGCACTCCTTAGGATTAGGACAGCCTCAAGGAAAGACTTAGGACTGTCCGCTTACAAGTTATTGTATGGACTCCTATTTTTAGGTAGGACTACTGACCTTGGAAACCAAAGATCAGTTTTTAAGAGATGATATACTGTCCATATTCTCCACCCTGTCATCCCTTAGGCTGAAAGGACTTCTAATTCAAACGCTGCCTCTTCAGTTCATGGGTCACCACTTGCAGCCTGGCAACTCGGTGCTAATTAAGACTTGGAAAGAAGACATCTCCGCCCAAGCTGGGAAGGTTCCTGTCTAGTGCTCCTGATCACTGAGACAGCCATACAAACAGCTGAATGGGGGTGGACATCTTACAGTAGGGTCAAGAGACTGGTAAAAGAACCCCTGGAAGAAAAGGAAAAGGGTGAATGGGAAGTGCATAGATCGCCTAAGGAACCCTTAAAGCTGACTTTAAGGAAAACCTAGAAGGAAGCTATAAGCAGGCTCTGTCATTGAGGGTGGATGTAATTAGAATTAATCCTACTACCAGGGGTGAGAGGGTACACAATTATTGGATGGAGCCTGTTGAAAGAAGAATATCCAATCAAACTAACAGTCAGCATAACCAGAACCTCCATCCCCCAAACCATAAAAGTTCGATGCCTCCCAAGCCTTAGGGACTTAGGGAACCAAACGCAGCTCTCCCGAGCAAACAAATATCTATGTCCTAAAACAGGCTGCTACTGGGGAAAGCCCTTTGCCAGCTGGAATGAAGTCTGGTGGACCACCTAATTGCGAGGCTGGGTGAGCCATTCTTCCAAAAACAAACCCTTAAAGAATAAAATACATTTGTATAAGGGCCCAACGCCACTCAACTATAAAACTTTAGAATGCAATCCTATATTAATTACCATAAACAACCCAGCTACTCTAGACCAGGAACCTTGGAGGTATAGATTAGGAATAGATAGCTCAGGAAGCGATCCTGTGAGACAGTTAGCTTTCTCTACCCTGAGCACACCCCGGAGCCCTGAATCCACCAGAGCCACCTATAACTCCTGGCCCTATTACTTCCTTTAACCCACTAGATAATAACCCTAAGAGAATAAAAATAATTAAGGTAACTGACTTGAGGAAGACTTTAGAAATTGAGACTGGATATGGGGATATAAATGCCTGGGTTAAATGGGTCAAATTTTCAGTACTAGCTCTTAATTGAAGCAACTGCTATGTATGCTCTGCTGCATGGCCTCAGGCACAAGTGGTTCCATTTCCCCTAGGATGGGATACCAATCCTGAGGGAACGTGTCACATGTTGGCTGTATACCAGGACAGGGATGCATGGGGAAATAAGATTTGCCAAAACCTATCATTGCTGTTTCCTGCCTTGCAGAGATCAAACCGTAGAGCAATCCCTTTGTTCTCCATAGGGAATATAAAACACTCCTCTTGCTGCTCTAGGCAGGAGGCAGAATTCAATAAGCCAGCTAGGGAACTCTCTACTTGTACCCACATCCCAAATGTTACTGGTGAGTCAAACAAAGGCAACTACTCAGCTCTTTATATACCCTGGGCTGATGTCTGGTGGTATTGTGGAAAAAAGAACCTCTGTGACCTGTTACTGTCCAATTGGACTGGGACTTGTGCCTTAGTTCAATTGGTCATTCCATTCACCCTGGCATTCCATAAAATCTCCCAAAATCCACATGGCCACCAAAGTCAGAGAGATCTAACAAATTCTTTTAATTCCAACATTTATATTGACTCAATAGAAGTCCCTAGAGGAGTACCTAATGAATTTAAGGTCCCAAACCAAATAGCTGCTGGGTTTGGATCAGCACTCTTCTTGTGGTCAACTATTAACAAAAATGTGGATTGGATTAATTACATCTATTATAATCAACAAAGATTCATCAAC
Source organism: Macaca nemestrina (assembly GCF_043159975.1). NCBI lineage: Eukaryota > Metazoa > Chordata > Mammalia > Primates > Cercopithecidae > Macaca > Macaca nemestrina. The sequence continues at coordinate 18,065,543 of NC_092137.1, read as the reverse complement.
TATACTTGAAATGTTTTCAAAGGAGTGGCTAGCCAGTTAGATGCCACCAGCTGAATGGCCTAAGAGAACAATTTGCACTAGACATGATCTTAGCAGAGAAAGGGGGCCTATGTGTCATGCTGGATGGAAAGTGTTACACTTTCATTCCTAACAATACTACCCTGGATGGAACCGTCACAAACGTGTTACAAAGGTTAACAACTTTAGCCAATGAATTAGCAGAAAATACCAGAATACCTCATTTACTAATTGGCTAAAGAGCTGGTTCGGGAAATGGAAAGGAATGGTAGCCTCCATTCTAATGTCCCTTATAATAGTGACTGGAGTCTTAACAGCTGTAGGGTGTTGCATTTTCCCCTGTGTTAGAAGGTTAACCCAAAAATTAGTCGAAATAGCCATCAACAAACAAATGCCCATAACATATCAACTATTATTAGAAACCAAATCAGATCTACTCTCTTATAATGAAAAGTCAACAGCTCTTAAAACAATTTAAGGACCAAAGGATACAAAAATAAATGTGGAAATGGGACCAATAGGAGTAAAAAGAAGAGGAGGAGGGAATTGAAGGAAATAATGCATCAATGTGCATTGTAATCACCTGTAACTCTTGTTACAAATGCAAATTCCTAGAATCCCACCTTAGATATTTCTGACTCGGTAGACTTGAAATTTATACATTATAACCACTAGCAGCCAATGATCCTTGTGGGACAGAAACACATACCAGGGAACAAGGAACAAGGAATGAAGCCAAAGGTCACAGCTTGCCTCCTTGGTTCAAATGGGAATCAAGCCCGAGAGTCTAACATTGTGGCATGCGCTCTGAGGATGAGATGGTTCATCCAAGTCTTTGTCTAAGGAATATGGAACCCTCCACGAAGCATATGATTTATACAATTTCAAAATGAAGTTTTATTATTTTAAACCCTGTAACTCTTTAAAGAATCTTTATTTTGCATCAGTGTACATGTATCTATATTTGGTTTTGCATACAGTTGTCCAGAAATGCATTTATATAATTGAAGTTTAAGTCCAAAAATGCTAAAAAGCTGGCAAGTGTTTAGTTTTTTTCACATTGTTTTCCTAGCTACTGTGTATACACCAGCATATTAAGCTTTATGTGCCATGAGAAACTGACTTGTCTCTTTAACAGTACTCTGACTGGGGATCAAATTACTACTTCTAGGTGAATGGCAGGACATTAAAAATGTATAGTTTCAATTAAATTGAGATAGTTACTCAGACGAATTAAACCAAATATCAGAATTATGTAAAGATTAAGAATAAGCGGCCAGGCGCGGTGGCTCAAGCCTGTAATCCCAGCACTTTGGGAGGCCGAGACGGGCGGATCACGAGGTCAGGAGATCGAGACCATCCTGGCTGACACAGTGAAACCCCGTCTCTACTAAAAATACAAAAACTTAGCCGGGCGAGGTGGCGGGCGCCTGTAGTCCCAGCTACTCGGGAGGCTGAGGCAGGAGAATGGCGTGAACCCGGGAGGCGGAGCTTGCAGTGAGCCGAGATCGCGCCACTGCACTCCAGCCTGGGCGACAGCGTGAGACTCCGTCTCAAAAAAAAAAAAAAAAAAGAATAAGCTTCTATTTTTTCTTAAATTGTATGGGCAGAGGAAGGCAAACAAGCATGGCCTGCTTACTTCTGAAACAACTAGTGTGACTATGCTCAGCCTGTGTATTAACAGGCAAAGATATAGTTGAAGAATGTTAGCTCTTATTACTTTAAGGGAGGCATTTAGACAATACCCTTGTGAAAAATAATTATGCTTAGCACAAAGCATGTGGAAAGTGCTTCTGAGTAGATAGGCAAATTATTATTTTTTAATGCCAGGGTTCTTCTGATGAATCCAAGTTATTTTTTAAGAGTGTAAATGATTTGCTTTATTATTATACTTTAATTTCTAGGGTATGTGTGCACAACATGCAGGTTTGATACATAGGTATACATGTGTTATGTTGATTTGCTGCACCCATCAACTCATCATTTACATTAGGTATTTCTCCTAATGCTATCCCTTCCCCAAGACCCCCCAACCTCCCAACAGGCCCCGATGTGTGATGTTCCCTGCCCTGTGTCCTAGTGTTCTCATTGTTCAATTCCCACTTATGAGTGAGAACATGTGGTGTGTGGTTTTCTGTCCTTGTGATAGTCTGCTGAGAATGATGGTTTCCAGCTTCATCCACGTCCCTGCAAAGGACATGAACTCATCCTTTTTTATGGCTGCATAGTATTCCATGATGTATATGTGCTACATTTTCTTAATCCAGTTTATCATTGATGGGCATTTGGGTTGGTTCCAAGTCTTTGCTATAGTGAACAGTGCCACAATAAACATACATGTACATGTGTCTTTATAGTAGCATGATTTATAATCCTTTGGGTATACACCCAGTAATGGGATGGCTGGGTCAAATGGTATTTCTAGTTCTAGATCCTTGAGGAATCGCCACACTGTCTTCCACAATGATTGAACTAATTTACACTCCCACCAACAGTGTATTTCTCCACATCCCCTCCAGCACCTGTTGTGTTTCCTGACTTTTTAACAATCGCCATTCTAACTGGTGTAAGATGGTATCTCATTGTGGTTTTGATTTCCATTTCTCTGATGACCAGTGATGAGCATTTTTTCATGTCTGTAGGCTGCATAAATGTCTTCTTTTGAGATGTGTCTGTTCGTATCCTTTACCCACGTTTTGATGTTTTTTTTTTCTTGTAAATTTGAGTTCTTTTTAGATTCTGTATATTAGCCCTTTCTCAAATGGGTAGAGAGCAAAAATTTTCTCCCATTCTATAGGTTGCCTCTTCACTCTGATGGTAGTTTCTTTTTCTGTGCAGAAGCTCTTTAATTAGATCCCATTTGTCTATTTTGGTTTTTGTTGCCATCGCTTTTGGTGTTTTAGTCATGAAGTCCTTGCCCATGCCTATGTCCTGAATGGTATTGCCTAGGTTTTCTTCTAGGGTTTTTATGGTTTTAGGTCTAACATTTAAGTCTTTAATCCATCTTGAATTAATTTTTGTATAAGGTATAAGGAAGGGATCCAGTTTCAGCTTTCTACATATGGCTAGCCAGTTTTCCCAGTACCATTTATTAAACAGGGAATCCTTTTCCCCATTTCTTGTTTTTGTCAGGTTTGTCAAAGATCAGGTCATAGATGTGTGATGTTATTTCTGAGGCCTCTGTTCTGTTCCATTGGCCTATATATCTGTTTTGGTGCCAGCATGATGCTTTTTTTATTACTGTAGCCTTGTACTATAGTTTGAAGTTAGGTAGCATGATGCCTCCAGCTTTCTTTTTGCTTAGGATTGTCTTGGCAATGCTGGCTCTTTTTTGGTTCCATATGAACTTTAAAGTCGTTTTTTCCAATTCTGTGAAGAAAGTCATTGGTAGCTTGATGGGGATGGCATTGAATCTATAAATTACCTTGGGCAGCATGGCCATTTTTCATGATATTGATTCTGCCTATCCGTGAGCATGGAATGTTCTTCTATTTGTTTGTATCCTCTTTTATTTCGTTGAGCAGTGGTTTGTAGTTCTCCTTGAAGAGGTCCTTCACATCCCTTGTAAGTTGGATTCCTAGGTATTTTATTCTCTTTGTAGCAATTGTGAATGGGAGTTCACTTATAATTTGACTCTCTGTATGTCTGTTATTGGTGTATAGGAATGCTTGTGGTTTTTGCACATTGATTTTGTATCCTGAGACTTTGCTGAAGTCGCTTATCAGCTTAAGGAGATTTTGGGCTGAAACAATGGGGTTTTCTAAATATACAATCATGTCATCTGCAAACAGGGACAATTTGACTTCCTCTTTTCCTAATTAAATATCCTTTATTTCTTTCTGTTGCCTGATTGCCCTGGGCAGAACTTCCAACACTATGTCTAATAGGAGTGATGAGAGAGGGCATCCTTGTCATGCGCTTGTTTTCAAAGGGAAAGCTTCCAGTTTGGCAAATTATTTTTTAATGCATGTATTGATATATAATTTACATACATTAACATTCACCTTTTTTAAAGGTACAATTCAATAATTTTTGGCAAAGTTACTCCATTATACAACCATCACCAAAATCCAGTTTTTGAACGTTTTTATATCTCCATAAAATCCTTTGTACACATCTATAGTTAATCCCTGTTTTCACCCCCATCTCTGAATACTACTAATCTAAAGCAAACTATTATTAAATACCTTTATTGAGAAAATGATACTCTTCTTTCAGGTTCTGTTGGCTCAGTCATTATGGCAAGGAATATTAGAAAAATACTGCAGGAGAGCATTCTATCTGCAAGTATATCAGGATGCTTGCACCTAGTACCTAAATATGTTGAGAATAACAAATATTTGGTAATCTGTAAGTTTAATGGTTATATTTAAACCTAAAACAGAATGCGTGGGCTGAGAGCCAATATTGGCAGGAATCGCAATGCCTGAAAAGACATTTACTAGTAATTAAAACCCAGATGGAGTGTCAGCAGTTTGATAAATTTACCTGGAAGCAAACTGACCTCTGGTGAAGTTTGTAACCTGTTTCAAATCGAAGCAAAATTGTACCATGATGTGCAGTTGACCAGTGGTTAAATGGTCTATATTTCATTGACCTACTAGCTGCTTTCATGTTATGGACTGAGACTTTTAGAGACCTTGGGATAGGATAAATGTATTTTGCATGTGTGACAGAGGTGGATTTTTAGGAATTCAGAGGGTGGACTTAGAAGACAGGATAAAGACCTTCTCAAATATGTCCATCCTAACCTGTGATATGTTCCCTTACATGGCAAAAGGGAATTTGCAACTGTAACTAAGATGATAAACCCTGAGGATAGGGAGATTATCTGGGTGAGCCCAGCTCGTCACATTGAGTCCTTAAAAGAAGAAAACCTTTCCCCGCTGTGGTCAGAGATAATAGAGGGAAGGGTCAGAGAGATGCAAGGTAAGAATGCAGCAGGCAGCTGCAGGCTTTGAAGATGGAGAAAAGGGTCACAAGCCAAGGACTGTGGACAGCCAGTAGAAGCTAGAAACATGAAAAACAGACTATCCCACAGCACCAACAGAAAGGGCACACAATGCTGCCAACTCTTTGATTTAACCCAATTAGACCAATTTTGGGCTTACAAGCTATAAGACTCTAAGTTAACACATCTTGTTTAAGCACTAAGTTTGTGGCAATTTTTTATAGCAGCCATAGAAAACTAATACATTATATTAGGTGACTTAAAAACATCTCCAAAACCATTTCCCTTACCTGTAAAATTAGGATAATAGTACTGATAGAACTGCTGTGAGGATTTGATGTGATGACTGTAAATGTTAGGCACTGTGACTGGTGCCTAACGACTATTTAGCAATAGGCTCAAAAATGTATTCACCAAAGAGCTTCTAAAAAGAGGCAGAGTAAACAGTTCTTACCACAAGCCCGATGGCCCAGACTTTTATCTAGGGCCTGGTACCAACAAGATATATGTGAGCTTAGGCGACTCATATTCCCTCTCCCGGCTGCAGTTTTTCCAAATGAGGAATTTGAACAGAAGATTTATTTTTAAGGGTACCACCTTCTCTGACATGGATGAATAACATAAAAGAAAAGCCATAAAATTTTTGCGTTCAAGTATGAAGAAGTAACAGATTATTATAGGAAGAATTCACTTTAATATTCAGAATGTAAAAAAGCCCTTTGAGGATAGGAGAGGCTTGAGCTAGCTGGCTGCTTCCACTCCACTCTAGAAGAGAAAATGGTGGGAGCTCTGAAATATCCACTCCAAAAGGCTCCAAACCCCACATCCCACATGTGTGCATTCCCCTGGAATTAAGATCCCAGGCAAAGCCCTGGGAAGACTTTCACATAATAATCCCTGGAGTTATTTCAAACATGAATCAGGACACTTAAAGCATAACAAAGAGATAAAAGGCCCTTTTCTAAGTACTATTTGGAAGCAGTTGCCAAATGGCAAAATACCTTTGACTATTTTCTGTTACAGAGTTCTGTCACTGGGGGCTGTCATTGGAAAAAGCAATGAGCCAATGAGAGTGAGTCTGGAATTTTGAGTTGAAGGAAAAGTTGTGTCCACGGTAGGCCCTGGAATATTTCTGTTCAGCCTCTCTAAGAACAAACAGACTTTTTCCTTGACAGGTTATATCAACCCCAAAGTCTAAAGCAATGATCAGGTCTGAGGGCAAATGATAGCTTCCCACTGGAAACCAGGTTGTCTTAACAGGACAACCAGGGTTTGAGTAGGCTTTGGAAAATGTCGGGCCTCTGAAGAGGATCCTTTGGTAGTGGCAGAGTCGGCAGAGTCTGCCATAGGGGTCCCTCTGTGGGAACCAACCTGCAGGGAACAGGCTGCCGCGCTGGATAGAACAGGAGACTGGGCTTTTCCTTCTGCCGCTTTTCAGACTTTTTTCTCCCTTCCTGGCTTTAGGGAGTCCTGGGCTGGGACATTCACACCAGGGATTTTTGTAGCTTGTCAAGCAATTTAGCTGTTTAATTTAGACTTGCCTATTCCTTGGGTTAGAAATATTTAACTTTTAGCTCTCTTCACTTCTTGTGATTTAAAAAATAATAATAATAAGGAAAAGTAACTTGGGATTTTTAAGAAAAGTACATGAAAGGTGGGAGGAAAGGGGTATCTTTTCCTTATACACAATTATTGTGAATATAAATTCATAAAATTATTTGATGGGCAAACTGATAAAATTAGTTTTATTAACCGTATATATCCTTAACTTAGGAGTTCCCTAGGAATGCACCCTAAGGAAATAATCATAAAAAGCATATTAATATGTGAAAAGGTATTCATTGCAACATGATTTATTTGAGTAGCAAAATGGCAATAACCTAAGTATTCATCATTAGAATGGCTAAATATATTTTAGCACAACCACACAAATAGAATATTAATCAGACATTTAAGATATGGAATATTTATGATACATACTATATGACAAATATATTAATATTTACATAAAGAGAGATTTGGAAAGATATCTAGTTTATAATTTAACTTAAAAGGCATGTTGGACATTAATAAATATAAGCCACTTCCACAAGGAATACTTATATTTCTCTATTAGATAAAGCTATAAGGTAATCTCAAAAATGGTAAGCTGATTGACAAAAGGTAATCATTGTATGTATTACAATTTCAATCAGCAACAATTATACCACAGCAATAATAGATTAATTATATCATGTTCTCAGCCCTGGAAGAAGGTTTGGTTCTGGGTATTGGGTTGAGGAGGAGGAGGGAGAAGGCATGGGAGAGGTGGCTGTAGAGATAAGAGGATCTGCTAAAGAGGGTCTAGGGAATGGAGATGTACAGTAGCCAGCTCCCAAAGGAGAGGATGTAAGATGATGCCTTAGAAACCTGCCAGGAGACAAAGGAAGGGGACAAGAAGACGCCTACCAAGTGTACCTGCCAGGAGCTAGTGGGTGCTGCTTCACCCTGACAGGATGGGGGATGGGACCAGGCCTGAAAGCTTTTTGACCCTTTGCAAGTTGAGTTCTTTTTATTCTTATATCACCAGGTGCCTTCCCTTAATCCTTTATGGTTTTTCTGGTGTGTAATCATGATGGATTAAAAATGGCCACAATTCTCTACCACTTCTCCCATCAAAAGGTGGAATCTAATTCTCCCACTGTGTGATATTGAGCCAGCCACGTGACTCGCTTTGGCCAAAGGGCCGTGAACAAACTTGTCTCAAGCAGAGGTAAATAGGTGCTTGCGCATTGAGGCATGTCCTCTTGGAGCTCTGCTTTGAGCTAGCCATGCTGTAAGGAAACTTCTAGCCCCCTGGAAGATGAAAGGCCATGTGGACAAGGACCAAGGGGCCCAGGCTGGTCTTTGTGCTGGTAGGGAGAGCCAGCACCCCCTACCACACATGTGAATGAGGTCACCTTAGACAATCCAGCATTTGATTCATCATCTGGCATCACAGAGGTGAGCCCAGGAGAGACCACAATACCCTAAAGTAGCAATAAATAATTTGTTTTAAAGCCAAAATTTGGAGTATTTTTATGCAGCCATAGATCATGGATATAGGAGTTATTAATGTTCCTTTTGTAAACTCCACTCAGTCTCAGTTGTACTATGAAATAACACTGGTCATAAAAACAGAGATTAAGACAGGGAAACAGTGAGACTGAGGCCAGACCATTTTACATTTACCACCACTTCCCCAAACCTGGAAAGGGAATGCCCTTCCAGAGCTCCTTTCTGCTTGAAGCTTTAAATCTTTCAAAGAAATCTTACCTTACAAACCATTTTACCCTGTAAGGAGCTTATGAGAAGCCTTTTTGATTCATGAGCAGAGAAAAAAAAATGCCATTATTTAATAATGATAAAATTGGATGACACTTCTTAATCACTTGCAATGCAGTAGGACTGGAATAGGCACTGTCATCCTCATTTTACAGATGGAGAAACCGAGCCTCAGAGAATTTGAGTAACTTGACCAAGCTCACACAGCCAGCAAATTGCAGAGCCAGGCTTCAAACTCAGATTCGCTGATGATAAAACCCTGACTGTAAAAGCCACTATCCAACCCTTCCTCTCAAGTTGTGTGCCAATTTCCTTTTATTTTCCTGAACAATCCACTCAGATGGGAAATGAGTCACTTAAGTTTCTGAATCTGCTTTCTCACATATATAACTGAAGCAGTGACACTGCTTATCTCATCGAGTTTTGATGAGGATTAAATGAGATGGCAAGTGAAAGCCCATAGACAGCGTACCTGGCGTGTCATCAGCAATTAGTGGTAAATAGTTGTAGTGACAACAATGGCAGCAGTGAGGGCAGTGGAACCAGCAGCATGATTAGTCTCGAAGGGAATGAGAACTCACTGGTTTGGTTACATCAGTTGCTGAAGGGAGACGGTGTTTCAGTCTTTGACTTAGATCCACAATTCAATGTCTACTGCAAATCCCTCAGATGTGCCTGATGCTTGTGGTGTAAATCACCAAGACTCACACTTCAGCTTCTGAGGATGAGGGGACAGGGAGGCACCAGGAATCACTCCCACTGCAATGAACAGACCTGCAGTTCTTTGCTTATCAGGGCCCTTGTGAGCTGCTGTAGGATCTAAATTCAATGTTTCTATTGGGCCAAGACAGGTAGGGGTCCCGTGCAGAGTAGTGCACTGTGGGCTCTGTTGACCATCACCTGGACCCCAAAATTGTGTTTTGGCTCTCACCTGTTCACTCCCTGCTACCTTTACATTTATGCTGTTCAGATGAGCAGCCAGATGAGAAGATAATCGGGTTTTGTCTCAGAGATTGTGATGTGTGCATTGACACCTTGCTTTTGTAACTGGGAACATTTTCTAACAGGAGGCAGAAGCCTAGAGTTTGCTAAGAGGCATGGGGTGCTTCCATAGCCCTGCCCTGCGGACGAAGTCCATGAATTTTAAATGCCATCCAGTTTCCTCTGCAGCAGACAATTATCCTGTCATCACCAAGAAAGCCTCAGCTGTCTGATACTCTCCCTCCCCCAAATATACAAGGCCTTTGGGAAACTGAAAGATTCCATTTATTTCCTAAAACACTATATTCCCTTTATCATCCACCTACAGCTCTTCATTCAGAAAATGTAGAGAGGGCGACTGTCAATGTATTGAGAATCAAATGTCTTTGGAATCTAAACAAAATTGGCTTTAACCTCTAGTCCTCATCCTAGGGAGGTTCAATCTTCACCCCAAGACACCTGCAAATTCCCAGGGGCTAACATTCCCAGGGCATCTCATTTTCATTTCCTTGTCCTTCTGAACCTCCTCTTTGCTGGGCTCTTGAATAGCGCTCCCTCCTCTGCTCTTCCCACTCTAATCATTCTCTTCTCTCCTACCCACTGATCCAAAATAGATCGTCACCACTTTTCCCTGATTTCCTCAATGTTGAACTCTTGAGACAGCTGTGTGTATTGAAATTTTCTTAAACTGCTGGGCTGGGAGTAGAGGGAGATCACATACAAACAACACAGATGATCAACTTAATATAGAACACTTAAACCTTCCTGTTCTTCAGAAACCCATCTGCCGAAACTTCCTTGGGGGACTTTCCACTGATGATATTTACGTCTAATGCCTCCCTACCTCTTACAAAGGATAGTCACCGTTTGGGGAGGTCATACACAACTGAAAATTCCCATCAGTATCTTCTGCAAGAAAGTCCAGTTTTCTTTTGGTCTCCTTCCTCCTGCCTCCTTGACCAAGGGGATCCAAATTCAGACTTGTCCATCCATATGTGTTTCTGAACAAAGGCATTTCTCCTCTGGAGAAGAATTCTAATGTCGTAAATTTTGGTTAATACTTTCTAGGGGAAGCTGCCTGGTGGAGTGAAAGAAGCTGTGAACTAGGAATCAGAAGACATTAGTTTGAATCCTGGCTCTGCTCTTTCCTAAGTTTTGGTTGAGAAAAATAACTTAATCTCTCTGAGCTTCTTTCTCCTTTGGAAAAATGCATCTAATGAATCCCTTACAGGGGTCATATTAGGGCAAGCAAAAGAGTGGCTATAGAACCTAATCACAGTGCAAGTCTGAGTGTGATTCAGAAATGATTGTTATATGCTAGACAGTTTGGGTGACACATAGTAACTAATTAAATAATCTTGCCCCACTCTCATGAACTCACACTTTAGTTGAGGAGAGCAGGAAATGGAGACCCTCTGCAAGGGGGCCAGGAGCCCAGAGGAAGGGGAGATCCCTGCAGGGTGGGAGGGGAAGAGGAGGCTTCCTCCAGGGATGGGTGGTGGCTCAAGCTGGGCGGTGAAGGGTATGATGAGGGGAGCAGCAAGACCATTTCAAAGCAAGAGGAAGATGAGACGTTGGGATCACATTTCCCATTTTCAGGAGATAAACTCAAGGTCTATGTGGGCTTCTTAAACTAGAGGGTAAACAACTTTTTTGAAATTCTGATGAAACCTCTGCATCCTGTACACAGAACATTTTGCACAGCATTTCAGGAGACTCACTGACTTTGACTCCAGGTGAAAGATCCTTGGTTTCAGAGCTTTGTTCCCCCACTTCCTTAACTCTCATGTTTCCCTCTTTGAATCTCAAATTTTTCAACCTTAGGATGCATCTCCATTGATTTTTTCCTGGACGGTTTCTATGCATAGGAGATATTGCAGTTTCACATAGCCTAAGAAATGAGACCCCTGTTTCATGCCCAAGTTCAGAACTAATTAAGAGAGAAAGGAAAAGGAACCACGTAGATGAAGACCAAATATTATCCTTATTAGTGAGAAAAGGTGTTTTGGATACTGTGGCTTAGAAATGTGTCAACCGTGAAGCTCCTAATACTGCCTGTCCCCAAGTTAGGCATTGGGCCAGCACACTAGAGGGAAATATTGAACCTACAGAGCACACAGGCTTATTCAGGATCACAACCATGCACTACTTGAGAAGAAAGCAAAAGGAGAGTGGATTCCTCTTGCTTGAGACATTTGATAAATTCTCTCTACCCAATCAAGAAACATACAATCACTGTTTCTTCCTTAAAAAAGGACTCTCTTCTTCATGTCCTTTGCAGGGACAGGGGATGAAGCTGGAAACCATCATCCTCAGCAAATTAACAGAGGAACAGAAAACAAAACACCGCATGTTCTCATCATAAGTAGGAGTTGAACAATGAGAATGCATGAACACAGGGAGGGGAATATCACACTCTGGGGCCTGTTGAGGGGTTGGGGGAAAGGGGAGGGAGAACATTGGGACCAACACCTAATGCATGCAGGGCTTAAAACCTAGACAGCAAGTTGATAGGTGCAGCAAACCACCATGGCACATGTATACCTATGTAACAAACCTGCAAGTTCAGCACATGTATGCCAGAACTTAAAGTAAAATTTAAAAAGTAAAAAAGAAAAAAAAAAAGAACTCATTTGACTTACTTAGGAAGGAATAAGCCTGGAGCAAGACAGCAGGAATATCTGGAAGAAGGTCTGGTCTTGGTTATTGGGCTGAAGAGGAGGAGGGGGAAGGAGTGGGAGAGGTGGCTGTAGAAATAAGAGGATCTGCTAGAAAGGGTCATTAAACAAACTCATTAGACAAAAGAGTCAGTCATAAATGCATCTACTCTAAAATGAGCCATTTTTTTCTTTTCGTCTTCTCTTCTTCCCTTTCATTCATTCATCTAATCATTCAACAGGTATGCATTGAGTTTCTAATATGTTGCAATTACCATGCTGGGGATAAAACGGTAAGGTAGGGACATGGTTTCTGCCTTCATGGAGTATTTTGTCAGAAGGATAAGGCAGACATTGAACAATTAACCCTACCAATAATACATACTACACAATGTAATGTCAGAGCAAGGGCTGGAGGCTGAAAGCTCTGAAGGTTGTGTGGTGCTATGAGAGTGTAGCAGGTGACCTGACAGAGGTAGGTCAGAGAAGACTTTCCCAAGTGACACTTTAGCAGACCAGAATTTCTGGGTCTTTCCCTTGTCTCCTTGGCTTTTTTACCCCATCACCCACAGTGGACGTGCAGCCCCAGAACTTGCCTCAGAATATCTCCAAACACAACCTCTGACATCTGCTGTAGCTCCAAGTAGGTGACCATCGTAAGTCTCAGAGAACATATGTGTCATGTCCCCCTTCACAGGAAAATGCTTCTCAGATGAGATGGATGACTTGCCCCAACTCACCTTCCAGAGACGATTTGACAGAAAGTGTGTATTTTTGATGAGTTTCTATGGCTTATAACAGAATAGCTAAAACTGAATAATTTGCAAAGTAAAGGAATTTATTTCTTACATTGATAGAGGCTGAGAAGTCCAAGGCTGAAGGGCCATGACTGGTGAGGGCCTTGTTACTGGTGGAGACTTTCTGAAGAGTCCAGAGGTGGTACAGGACATCACACATCAAGGGGGCCGAGGGTACCCATGTGCTAGCTCAGGTCTCGCTTCCTCCTCTTATAAATTCATCAGGTCTTCTCCCAAGATGACCCATTAATACATTAACCCATTAAGTTATTAATCCATTAATCCATGAGGGTAGAGCCTTCATGATTCAATCGCCTCTTAAAGGCCCCACCTCCCAATATAGCCACATTGAGGATTACGTTTCAGCATGACTTTGGAGGGTGCATTCAAACCATAGCACCATGTAACATAGAAGTGGTAGATTATGGAGAGAGAGAATTGTGTTCTTCTTGTCCTGGATGCAACATCTTGGATTCACAAATAAAGCCAGAAGGCAAGAGCATAGATGTACCAAATGAATTAATGGCATTGGAAAATACAAATGTTTAGTCAATAAAACACACACAAAGGGTAATAATAAACAGCTGCTGCCTAATAAGCTATCAGTGATTATAGAGCCAATATTTCACCAAAAACGTTGAAAATAATTTTATGCCAGTAGCTCAACAAAATATAGAATAGTTGATCAATGAACGACATGGATATGAAGCAGAGAGTTATGTGTGAAAGTGCCTACTTGGTTATGAAATCTGAACTGCTCATAATTCTAGAAGAGATGATTCCAAGGAAATATAAAAGAGATTCAGCACAAACCTTCCCATAGCTCCTTTTAATGGCAGAATCAAAGGTAGACAGAAAAGTGGTAACAAAGGAGAATTGCCCAATCTAGGCTGGATAACAGGGCCAAGCTGTCCTGCACAGGCTCAGTGAGACAAAGACAGAGGCACTGTGCAGGCTGGCTGGCTGGGAAGGTAGCAGCACCCACTATGACCAGTGTGATCCAGGGCAGGCTATTGGTACGTCACCCTGAAGATGACATCACCCCACAGAGAAAATTCAAGAAGAAAGAGGATCCATGGAACAGCCTGGGTTCAAGATGAGGAGGAAAAAAACACCAAGTTTGGAGGTTAGATGCAGATATAAACGGTCCTGTGCAGTTTCATTTGACAGTGTTTGTTTATGTCAGCACCCTTTCAGAAACCCTTGGGCTCTTTTTACATTCCCACAAGTGCATCCGTAACACTTTCAAAAGAAAAGCATATTGCTTCTGGAGCTTGACAGACACCATCTGATAACACATGGGAGAAGACACTCCAGCGTGTCAAATAAAGAGTGCAGATACAAACAGATTTTTGGATACAACAAAAAAGAAGATACAGGAAAATGAAATTTATGGGATGTATTTCTGTAGCAAAATTGTAACCAAAGGAATAGGAACATCATGTTTCCATTTATACCTGAATTGGGAAACTATGAATCAAATAGACATGTGTGAGATGGTGAAGGGGATGGCAGTAGATAGGGAGTAAAAATGAAATCTATTGATCAAAACCACAAAGAATTAGCTGAAAAATGTACGTATGGCAGTAGGTCAATGAAATATAGAATTTCTAATTACATGCCTTTTGCCACACTGTCTTGAAAGTCTCCACTCGTATCTCCTGCTTCCCTTCTCACCCACGTATCCCACTGTATTTCAGTCTGACAAGTTCTTAAATCAGGGGCTGAGAAAGAGAATGTGGTTTATAGCTTCTCAATACCACCAACCCAGTCATTATTCAGGAGTAACTACTGGGATATATTCTACTGTTGAGATATAAAAGGTTTTGAAAATAGAGTAGCATTCAATGCTCAAGCAGCTGGGATGTTTTATAACTGGAGAATAAAAATATCTATTACTTCCCTTGAAGAGACTCAGTAGCTGTATATATTGCCATATATTCTTAGTATCATAACTTGAAACTGTTTCACTAACTCAAAATTCCAGATAATTTCAGGATATATATCTTATAGAAATAAAAACTACTGAGGTTGCAGTTGGAAGAGACCTCCAATATCAAACTCCTCCAGTTTAGAAGGTAAAGCAATGAATTTATATGCATAGACTTTGGTAAGCCTATATAGTTTAAGATCTCCCCAAAATCTAAAAGAAATGCAATATGTTTTAGTTAATGACACTTGTAGACAATTGTCTTTGGGGAAGAAAAATGAGTGGACATAGAATAGCAGCTTTCTCCAGTTTATATTAAATCATGTAAGTACTTTAAGATTTCAATTTATTACCCCAATTTATTCTTAAACTAAAACAATTTTCATTAAAATGCCTTTGGTTCTGTTAATTTTGAAATTGAAAACTGCTTTTAAATGCTGTGGCTAGTAGCAGGTTAGATTGGCACAACCCATTTTCAGGTCATGAGACACTTAACTCTGACCTCTTACTCCCCTAGATGCAGAAGCTTCTCTTAAAGTGGATAGTTACTGGCTTGGGGATTGCATGTGCAATATGCCTAATATTTCAGTAAGATAAGATCCTCAGAATGCAATGCTAAGTAAGACCTAGCTTTGCACTAGAATCCAGAGGACTGGAGACCACAAAGAAGCTAACATGAAACTGCCAAATAAGAAAAGATAGTTATAAAGAAAAGGACCAACTGAGAGAAAACAAAGCAAAACAGAAGCAAATCAACAACTAAATTTAAACAAGCTTGTAAATCAAATGAAACCTGATGGTATGAAGCCTTCCAAATTAACAATTTGAAAAAAAAATTGCTCCAGATAAAATTAAGTTTATAAACAAATCCAAGAAAATATTAAAACACATATATTAGGATGCTTGAATTCATACACCAATGTCTTTGTTACCAAAAGTTCACCTTTTATCCAGAAAGGAAAAGAGAGAAGGAGCAGAGTAGAGGCATGGAGAGGGAGGGAGAAAGAAGAGAGAGGGAGAAAGAAGAGAAAGGGAGAAAGAAGAGAGAGGGAGAAAGGTTAGGAGAGACATATCAGAGCCAAGGCTGACACCTAGATGGCTGTCCTGAAACTTACCTAGCTGAATAATTTTATATCTTTTTGGCCAGAGACAATTCTAGAATATAAATGTCTAAGATAGATATTTGTAACAATAAGCATATGTTCTGAAATTATAGATACTATGTGTCATTATTTCATTGCATACACAGGACTTTGCATTCAAGGAGAATTATTTCTCTAGGAAGCTCAAGGCATTTTATAAAATCTAATTCCAAGCAACCACTAGAGTAGGCATAATAATTCACTGTTAATAGAGAATACTCTCAGTTGGCAGGTAGAAATTTCTTTAAACTTTGAAAATAGCTATAGACCTCCCTTTCTCAGATAAACCCCTCTTTAAAATACAAGACTGTTGAATAAGCCATACTGCAGGAAACAATGCAAGCTTTGTTGAAATAGGAAAGAGCAAAACTCTGTCTCACAAAAAAAAAAAAAAAAAAGATAAAAAAAGGAAAGAGAAATAGGACTCTTTAGATTTCTTACTACTATGAGTTTTCAGAAATCTTGGATACAGCAAAGTATCAAATGTCAAAGTAAACAAAATGAGAAGCACCGTTTTAAAAACAGCAGTGAATTTACCAAATTATCTCCTTTTCCATCCCCAGATCCGTTTCCACACTCTGCATCCTGCTCTGTGCCCTAGGAGGGCAATCTCTAGGGATGCATCTCTGGACCCCTTTGCCTTCCAGCTTCCTGTTGGGTTCAGCCACACAGGAAGGGGCTCCAGCAGGCTGTCATGGGGCAGAAGCAGAGAGATGTGGGATTTCATTACCCTGTTCCCTCCCCGTTGGGCCATTGCCTGGAAGTGGCTGCTCTCCCTACAGCCAGAGGTCCTGTCAGGTGGCCCCATCCATGCTTCAGCTCTCATCGAGCTGTGGTCCCCTTTAGCCCTTTTTTTTTTTTTTTTTTTTTTTTTTTTTTTTTTGGCATGGCTTCACACTGCTGCCAGCCCTGCAGTGCTCACCATGCCTTATTACTATTTCTAACACTGCCTACTCACTGTGAAATGCGCTGGGTATTAATGACTTCTGAATTACTCCTTCAAGTTGGCCCTCTGTTTCCTGCCGTGGCTCTAATTGAAAGAATGACTTTGTTGTGTGTGTCTGAGTCTGTTTGGGCTACTATAACAGAATACCATAGACTCTGTGGCATGAAAACAACAGAATTTTGTTTCTCACAGTCCCAGAAGCCGGGAAGTCCAAGATCAAAATACTGGCAGATTTGCTGTCTGGCAAGGGCCCACTTTCTGGTTCACAAACAGGGTCTTCTTGCTGTGTCCTCACATGGTGAAAGGGACAAGGGAGTTCTCTGGGGCCTCTTTTCTAAGGGTGCTAATCCCATTCATGAAAGTTTTGTCCTCATGACCTAATCACCTCCCAAAGGTCCCATCTCCTAATACTATCATATTGGGGATTAGATTTCAACACATGATTTGGGGGAGGGCACAAACGTTCAGTCTATAGCAATGCACTTTAATCTTATTACCAGGGTGTGCCAAGGGAAAAGCACCAGCAGTGTGCCCCGAGAGTGCTTATCTTTCTGAGATCAGCTTTTTCTTTTCCAAATGGGAAAACTATCTCATTGTGCAGAAATCAACGATGATCATGTCTACACCAGAGGAAAGGTGTTTGAAGTCTTGCAAACTCTGTGTGGTTGTAAGCAGTGAGAGATACAGAGTTTGATAGCTTGGAGGAGGCTCTGCAGAAGCAGTGGTGATGACCAGGTGCACCCAGTGTGCAGAGAATAAGAAAAAGAGCAAAACAGGCTGGAGGGGAGGGAGATATTGGGAGCTTATGAGGACCAGAAGCAATGCCCTTGAAATCTTCTGCCAAAGGAGTCTGCAAGTCCACGCTATACATGCTCAGCAGTGGCAGAGGCCCTGCCTGAGGTGAGAGCTGATTCATTCTGAGAGAACCCTGGAGACAAGGAGGGAGCAACCTAAGCAGACAGAAGAGATGATAAAATGAATGTCAATGGCCCCTCTTGGTTGAAGGACAAACAATAATGCCTTAGGGAAGAGAAAGGACCACTTGAACTCAACTCGACATCATAAAGTTCACCTACAGGCAAAATGTCAGACATCTGTAGTTAGCAAAATCATGTAATTTAAATGTTCAGCAAATCTAGTTATAGTATGATCTGTAGCATCCTGACTGAGTCCTTCTCAAGCTGCACGGCTGGTCTTAATAGCTCCCTTTTTAAAACCCAGAGAGGCTATACTTTTGTATCTGAAAATATCTGAGGCCAGGTGGACTAGGCCAACCATCTGTTTATTTAATGGGTGCCCAGAAAGAGAAAGAATGTCCAACCCACTTGTCAGACAGAGGTGAGGGGACACAAAATTGGTCTCTGCATACGGTTATGCTTCCAGAAATAGGAAAGTAGGGAATACATAGAAGTGTAAAAGTTTAGAGCATGGAGAAGGCACAGATATCTCCTGTGCCAGCTTCCTCATCTGCCATTTTACAGATGAGGAAAGTGAGGTCCCAAAAGGATTAGAGACTTCTCCACTCTCACAAGATCAATGCTAGAATACACGTTTCTATATTCCCAGCACATTCCTGTCTAAGCAGGATAAATAGCCAGAATAACATATAATTCTCTAGGTCCACCCTCCACCCCCTGGAACAGTTGGAAGATTCTTGGATTCTTGCAAATATGAAGACCTCTAAGGTTGGTGAAGATGTCCACGTATCTTCAGTTCATATTGCTGCATGTACACACTGTTAACATTTCTTGAGAGTATATTAACTGAAGATACTTCACTTTTTTCTCCAAGACAAATCACAAGTTTATTGCAAGTAATAGAGCTTCCTTTGGATTTCTACACAAGGGAAAATAGCAATGGCTGGACTCAAACCTGGACCCTTTCATGGGGCCACCTAGTCAACTTGTTTGCTGCAAGCAGTTTGGCTGGTGGACTAGAGATTGTTTTGTGAAGTGAGACAACATTTAATAGTCACCTTCTTGTTTCATGAAAACACTTTCCAAAATAGCTATTGAGAAAGGAAACCATTCTTACTGAATGTTTACAAATCAACTTCATGATCACTTCACTTGGCCTCCCTTCCCATCTGTTGGACCTCTGTGTGACCTCCCTCATCCTCGAGTCTGGGAAGAGAAGGCATTTGTTCCACATGTTCTATCTGAATGCTAGGAGCACTGTAGACGATAGGCAGGCTGAGCTGTTGAAAAAGAACATAACCAACCACTATGCTAGAGATTCCTGGGTTTTCCTCAAATTAAACACACACATACACACACACACGTGCACGCAGTTTTGAAGAGAGATATATCTCTTTAACCTCATAAACTAAATAGAAAGTCTAAAGTTTGCAAATACCAATGGCTGTCCTGGTGAAAATTGGCTAGCTAAACCAGGTGTCTATCAGGACCAGAATAGTGAGATAATAGTAGTAAAAGAACAGATCATACTGGTTAAGTCTAGAGTCAAATATCCAGGCAGACTCTTGGGACTGGATAAAGGCCAAGGACTTGGCTGAAGAATGAGGCCGTATAGCAGGCGAATGAGTTCAGAGGTAGGTCCAAAATACAGAAATAAGCCCATAGGGAAAAGACGACACATTCTAACATAGTTATCAAAACTTCCAAATGGAGAGTCCAAATTCTCTTCTATTTCTCTAAAGGGTCAAGGTCAGTCAGGGGTTATTGAAAGCACAAAAGGACTAGGGATAACTTTTTTAGAGAAACAGCAGGCAGCAGGTAGAAGAGAACTGGTCATGGGAAGACTTTATGCTTTGTAACTTTCTGGCAAGGAAAGAGGGAGACTAGACAGTTCCTAATGCCTTTTCTACTTTCAATCTTCTTTGCTTCCTTCTGTGGACTTCAGATTGTTCAGGCAGGTACTGATGACTGGATTCCACAGATTAGAAAACCAAGACCAAAGAGGCAGTGATTTGCTTCCAGCCACTCAGCTAAAGAATGGCTCCTCGTGAACTAGAGCCAAGCTCTTCTAGCAGCAGTGATGCCAAAAGAGAAGAAGATAAGAAGTTTGAAAGAATAAAATTGGTCCTGATTCTATTGCTTAAGTTAACCCCACCATCTCCCTGATTTCCTCATTTATAAAATAGAGTTAATAAAAGCTATTTTTAGGATGGTTGTAAAAATTAAATTATATGTGTATAAATTATAAAGCAACAAGGTATACAAATGTAATGTATGCTTATGTCTACCTCATTATAATTTTTTCAGAAGTCTTTAGTGAACAAAACTAGTTTCAACCTACCATAAAAATTTCCAGAAAGATTACACCAGCAATTCTCACACATGCCTCAATTTGAAAACAAGTTTTTTTCTTCCACTCCAAAAAAAAAACCGACATTAACAAATAAAAAGATAATGACCACCTACTACATGCAGGCCCATCACGTGCTGCACAAACTCAGACAATCTCAGTGTCATAAATGGCCTCCTCCTTCTTAGAAATAGCTAGAATATGACCACTGAAGAAAAACATAAGATGGCAGTAAAGAATTTTATCACAACAAGAAACATGACCCAAAAAGTCTTTGAATGTTTCTTGGAGTGGTGAGAATCAGCCTTCTCAGGCATTCCCAGGCTCAGATAAGTGATTCCCATGAATGTTCCTTAGACAGAGATCTATGACATAGCCCTTATATACAGCAGAGTATCTGTTGAGTTTCAAAAGGCTTAAACAAGGGATCTCAGTACTTTATAAATCTAAAGCTCAACAGGCACTATTTTTCATGTTTGCCTCAAGCCACATTATCACCACCATCACCATTAATCAAAGGTATCATATTGAGATGTGCTTTCTTTTGCATGGGGAACTTACATATTTCTAGTTATCAGGGAGCAAAAGATAAAAAGTGGTTTTGGTGTACCCCTCCATTTAGATACCAAAATGGTTCTATTTTTAGCTTGAGGATATAAGAGCCAGCTTGTCCAAATCCTCCAGCCTGTCATTGTGGCTTAGACGAATTAAGCAATCTCAACACTAGACACTTAAAGACATTTTTAAAATGTTTTCTAAAGGCCAAAAAACAACTGGATGCCACATCCAAAAAGGGAAAACATAGAAGTGATGGCAATTGCCCATCTTTTTATTCTCTCATCCTGGACCCTGTGTTGAAAGATGCCCTTGTGATCTGAGCAGTTCTTCCTCACTGTGTGGAAGATGGAGGGGATACTTATGACCCCCTGAGCTGTGATTTGGTGGCTGCTGTGCTCCTCATATTTTTGGCTGCTGATTCCCCAGGTGAAGCCATTAGGGGTCCATTTGAGCCCCTCATGGCCACATGTACAGGTGGATACTTGACTTAGTCCTCTCATCACTATCCTGCCCTCAGCCTGAGCTCCTCCTTCATTGATCTCTTGCTGGATTATTTCCTTTTAAAGCTCAGTCTGAAGGGGAGGACCTAATCTCTACAGGTTCAATTGCTTTTTCTTACCTAAGAAGACAGTTTACTTTTGGTTATACTACAAAGGAAAATGTCTACCTTGTCAGGTCTTAGGAATTACCATAAAATTATCTCTAATTTATTGTACATTTTAAACCAAAACGACTTAGACTATAACCTTAAGCATTAGCAGCCTTACTTGGAACTTTCTTCCAAAAGGACGTACCCCTCACAATCACCTGTACAAATTTTTCCTATACAGGCTGACAAGTAATTTCCTTTTTCCCCACCAACTCCATCCTATGACATAACAACAAATGTAATTTTATAAAGCCCTCTAAGCAGAGAAAAAAATGTCAGTCATCACTTCTGCCTTAAACAAACAATGCACCCATGTAGCTGAATTCTTAGTCCTTTGATGTGTGGGTCAGATCTTGGCTACAAATGCTCAGAGCCTGGCCGGAAGTCAGCACTCCAGCTATGATAAAGGGATTAGACTTGGGGTGCAGGGAGGGCTTTCCCAGCTGTTCACTGTGATAGGGGTTTCTCAACTGGAAATAAAGCCGACAGGGACAGAGCTGCTGCAGTCACTCAGATTCTGCCCTCCACAAGGGTGCCTGACCAAGGGATAAGGGAGATGAAATCAAGACCATAAGCTGCCCACCTTAAGCCCGGAAAAGCTATCTTTTAAAATTCACCCAAAGCCCCATTCACTTGGCAAAGCTTTGGTTCACAGACTTGCCAGGCCATCCTCATTTAGGACCCAGGGAGGGTCACTGGACAGAACACGAGGCTCCCAGCCTCCCTCCTTGCCTGACTGCCTCTACTCAGCTCAGCCACTCTCTCTGATCAGCCTTTCTAGAGGACTGGAGAGAAAGGAGGTAAGAAAAGAGGAGAGGAGGGTAAAAAAGGAAGCATTTTTGCTCAAAACTAAGAGAGATCATGACCAGCTGCATGCAGCCCACCCTGGACAGTTTCCTAGAGTGTGTACTCTTGACCTTGGCAAACCGACCTTCAACACCACATCTGTCTCCAACCAGAGGCTGAATGGGATGCTGCAGCTCTGGTTGCCAGTATCTAAGACCAGGCCATCAGTTCGATGTTCCATCCTCACCTTTCTCTGTGCCATTCCCATGCATACACATAGCCCTCCCTCCCCAGCTATGCAGCCAATGCAGAAACCCAAGTAGGCTTTTAGAAAAGTTATAGCAAGAGGGAGAGCAGAAATTCTCTGATTGATGCAATATTCTTCTTCTCTGTCTACAGGAGGTATTTGTAAATGAGTACTCACCTCCTTGTCTTTCAGGGAGTGACAAAATGGGAATAGGCTTGTTTGGTTTGCAAAGCCTTTCTTGGTCTGCCATGACCAGCCTAACTCATCAGCCTGGAAAAAAGGTCTTCAAGTACAAGGAGGAAGTCAGAGCTTCCAGTATTTCTTTTCCACAACCCTCTTTCCCTGGGTCCTCATACCCAGGAACCACACAAGTTTCCTACCATGCATTTTCAGAAGCACTCATCCATTATAGTTGGATTCCCCAGTTATCAATTCTTTGACAGAAGCTGCAAGCTCCAGCCTCCCTTACTATCATTTACAAGTTGTTACCACCTACTACAGTCTTTGGAATTCTGCTCCCTAACCTTCCCTGCACTGCACTGATGCTCTGACAGCACTACATTGCTCTTCACTCCAGCTGTCCCATGGTTGAGTCAAAACCTGCATTCTTCTCTGGTCCTCCCTTGCCTCGATCTCATTGCAATGCTTATCTCTACCTCCACATTACTCTACTGAAACTATAAGCTACTTAAGTACTTAAGGAAAAGTATCATATTTTATTCAACTCTGAATTCCCAGCACTGAGCACAGTGCCTAAGCACAATTTAGATTTGAATGAATTTAAATGAGAAGAACAAAGTGGTAGCTACAGGAGAATTTGCAATCAATAATGTTTTCTTCCTTGCTTCCTTCTTCCCTTCCTCTCTTCCTTCCGTCCCTCTTTCCTTTTTTTTTTTTTTTTTTTTTTTTTTTTTTTTTTTAAGACAGAGTCTTGCTCTGTCACCCAGGCTGGAGTGCAGTGCCAAGCGATCTTGGCTCACTGCAAGCTCCACCTCCCAGGTTCACGCCATTCTCCTGTCTCAGCCTCCCGAGTAGCTGGGACTACAGATGCCCACCACCACACTGGGCTCTTTTCTTTCTTTTTTTTTTGTATTTTTAGTAGAGATGTGGTTTCACCGTGTTAGCCAGGATGGTCTTGATCTCCTGACCTCGTGATCCACCCAGCTCGGCCTTCCAAAGTTCTGGGATTACAGGCGTGAGCCACCACGCCCAGTTTTTTTTTTTCCTTTTTCTTAAGAAATGCCTAAACTGACAAAGTAGATCCCTTTAGGCGGAATGAAAGACAGTAAAGATAGATGGCAACCTGGATAAAATGTTTATGGACGAGGAATACAAAATTGAGGGTTACCATAGTGTCTTTCTTGTTGAAAACAAAGATCAAGTCTACAGTAAGTAAGGAGCTTCTTTAGAGGGGCAGTAGAATCCTAAGACACCTACAAATTGTGGATCCTAGTAATAGAGTTATTCAAGTGTTCAACTACTCAGGACAGGCTGGGTAGATAAGGAAAGTAAGAAAAGGGGGAGCTGATTGGCAGGGAGTAGACAGATCAAGGAACTAGAGGTTTCTGGGAAACAGAAGAACAGGAGTTGTGAAACAAAACATTAGTTTCTTGAGAGGATGAGACTGTGACCAGATCTCTGACACAAAGTGGTTCCAAGTGATGCTAAAGAATGTGTGCTAAAATAAAAGAGAAAGCTAAGGCCACCAAGTGAGAAGGTAAAGGAATGTAGGGCCCAGGTACAGGTCACATCACTCACATGGATTGTGAAGTCACACAGGTCTTGTAAGGGAGAGGAAGCTATGGTACAGGCATTATGGTAAGGAAGCAGTATCTACCTATGGGGGAAGGAGAAAGGTCCACTATGTACATGGAGGAAGTCAGAGCTTCCAGTATCTCTCTTCTACAACCTTCTTTCTGTGGGTCTTTATGCCCAGGAAATACACAAAGGTTTCCTACCATGTATTCTCAAAAGCTCTCATCCACTGCAGTTGGACTTCCTGGTTCTCAATTTTTCATTTAATAAAGGCTGCAGGCACCAGCCTTCTTATCTTTCATTTACCAGTCGTCATCATCTACTAGAGCCTTTGGAATTACGCTCCCTAAAATTCAGCTATGGAGGATCATGCTCTCATGCCATGCTAGCCTAGAATGCATGTGCTCTTGTGCCACAAAAGAACCCTGTTGAAACACTGGATCCCAGGCACCAACAGAGCAAAAAGGAAGAGGCATGGGAACATGTGTTGTACAGAGCAGCTCTATCAGAAAATAGCGTGTTACAGAGTTGACAACATGGAGAGATGTGATAGGCCTGGGTCACAGGAGTGAGAATAGGAGCTCACACTGTTGATCACTTGATCGCAGCTCAAGGTTCTTCACTTCAACATGAGAATAAACATAGCTCACTTTTCGGAAGCTAACAATTTGATTAAAATATGGCAAACTATGCTGAGAAGGTCATCTGTTTTCAACTAAACTGAAAACACTGAAATTAAACATGTTGTTGGGAAAACGTTCTCAAAAAACGTCCAGATATTTTAGTTCTTAGGAGCTCGTTTCTGCGTCTTTGCCATGTCTTTGATGTGTGTGGGTTCTCAACTAACCTGTTCTGAGAGTTTATTAAAAGCATCTCCTGGCTTTTACAGATGAGGAACTAATGCCAAAAGAGGGAAACTGGTTTGCTTCAGATCACAGAGCAGATGAGGAGCAGGAGCTGAACTAGACCCTATTCTCATAACCACTAATTCAGACTTTTTTCCAACAGAATGTGATCCCACTGGAGGGGAATAAATGATTCAGTTCTGGAAGTGGCTCTTTCTCCCAAGTAATTTGACAGCATAATGTTTCTGTTATTATTGGACATTTGTATTAGTGTTAGTATAAAGGAATACAACAGAATAGAATGACCAGAAATAGATCAACACCTTTATGGACATTTGGTTACTACAAAGGCAACACTGAAGATCAATTAAAAGCGGGCAGTTTAAAATAAATGGTACTTTTTTCCACATAGAAAAAAGTAAATTTTGACCTTTATTACACACCATGCCCAAAATTCAATTACAGGCGATTGTGGGTTGACATTTAAAGAATAAAACAATAAAGCTTTAAAACACAACACAGGATGATACCTTTATGTCCATGGTTTAGGCAAAGATTTCCTTAAAAGGACACAAAAATCAATAACCTAAATGGCAAAAATGGATAAATTGGACTTCTTTAAAATTAATAAACTTTCATTTATTAAAAGACACGAAGTCAGAGTACAAAATGTTTGAAACATATAATTGACCAAGAACTCATATTCAGAATGAAGAAGTTCTATTATAAATCAATAAGACAAAGGCAAATAAGCCAATTATTTTTAAATTGTAAAGGATTTAACTAGGCACTTCATTAAAAAGGATATTCAAATGGTCAAGTATATAAAAATGATACTCAACATTACCAGTCATCAGGGAAATGTAAATTAAAACTCCAATAAGACACCACTGCATACTCACTAAAATGATGAAAATTTTAAAAATAGACAATACTAATATATTGTTAGAGGGAGTATAAAATTGATCAACCATTTTCAGCAAAATCAAAGTTATATTTATGCATATCCTATTATCCCTAAGATATACACTAATTGTACACATTTACCAAGTACTTGTATAAGAATGTTCACAACAACATAGTAACATAAAACTGAAAAATTCAAATGTGTATCAACAATAGATAGGATAAATTAGTCATGTTTTATAAAATTGAATACTTTTCAACAATAAAAATAAAAAATATTGTTGTACTGTATTTCCCAGGAGATCCTCATCACAACTGAGCACTTGAATTAATGAACAGCCAGCATATCCCACAAGACCTTCATAGGAGAACACCACAAGGAGGAGGTGACCTTGACTCCTGCCCATGACCCTGAAGTTGGGACTGGATTTGTGCCATGCCCCAACAAACTCATGAGGCCACCTTCCTCTGGGGAGGGCTCTGAAATCCCTGGGAGCTTGGCAGCCCCTATGAATCTCAGAAATTTGGAAGACTTAGAGGTCATCTAATGCATACTTTCAGTTTATAGAAAGAAAAGATGAAGCTCAGGAAAAGAAAGAAAATGAGGGTCACAAGCTCACCAGTGGCACTACATTATAACTGTCTCCTTCTCTTGGACACATTTGCCATTTGCAATGAGCCAAAGTCATTACGAAGTCGAAGAACAATATTGGTAATGGATTCAACTCACATCTGTGGTTAAAAGAAATAGCCTGTTTGATGTTTTATGTTTCAATATTCTGTGTACCAATAAAAATGCATAACTGCAGAGAGACTCTATATTGCCGTATGAGGGCATAATAGAGATTTACAATCTGCAAAGAAAATACCAAGATTCCCTGGCACAGAAAAAATCAGAAATTAAAACAGCATCATCAAAATCAAACAAAGAAACTTCCCAGCTGTACTAGCCAACCAATCAGAAATTGAGATAGTCCTTAATTCATTTTTTAATTGCTTGATCAAGGACCTTGGGAATACATTTATGAAAACTTAGATCATTCCATGCTCTGATCTCGCGACCTTGGTAGTGCTTTCTGGGTACATAAAATTGCGTGATTAAATTTGCAGTCTGGTGTTCCTGCATCTGGAGATTCCACATGCTGGAACTCATCCCAGTTGAGCAAAATCTAGTAAGTTATTGACGGAGTAGAGTGTGGTGGCCAGGTTTCATTCTGCTCCCACATCTACAACACGGCTTCTCAACCTCGGCATTGTTGACTAGATAATGGACTGGATAGTTCTTTGCTATGGGGGCTGTCCTGTGCATTGTAGGCTGTTTAGGAGCATCCCTAGACTCTAGATGCCAGTTAACCTCACCCCCAGTTGTGACAATCAAAACTGTCTCCAGACATTACACAACACCCCCTGTGGGGCAATACTACCCAGTTGTATTAGTCCGTTCTCACATTGCTACAAAGAAATACCTGAGTGCCGGGCATGGTGTCTCACGCCTGTAATCCCAACACTTTGGGAGGCCGAGGTGGGTGGATCACGTGAGGTTGGGAGTTTGAGACCAGCCTGACCAACATGGAGAAACCCCCATCTCTACTAAAAATACAAAATTAGCCAGGCATGGTGGCACATGCCTATAATCCCAGCTATTCAGGAGGCTGAGGCAGGAGAATCGCTTGAACCCGGGAGGCGGAGGTTGTGGTGAGCCGAGATCGCACCATTGCACTCCAGCCTGGGCAACAAGAGTGGAACTCTGTCTTGAGAGAAAGAGAGAGAGAAAAAAAAAAAAGAGAGAGAGAGAGAAATACATACCTGAGACTGAGCAGTTTATAAAGAAAAGAGGTTCAGTTGGCTCATGGTTCCACAGGCTCTATAGGAAGCATGGCTGGGGAGGCCTCAGGAAATTTGCAATCATGGCAGAAAGTAAATGGAAAGCAGGCATGTCTTGCATGGCCAGGGCAGAAGAGAGAGGAGAGGTGCCATATACTTTTAAACAACCAAATCTCATGACAACTCTATCACAAGAACAGCACCAAAGAGGAAACCCATACCACCAGTCGCATCACACCAGACACCACCTCCAACGTTGAGCATTACAATTTGACTCAAGATTTTGGCAGAAACACAGACCCAAACCACGTCATCAGAATTTAAATCCTTGGTCTATCTGCATGCAGCTGAGATTTGACTTTCACTCATGAGGTACCAAAGAAACACTGACAAGAAGGAATAGTAATAAAATAAACATTAAGAGCTACCATTTCCTTAGTGCAACCCACCTATATAAAAGGCACTGTGCCAGGTGCTTTACATGCATTATCTCATTTATCCCCATAATACCCTGAGAGACAGTGGATCAGTCAATAGTCTCAGTTGCTAAAACAGTGCACATCCTAAGTGGTTTAAGCAGAAGTAAAATGTAATTTATGAGATAAATATAAATCTCACACATGTAGATCTAAATCTCCAGGCATCCCAGAAGGTCAAACTAGAGCTTGGCAGCTGGGAATGAGACCCAAGCCACACTGCAGGAATGCTCCAATAGGCACCTCATTGCAGCTTCCCCAGGCACAGGCATCTAACACTATATTATGCCATGGCCTATACTGTGTACACTGAGTTGGACCAGAATAAGGTGGCCTCAAGAGTCAAAGCCTCTGCCACTATAATCTCTAGAAAATTCATTGCTCCTCCTGTCCTTTTTCTCATTAGTACAGTTTAAACCAGTACCTCTCCCCAGCCGTTTGATTGGCAGAACCTTTATCAGATGCCTATACCAGAGCTGTAAGAGAAGCTGGAATAATGATTTTCTCAGGGAATTATGAATGATGGAGATTCCTCAGACATGGAAGTGTATCCAAATCTCCTAAATGACTACACTACAGGTAGATGCCCATTTAATTTATGAGGAAACAAACTCAGAGAGTTTAAGTAATGTGCTTACCATCTTACCTACTATGTGAATTCAAAACAAGCTCTTCTATTCTTTAGCCAATATTATTTTCTATATAGTATCTATAGCCCAAGATCCCTATCTCTCCTTCAACCCCTGGCCTTGATTACTGGTTGAAGGAGAGGTAGGGACCTTGTCTGAGATGTTCTGAGGAGTCCCTAGTCTGAGATGTTCTGAGGTTTTTCCCAATCTAGATTTTTTGGTAAGCCATGAAAAAATGGTCTCTGGTTAGTTCCTCCCTAAATCTCCTGCAGGAACCAGGATGCGAATTATGTTGGCTGTGGTAGAACTAGTAGTTTCAAGATGAATGAGGATGGGCTCTTCCCTACTTTCTTTGCCTGATGCCTTTAGAGAAAGCCTCTCTTCTACAGTGCAGAGGAAAAGAGGGTACAGCAAGCTGCCCAACTGTGATGGACAGCCGCTGCTTTCTCCTGGTACTCAAACTTTTGTACAGTACTTCCTTTGAATATGGACTAGAGCTGGTGACTCACTCCTAACAAATAGAATACAGCAAAGGTGAAGGAGAATCACTTCCAAGATTACGATACAATATACAATGATTTCTGTCTTGCTCTTTCTCTCTGGCTCTCTCTGGTTCTGTTACTTTCTTTCAGTCTCTCTTTGAGAAATCTAGCAACCATGTTGTCAACTGCCCTCTAGAGAAGTTCACATGGAAGGGAACTGAGGACAACCTCCATCCCATAACCAGCAAGGAATGGAGGTCCTCATCCAACAGCCCATGAAAAACTGAATCCTGCCAACCACTGCATGAACGACCTTGGAAGTGGATTCCTCCTCCCCTTCGAGCCTTGAGATAATCACAGCCCTAGATGACCCCCTGATTGCAGCCTTGTGAAAGACCCTGACCCAAAGGGATCAAACCAAGCCATGCTCAGATTCCTCCCCCACTGAAACTGTCAGATAATAATGCTTTAAGTTGCTAAATTTTGGGATAACTTGTTACACAGCAATAAATAACCAATATAGCTGCTGAAAAAATGATCTATGTCCTCATCTGTGACTAATATTGTTGATCATGCATTTCAACTATGTTTAATTGAAAACATTTATTGAACATCTACTAACAAGTATTAGATATTGAGCAATTTCTAGGCATTTATACGTTCCCACTATGTTCTTAGTTCCTTGAGGGTGGGGATAACGTCATTTCTTTCCCCAAACACTAATTTATGCCTAGCACTAGTAGTCAGGGCATGGTAGCTGTGTAAACAACTGAATTTACCCCACCTTTATGGCTTACCTTATTCCCATTCTACATTTCAGCTCCACTCAAGTTACCATGTTTTCCTCATGCTCCTTTTCTTATCCTCTAGGTCTATTATGTCCTCCTGCTTGCAATGCCCTTACACTATCATCACCCTGATTATTCTTTAAGATCCAGTTAAAGCCTCAATTGTCCAAAAAGGACCTTGCAAACCATCCTAGTCCTGAAGATCTCTTTCTCCTCTGAGATCTGTGGCACTCACAGGTTAAGACCTGATTGTTCTGATTCATAGATGTGCTAGATCAGAAGCTCTTCAAGGGAGCACCCTTTGCTTGTGCCCCTTCATATGTCCTCACTAGTATTTGGCACCATGCTGGGCTCACGAAGGCTCAAGAAATATTGTTTGAAGAAATGAGTGCCATTGAATCTGATAAGAGCTATGCTTGGCCAAACACTCAAATGCTTTTTTTGTTTTTCCTTCGTTCTTTTTCATTCACAAAACATTACTGAGCTCATTCATATACTCATCACTGTGCAAAGAATCAGGAATAGAAAGATTAGAATAGAAAGACAAATCAGACACAGTTTATGTTGTCACACTATTTTTGTTTTCAATGCAGCAGCAACAAATTACTACCAGCTTGGCAGCTTAAAGAATAAAAATTTATTGTCTTACAGTTGTGGCTTAGAATTCTGACATGTATCTCAGTGGGATGAAGTCAATATCTTAGCAATATTACATTCCTTTTGGTATGATTTGACTGTATCCCCACCTAAATCTCATCTTGAATTGTAATTCCCATAATCTCCCTGGGAGGGACCAGGTGGAGATAATTGAATCACAGGGGCAGGTTCCCCTATTCTGTTCTCATGATAGCGACTGAGTTCTCACAAGATCTGATGATTTTATAGTGCCCTTGGCTGGGCACTCATTCTCTCTCCTGCCACCCTGTGAAAAGATGCCTTTCGCCATAATTGTAAGTTACCTGAGACCTCCCCAGCCATGCGTAACTGTGAGCCAACCTCTTTTCTTCATAAATTACCCAGTCTTGGGTATGTCTTTAGCAGCATGAAAATGGACTAATACACCTTTGTAGATGTGCCCTTGCCTTTTTCAGCTTCTAAAGGCTGACTGTAATCCATGGCTCCATCTTCAAACCCAGCAATGGTAGGTTGAGTCTTTCTCATGCTGCTGTCCCTCTGGTTCTCTGAAACCTTAAATATTCTTTACTTTTAAGGATTTGGTGATTAGCCTGGGATCACGTGGATAACAGGATAATCTTCACCTATCCAGGTCCTTAACTATAAACACTTCTACAATGTTTATTTTGCCAAGTAAGATAACATATTTCCAGGTTCCAGAGATTATGGTGTGGTCATGGTTGGAGACCATTATTGAGGGGGGAAGTAGCATTATTCTTTGGGGGCTATCACTTAGGGGTTATTAACACCCCCTCTTTGTCACTGCACCAGTAAACCAACTTATGAATGGGTTCCCTGTGCTCCAATGGTTGCCTTATGGCCAGCAAGAGGTATACTGAGACTTAGATGTGGACTTACCATTATGGAAAAGAAGAAAATAGAACTTAGCTTAAAATAAAAGCCATATATGATGCAGATTTCAAGTTGGCTCCGCTTCTAATGAAAGCTGGAGTTGATATGCTTGTTCCTGCATCAGTTGGTTTTCACCTCACAGTGTCTTAGTTTGCCTCCCTTGAAAGGAGTGGATGTGTTATACCTTCTCTGCAGCATCATTCTCTCTGGCCACCATCACTCTTTTTCACTACACCCTAAAATCTTTTGTTGGACAGTTGAAACATTGTAGAGGAATCTCCTTGGTAATTCTATAGGAATCTGCCTGGAGCTTCAGTAGGAGGTTGATCTTGAAGATGAGTCCCCTGAGCATCCTGGAAATAGGACTTATACTGGGAAGCCCAGTAGGGTCTTAGAAATGCAGTGTTTCTACAGCAAGAGGACATTGTTCCAGCCAACCCACCATCTGCCATCACTACTGTTCAGAATAGGGCACCCTCCTCACCTCTTGCTCACAAGAATGTCAGGGCTCTCATTTCTTGGCTACATCTCTAACTTCCAGAAAAGAAGGGGGATGATGCTTCTTATACATACTAAAAAATTAAAGATACACAAGTTGTTCTCAATCCTGTACCCCACAAAGGTTGCCCAGAGTTCTAACAAACCTTCCCATTGTGATTGTTTCCATTTGTTCAGACCTGGGTCTTTTGGATTGCACATAAACTCACACTTCTTCCTGGACAAGACAGACGAAGCTCCTTTACTCCAACTCAACGTTTGATGTAAGCACTGCTCTCCTCCCTCCCACTTCACCCTACCTCAAGTTCTCCACATTGCTATAGGTAGTCAGTAGACATCAATATTCTTCTAATTAAAGTGGAATGTAATCATACATGTCTGTAGGATTTAGAACTGAGGAATACCAAAATCTGGAAGCACCTTTGATACTCTCTCTTTTAATCTCCTAATAGAGAATGCCCCAGATATTTTATTCTAGTGGCTTTCTAAATTCAAAGACTGGAGCTTTTTAAGTTCACTACAATGAGTACATCCACACCTATGCTTCCCAAGCTCCTCATATGTTATGGAAATGTGACTAGATGAGGTTCTGTTCATTCAGTGAATTGAACCAATGTCAGTCTTCTAAGCACACAGGCTTCCTGCACATGCTCAGACTCATTTTGATTCAACCAATTAAAAAATAGAAGCCTAAAAGGCTTTGCATTAGCCTAAAGTTGTCTCCATTTCATAAATTCCTCCCTCTAATCAATAAGAAAACTGTTTTGGTGCAGCAGAAAGAGCTAGACTTTCTAGCCAGGCCTAGTAGCACGCACCTGTAGTCACAGCTACTTGGGAAGCTGAGGTGGGAGGTTTGCTCAAGCCTGGGAAATGGAGGTTGCAGGGAGCCAAGATTGTGCCACTGCACACCAGCCTGAGTAACCAAGTGAGACCTTGTCTTGAAAAGAAAAAGAAAAAAGGAAAAGAGCTAGACTTTGGTACTCTTAGTTTGGGTCTCACTTCTCCTACATACTAGCTTCGCAATTTAGGACAAGTCATTTAGTCTCTCTGAGCCTCCGCTTCCTCCCTAGTAAGGCAAGGTTAGAAAACCTCATCTCACCTGGTGACTGTGATGGTTAAAGTTACAGCATGTACAGACAGAGCAGCTGCAGTGCATTTTCACAATGAGCACTCACTCCATAGCAGCTATTATCAATATTGATTACTTTGCTTCTGTGGTGCTACAGAAACTAACAAAGCAGCTCCTCCACTTGATACTCAGTTACATCTAGGAAGGGATGTAACAGGGCCACCAGAAAAGACTCGACTTTGCTTTCCAAAAGCCTAAGAGGCCTTCAGGCAAGGCGAAATCTGGCAGAAACATTGTGATAAGGAACATGACTCTCTGCCTCCACCACCCTTAAAAAAATTAGAGGAACCTCCCTGGGCCAAGCAATGGGGTGGGCACGAGCGTTGGAGAAGGTGGTAAGAAAATAGAGCCGGGAGATCGGTGAGGCCCAGAGAGGAGAAGACCAAAAGGGGCCAGATGTGCTGGAAAAAAGACATTCTTAGCAAGGGCCATGGTAGAGGTTTGAGATCCCAGTACATGATCGCAAGATTCTACAAAAAGAAACAAAAAAACAGACTGTGTTTTCCTAAGTCCCAGCCCTTCTGAGTCTTACCTGTGACTTTTAAAAATGCACACAATTGGCCAGACGCGGTGACTCACGTCCGTAATCCCAGCACTTTGGGTGGCCAAGGCAGGCAGACCACTATGTCAAGATATCGAGACCATCCTGGTCAACATGGCGAAATCCTGTCTCTACTAAAAATAAAAAAAAAATAGCTGGGCCTGGTGGTGCATGCCTGTAGTCTCAGCTACGCGGGAGGCTGAGGCACAAGAATCGCTTGAACCCAGGAAGCAGAGGTTACAGTGAGCAGAGATCACGCCACTGCACTCCAGCCTGGGCTACAGAGCGAAAGTCTGTCTCAAAAAAAAAAAAAAGAAGGCACACAATCTCTATGAGCCTTAATTTCTGCATGTGAAAATCGAGGGTTTGAGATAAGTGACTCCCTCCATCTCTGAGGTAATAACACAAGTAGTAGTCATTATAATGTTATTGGGGTTTTTATATGTGTTACTTTAAAATCTTTCTAAGAGTCACATTTTCCACATAAGAAAACAGAGTCAAAGAAGACGAGGAACCTGGCAAAGCTCACGCAGCTAGAAAATAGTCGAACTAGGACACGGAAAAAGATCCATCTGACTTCAAAGCTCTTGGCCTTTTCATCCCAATGACCTGTAATAGAAACTAAAGAGGCAGCACCCCTACCTGAGTTCCGAGGATCCTGTGGTTCGTTCATATCCAGATACCCAGGAAGCAGCTGACACACGGAAAAGCTGACCCTTCCTGGAGTGAGGGTGGCACCCCTGGGCAAATGCCCACTGTGCCTCACTCTCGCTCAAGTAAGCAGATTGTCTGAGCCACCTGTGGAATTCAGGACTTTCCAGTTTACCTGAGGAGTGACCACCGGTGGCTGGAGAGAGCTGAAACCCCCAGCGCTTCTGGGTTTCTGACTGGAGCAGACAGAATGATTCTTCCGGTGTTCCTGCCACACATCCTCCCTTTGTATCTGGATTGTGGTTCTACGCTTGGGTGCGAAGCTATGGTTTGTAAAGACCTCTCACAGTTAAATAGAAACACCTTTTGAGCAGATGACCTGCTACTATCTAGGTGTGTGACATAAGAAAATTTAAAATACTCTCAGCTTCAGCTTATTTACAAAACAGAACGATTTCCACATTAATCACAGGTGATAAGGAAAATTCAATAAGGATAGAGTCAATGCCTGGTTCAGAGGGAGTGACCTCTGAACTTTCCTAGCTTTCCTAGCTTGTGTGTCAGAGCAAGCAAGGGAGTCAGCCTAAGGAGTGAGTGAGTGGAAGTGTCTCTTTCCGCTGGTATTCTTTCCGGTATTCTCCCCAGCCTCTGGTAGAACTGGCCCCTACCTTCATCGAGCTCCCATAGCATGGTCTTGAACTCATTTCTTGCTTCTCGCTTCTTATCTTCTCAGACAGATAAGTCTCTGCCATTGTATTGTGAGTCCTGAGGGTCAGGATCAGGTGGGTTCCTGTCTGAGTCTCCTACAGCCAAGCACGGGACCCAGCCAATGGGAAACATGAGCTACAGCAGTCTCCATTTAATCTCTGCAGGCCCACGTGCCCGGGGCCCAGAACCAGTGGGGCACTAAGAAGAACCCCACCTGAGGCTAGGCTGCTGCAGCAGGCACACCTGTTCTTCTAGGAGGCCACTGGATGCAGCACCCACCACATCAGCCCATCAGTCCTGGCTTCATGTGTCAGGTGAAACCCATCATCCCTCCTAATCAACACTGTCTCTAGGTTCCACCCCTTCCCCGATGTTTGCGAATAAGAATTTTTGAAAGCAAAATGTATAAAAATGGTTGTTATGCTAAGCAATCTATAGTAGCTGGAAGAACAAATCGAGAAAAATATCGTGCTTGTATCTTTTAACCTATATTTATATATTTACAGTGTTTGCTTTTGTCTGGAAAAGATACAAAATATATGTTGTAAGCTGAACTGTGTCTCCCAAAATCCACTTATTAAAATCCTGACCCCCCAATACTTCAGAATGTGACTATTTGGAGATAAGGTCTTTAAAACATACCTGCATACCCAATCACCTGGGCCACCCCAAGACAGCAGGTAAAAAGCAGAGTTGTTTAAGGTCTTTAAAAGGTAATTAGGTTAAAATGAAAACATTAACGTGGGTTCTCCTGCCCTCATCAGAAGAGGAGACTAGGACACAGACCCATACAGAGGGAAGAGCATATGAAGACACAGGGGAAGGGTGGGGCCATCTAAAGCCAAGGAGAGTGGCCCAGGAGAAACCAACCCACCAGCACCACGAGCTTGGACTTCAAGCCTCCAGAACTATAAGAAAATACATTTCTATTTGTTAAGCCACCCAGTCTGTGGTTCTTGGTTATGGCAGCTCAAGCAGGGTAATACAGT
This sequence comes from Macaca nemestrina, assembly GCF_043159975.1. Lineage (NCBI taxonomy): Eukaryota > Metazoa > Chordata > Mammalia > Primates > Cercopithecidae > Macaca > Macaca nemestrina. The sequence goes on along the minus strand of NC_092137.1, from coordinate 18,029,563 downwards.
ACAGCATGTAAAATGTTTCTTGCAAAAATGCATCCATCCATAAATATACCCTCACAGAATACTGATGTTCACTTTCTGTTGCTGTTTGCAAACACTGTGAAATATTTTAATTTGGGAAACAAATGGACTATGTATACATTTGTGTACCAATAAACAAAAATGCATTCCAGTATAGCCAGAATTATTTTTGGTGTTGAGAACCCAAGCACCAAACCCCTATTAACCCTGACTAATCCATTATAGTGATAAGCCTGGATACAGAAGGACTTGGGAGGAACACTGGTCCAGTTTCCAGAAATGTTGGATGAGGAAGAAAAGGGAAGGTGGTGGTGGTGGTGGTAGCGTCCTACACCAAGATAACAAAGCCAGAGAAGGTGAAGATTTTCTGAGGACCTGTTAAGGAAATCATCTTGTCCAGTGTCCCCTTGAACTGCACAGAGAGGGTGGCACAGTGTCATGAAAGCCACGGGGGTGGAATATTTTGAGGAGGGCATGTTAGCAGCATCGAATGCTCAGTTCCCAGAGAGATAGGTTGGAGGAGGGCCAAAGGAAGATTTAATAGTCTCAGAGAGACCTGGCAGTCTGGGGGCAGGGAGTGGCTGGAATGTGCCCTGAGGCACATGACTTAATCTTGAGCCATAGTTTCCCTCATTATGAAACAGTTCATAATCTCACCTGTCACACAAGGCTTCTGAGATGATCAAATGATGTAAATCCCCTGTGAACAAATCATTAGACTGAGAGTACAGTAGTCCTCCCTTATTCACGGGGGATAGGTGTCAAGACCCCCAGTGGATATCTGAAACCACATAGAGTACGAGATCCTACATACACTATGTGCGAATTTCTTTTTCCATCTTCACAATTTCTCAAATAGATTTGTTCTTACTGCAGTTCTTCACAAACTCAGCATACGATTTTTTTTCTTTATTAAGTTGAGACCTTTCACCTTTCACTTAAAGAAAGCACTTCTCTTTGACATATTCAAATTGCCAGCATCACTACTTTTGCACATTGGGCCATTATTAAATAAAATAAAGGTGACTTGAACACAAACATTGCCATACTGTGACAGCTGATATGACAACCTAGAGGGCTACAAAGTGACAGGAGGGAAGTGTAGACAGCATGGAGACACTGGACAAAAAGGATTCATGTCCCTGGCAGGACAGAGCGGGACTACACGAGATTTCATCATGCTATGCAAAATGAGGGACAGTTTAAAACTGATAAATCGTTTATTTCTGGAATTTTCCACTTAATATTTTCAGACTGCCGTTGACCATGGGTAACTGAAACCTCAGAAAGCAAAACCAGAATGCGTTAACAGAGTAGGTCTATGTTAGGCACAGCTGCAAGCACAGCTGACTCCTTGGGCCACCATGAGGACAATCAGTTAATTAGCCCTAGGGCTGACCTAACATAATATGACCTAATTTAGCCCTCTGTGCCGCCAAATGAAATCAGCTGCTTGCTTTTTGCTTTTATGAAACTGCTTGAAGCACTTTGAAATTATTTGGGATAAAGAAGCAAACAAGCTCTGGGTGGGCTTGTATTTGATAGAATTTCTCCTCTGGTTTAAAGCAGGATGGCCAGGTGACGCTTAGGCAAGAGACAACCTGTGCTGTCAGCATTCCAGAGACACACGGACGGACACACACATCCAGTGGCACTCACTCCCAGGCAGCACTACCTCCTCAGCTCCCCATCAACACCTGTGCCACCCCAAAATTGCAGGTAAAAGGCAGAGTTGGTTGAAAGATGGAGCAGTGAGCCCAGGATAAGGGCCCAGTCCACAGAGGCAAGGAGAGCTCTTGTGAAAGCTCAAAACATGAATCCAGAAGAGGCAGCCGCCAGACCACTGAGCATCTGCACTTCTTGGAAGGAGCTCGCATTCTGCTTGGAAGGCTTAGTCAAGAGTGTGATTAACTTGCCAAGTGACCCTGAGTGAATCATTTCCACTTCCTGGGCTCCTCTGTGGTGACAGAGGGCTACAACCCAGTCCCAGAATATCAGGACTGCCCACTCCATTGGTAGCTGTCCCTTGAGCCATATTCTATCTCCCCTGGGATTCCCACCCTGGCCTCTGTGTAAGGGCCAAGTTCTGGTTTATTTTGACCACAAATGTTATTTAGTTTCTAAGACATGGCCATGGAATGCCAGGTCAACCCATTCTGTCAATTTGAAACTGAAAATGCCTCTCCATCTATCTCTTCCTCTCCATCCCCCATACCCACTGCCACTTCCACAGGCTGAATAGCGTCATCTCTCTCCTAGACTGCGGCATCACCTCCCGAATGGCTTTTCTGCCTCCAAGCTCACTCTTTCCAATCAATTCTCTGCGTAAGCATCCAGAGGGATATTTCTGAAACAGAAATTTAATGCTATAATTTTCCTGCCTAAAAGTATCATATAAATAGCTATTAACTACAGGATCAAGTCCAAGTATGCCATCCATACCCTCCAAATTTTGCATAATTCTCCAGTTCCCCTTCTATGTTGTACTCACTGCATCTTGAGCTCTGCCCAACTTCAGTTTTTCACCATTTTCACACAAGAATAGGACTTATCTACTGATCCCTTTGACTCAAGTGAACCAATAAACAGCATTTTATTTGTTAAGCAAAGTAAACTTCCATTTTCCTGTACCCATTAGTTCCAGAATTTTAATGGTAAAGGCCACCTTACTGAAGTTAGCAAGACGGCCACCAGTCTGGGTCAATGGTTTGTCCCACTGCAGCACAAGACACATAATCAGAAGTTAATGAGCCCATCATTTTCTCATTAATTAGTCACAGTACATAGTATAAATGCAGTTATATCAAAGTTCATTGTTTTGGGGCTCTTCTCTTGTGCATGTATGAAATTTAATCTTTAGAGAACAAATCTGTAAGATTCAAAGTCCAAATATTTCTTAATAACGGCTCCATTTCTTCAAAGAAAGGATTGAATTCTCACAATGTACATCTTGAATATCAAATTCCTCCTTGCACACCCCATAAATAATCTCCTTTCAAACCACCTTTTATTTATTTAGCAGACTTATCTTGAGATTTATTATGCAAAAGATTCCATCTTCAGTACAGCCTTTGTCTTCTATTATATTTAAGAAGAGCAGTGAGCAATTGCAGAGACTGCACTTAACCTCTGTGAGATGCTGATCTGTGGGAGTGTCTGTCCCATAGAAAGAAAAGCATTTGCCTCATTTTCAAGAAAATCGTTTCCAATGAACTCCAGTGCCAATTTTGCCATCTTGTCCAAACTCCCCTGAGCAAAGTATCAGAGCAATGCAGACAAAGCTATGCAGTCAGGCTCTCTTGAAGCCAAGCCATAGAGGCCAGGCCCTGAGCCTCAGAGAAAGATGGCAGAGCCTCACTAAGGCAAGAGGCCATCTCACCATGGGCGAGAGTGCAGATCTCCAGGAAGCCCAAACTGAAGCATCTCCGGTCAGACACAAGATTTGATGTAACACAGCTTACCTGGTACATACATCACCAGTGTATGAAAGGGTCTCAGGAAAGCAGACAACTTCAAGTTACATTCACAGAAAGACAAGCCTTTGAATCCAATTTACCTTTAATTTGGGGTCACTTAATGCCTTTCATGAACTCCCATTGTCTTAGTTTAACAAATGGAATCATAAATTATACAATCGACAGCAATTGCACTTATTCGCAATTAGAATTTGTCAGTGCTCTGCCCATGAATAATTAATACTAGGATAACCTTGATAAAGCAAGTGCACTTTGGAGGGGTGTACTGAATATTTAGGAAGTCTCCATTGTGATCTCCATTTTAGGTTGAAATGATCAGCTGGTAAATCTCTCCAAATAGCATTCAACCCAGCAAGTCTACAGTGTCTTGAGCTAGAAACAAGAGCCAAGGCACAAATAATTCCAAAAATTTGTGGCTGGAAATATTGTCAACAGAAGTATTGTGTTCTTGTGCATACTCACTGAATAAAACTCCCCATTTGATTCTGAACCAAGTTGGGGGAACTGTCTTTGGGAATCACATCTTCTTTCATCTGTAAAGTGAGAATAAAGAAATTTGTGACTCTTAAGTTCCGTTTTGGATTTTAAATTTTTGAGACACCCAACTTTTTTTTTTTTTTTTTTTTTTTTTTTTTTTTTGAGACAGAGTCTCACTCTGTCACCAGGCTGGGGTGAAGTGGCGCAATCTCAGCTCACTGCAACCTCCACCTCCCAGGTTCAAGCAATTCTCCTGCCTAAGCCTCCTGAGTAGATGGAACTATAGGCATGCACCACCACATCCAGCTGATTTTTGTATTTTTAGTAGAGATGGGGTTTCACCACGTTGGCCAGGGAGGTGGTGAATTCTTCATAGTAAAATAACCAAAATGACTCATTTTCCAGGCAGATGACAGAAATTGCCAAAACCATTCCTACGTCCCCATCTGAGGTAAGAATGCATTGTCTGAGATCCTGGGGCCACCACAACAAAACGTAGTGTAACAACTGAGTCACCATCTTCTACAGATGCAAAGAAATGCTTTAATTCTCAGCATTTCTGTGATATGTTTCTCAAATGAAGTCTTGATCAGAAGTTCTAACTTATAAGAAAATGAATTTTAAACACTTGATTCTTGCTGAACTCAGCCTGTGATACAAAGGGCTGACCTCTGAGGACTGAGGGGATCTAAGGCTCAGAACATTCCAACTCAAGGCACACAGAAGAGTTCAATCCAACAACTTAGTGGCTGCCTACTACAGAACAGCAAGAATATGCCAAGTGCTGAGCTCCGCACCCTGAAAGGGTAGGAATAAGATATAAACTCATAGGCCAGGAAAGAAATAAACACATAAAAAAATAATTGCAATACAAGACAGGATGTGCCAAGGCTAATGCAGGAACACACCAAGGAAACAGAGATTCATTTTGACTGGTAAAATAGATGAAGGATTCATGGACTGGGGACCTGGGAAATACCCCTCAAATATATCCCCTTCCCTTCATTTCCACCACCAAGTGAGGTATAAGAAGAGGGTAAACGATACACTGCAAACATGCAGAGATGTCTCAGGGAAGAGGGGAGGTACAAATTCAGGGAGGGAATTGCAGGCAGGCCTAAACAGATGACCGCGCTGTCGCAAAGGACCAGATACAGCAAGAGAAGGAGTTCACACCATACCTCATTGCTGACAAGGAACCAACTGACATTTTAAATAGAAGACAGACATTTTAAATAGAAGATTCACAAAATCTAATTTTTTAGAAAAGTATTTGGGAAGGATGGTGGGGCTGAGGAATTAGAAGCATAGGGGCCACTTAGTAATGAAGTCAGTTAGGAATGGACTTGCTAAGAGCCCGACATTCAGCAGCAGCTGGGAGACCATTGCAGATTTATTATATTGAATCCAAAGCTGCCTCCTGGTAACTTTAATGAAGGTATTTTTTCTGAAATTTTATTCAGCAAAAAAGAAACTAATGTTTTATTGAGTTACACTTGCTACTTCTTAGGTCCTTAATATAGAAGAAAAATGCAAACCATAAAGTAAATACTTACGTCAATCATCTGGAAATTTCAGTCCTCCAAATGTTTTTAACAGTATGGCTATTCCATGTGGAAAAATGGACTTTAGCCTGAAGTACACATGGCATGTCTTAAAACTTAATGAAGCCAATCCTGGGTCATTATTTTGTGGAAATATCTAACTTCAGTCATGCTACTCAGTCTTTAATTGCGCACTGTACAAAAAATGAAAGAGAGGGAGAGTGTGGGGGAATGGAAAAGGAGGAGGAGAAGAAAAAGGAAGAGAAAGAGGAAAAGGAGGAGGAAAGAAAGAAACTAAGAGATAGAGACAGAGAGAGAGAAAGAGGGAGTGAGGAAGACAGAGAATGGACCGATGGACCAGGGTGCTAATATGAGAACAAGAGGCTTAGAAGAACAAGGCAGAAGGTGAGGGTTTATGGGCTTGACACCAATGGCCATCTGAACACTTAAAAGTTTCCAATTGCTAAAATCATCATCCAGTATCTGCTACATACTTGCCTGAAGAAGAAACAGCTGATAAAGTGAGATTGTTTCCCTTGTTACTTGCCCTACTTCAGAGGATTTTATGTATGGCACAGTGTGGGGTCGGTGGCAATATGAACAGGTAAGATACCTTTACTCCACTACATAGAGTAAACTATTCCATTTTCCCCCCTTTCCATTCATACAGTAAGCACCCTACTGAGACATTTGTTACATTCCAGGGATAGTAGCAGTCTCTGGGAATAAAAATGAATGAATAAGGAAATGAAATAATGAAGGAAGGAGCAAAAGAATAAATAAAATTATCCAGTTTGCATGCCTAGCATTTGTTTTGCTTTGGTTCCATATCATTAGAAATGGAGTAAATCTCTGAAGAATCAGAATAGAACGAACTGACTGATCTTTGACTGTGTGGCCTTATATAAGTCACCTAATGCCTCAGACTCTGCATTTTCTCATCTGTGAAACAGAGATAAGGAAACTTCCCTGCTCACCTCATAAAGTTATTGGAAAGACAAAAGGAGCCCATATATAACTTTGTAATCACTAAAACACAGCATGCGATACCATTATAATAAGGGAAACATCTCAAAGTTTAATTTGTGACCACTAAATGTAATTTAAGTTAGAGGTTTGAAGTTCATCTTCTATTCTTTGAAGTGTCAGTTCATTAAATTAGTAATGTAAACAAGATGAGGGAGGGGAAGCAGGCATTTAAGCCACTTAATTATTTTTAACCACAATTGGTGTGCTAATTATGGATCTAATTTGGCTATTCACCAAAGCAAGGTCTTTAAGGACAATGCTATTCATCTTGGCTAGGTAGTTTGCATATTTGAAAGAAATGAAAATAAATTTCTTTTAAAAATAGACTAATTCAGATTTCTTTTATTTGAGGTTGTCTTGTTCACCAAAGATCCCTCATCCTCCACCCCTACAAGGGTAGCCTCATGAGGTTTGATATGTAGGACTTCAGAAAAAAAGATGGATAACCAGCAGTTCATTGACTCTACAAGTGGCATTTTCTAGGCTGTGAACCACTTGCCCTACATTATCTCATTTGATTCTTATCACAAGCCTCTTCTTCCTTGATGTACACATTGAACTTTGGTTAGAGTTGAAAGGAGATGTCTCAATTATGTAAGGGAAAGGATTTCTAGAGACCCTGTGTTCTTTCATTTTCTCTTATAGGGAGAGCCATTTTATGAGAAACAGAGTGGTAGCATGGAAAAGGTCAAGAACCAAAGGTTGACTTGGGTTCTAATAAAGCTGAACTCCCACTGATAGGCTTGAAAGCTTGGTTTCTCATTCTTCAAAACATTGATAAGAATGTATGACAGAGGTATTTTAAGGGTTAAATGTGTATAAACTGTGCAGAACAATTCCTAACAGAAAATCAACATTTAATAAGTGGGAGTTATTTCCCCTTTCTGTCTATCTTCAGGGAAAGTTTAAGGATCAAATAGTCATTTAACAAATGTTTGTTGAATGCTTGCTCCCTGGCACACACTGCTCCAGGATTGGAGGATATACAGGAAAAATGCTTAAATCTCTATAGAAGTACCACATAAATGTGAGTTGTGTAATTAAGAGGAATCAATACTACATGACTCTATCTGTCCCAAGAGCTGGTTAAGGTTAGGATCCAGAGGAAGACCAAAATGAAATTGTAGAATGGTCTTATGGAAATGAAAACTTGTTCTGTTCAGTCACATGGAAGTTATTATGGGAACTATCATCCTTAGAATTTCTCTATACTATGGTAACTGCTGAAATTGTCAGGCATGGTAAATAGGGATATTTTTTTAATTACACAACCCTACTGTGTCTGTTTATGATGTAGAAAGTCACAAGTTTTTTTCTCACTCTAACAAACAAAACAAACCAGATAAGCTGCATCACTGTTTTTTCAAATATACCAGTTCAAGACACAAAGAAACACAAATTAACTACATTTCAGAAAAGCACAAGTGCTTTATAAGAGAGAAGAGACCTTAGCTGTTCACATCCCTGGAAGAGTTCTGAGAGGACTTAAAAACAAAAACAAGAAAAGAAAAACACACCATAGTTTGGGATAGGAAGAATCCAGCTGAAATTAAAAAAATAAGAGTGTATATGGACTGGCATGACACATTAATATTCTGAAGAACCCCAGGTACAAAATGAGGTTGAATCCACCTGCCAAATCTTTCTAATGGTCTTCACTGAGTGCTCAGAGATAGTGTGCCAACAGCTTGGGACAGGTAAGGAGAGATCACCCATGAGATATATGGTACTTCCTCAAGTTACAAAGCAGCCCACCTCCAGAGGTAAGGAGCATGACAAGAGAGCTAAAAGATATTCATCAGAGGCACCAAAGATCAGAAGAAATGCCAGATATCTTGCACACATCTTAAAATATAAGTCATTTCATGGCTTCAAACAATAAAGTTGCCCACAGAAGGTTTGGGCAAGCCAACAGGGGAAAAAAAACAAAAAACAAAAAACTCCCAAGCCATGAAAACTCAGGAGCTGTACTGGAGAGCAAAGACAACCCTCTAGCAACTTATAAATCTGGCAGGCAGGCTATAAAGCAGAGAGTTTTCACACAGTTTGGAAAGCTGTCAACTCTACTGAAATTCATAAAAAGATCTCCACAATATTGGCAGTTCCAGAGCATAAATCCTGCAAAAGGGAGAATCCCAAACAATCCTCAAAATAACTAAAGCCTGCAGTGAGTGAAACAAACTAAAGCTGCAACAAAGCCCAGACCCAGTTCAATAACTGATCAGATTAATTTTGGCCTTCATTCTAAAAAAAACTGATAGAAGAAAAGGGATGCTTTTTCCTAGAAGTTATTATTGTTTGCCTCAGTCTTTACTATTCTTTTATACGAAATGTCTATGCTATGACCAAAGATTACAAGATACATATAGAAGCAAGAAAATGTGACTCATAGACAAGAGAAGAAACAGTTAATAAAAGCAGAACCAGAGATAGCCTAGATAATGAACTATAAGACTGGGTCTTGAAGGTATTTAGGATTAAAATGCTAAAGGAGCCTATGGAAAATGTATACAACATGCTTTAAGACAGGGACCAGAACTGGTTTGTGGCCTGTTAGGAACCAGTCCACACAATAGGAGGTGAGTGGTAGGCAGATGAACATTACTTCCTGAGCTCCACCTCCTGCCAGATCAACAGCATCATTAGATTCTCATAGAAGCACAAACTGTATTATGAACTGTGCATGCAAGGGATCTAAGTTGTGTGTTCCTGGTGAGAATCTAATGCCTGATGATCTGAAGTGGAACAGTTTCATCCATGAAACAATTCCCTCCACCCACATTCATGGAAAATCTGTCTTCCATGAAACCATTCCCTGGTGCCAAAAAAGGCTGGGGAGTGCTGCTTTAGGAGCTAAGTGGTTATAGCAGAAAAACACACTATTTATTAAGCCAAATGAAAACACTAGAAATTAGAAATACTACATCAAAATAAAGAATCCAAGAGAAAACCTTAAGTGCAAAATGCACACAGCAGAGGAAAGGACCAATGAACTTGAAGACAGATTAATATAAAGTAACAAAAATGAAACTCAAAGACAAAAATTATTGAAAACGAAAAAAGCAAGCACCTGTGGCACAAGATGAAAAGCTGTGAGATAATATGAAAAGTTCCAAAACACATGGAATGAGAGTCCTAGGAGTAGAAGAAAAAGAAGAGTGCAGAAAAAATATTTAAAAACAAAATAGCTGCAAACTTTTCAAAATTGATGAAGGACATTGACCCACAAATTGAAAAAACCCCAAGAAGGACAAATACAAAGAAAACTGTACCTAACACAAGTGTGAAAACATGCAAAGTCAAAGACAAAGAAAATTCTAAATGGAGCTAAAGCAACAAAAAGAACAACAATAAGAATAACAGTTGTCTTCTGATCAGAAACAGTAGAGACCAAAATTAATAGAATAATAATTCTGAAGTGTTGAAAAGGAAAGAAGGCAGTCAACACATAATTCCATATACAATGAAAATATCCTTCAGAAATAAAGACTAAATAGGCATTTTTATTCACACATATGGGCTATGTTTGGTTCTGCTTTTATTAACTATTTCTTTTCTTGTCTGTGTGAGTCACATTTTCTTGCTTCTATATGTATCTTGTAATTTTTGGTCATAGCATAGACATTTTGTATAAGACAATAGTAAAGACTGAGACAAACAATAATTACTTCTAGGAAAAAGCACACCTTTTCTTCTATTAGTTTTTTAGAATTAGTCTTGAAAAACTAATCTCAATTTAAAAAATAAAATGTTTCCTACAACTGATGGAAAGTTAAACCAGATGAAATTCTAGAACTATGGGAAAGAATAATGAACCAAAAAGGATAAATACCTAAGCAAAGATAAAAGTCTTTTTTTGTTAGCTTCTTGAAATATTTTGATGGCTATTAACAGTTTAAAATATAAATAATAACAATATAACTGGTGCACAGCACATGCAGAGAAAATATATAAGACAAGAGGATAAAAAGCAGAAGAGTGAATAGAAATATATAGTTATAAGTTTCTTAAACATTTGTTTGAAAGTATAATTTTACTTGAAGGTTAACTGTGATAACTTAAAGATCTATGTTGTGATATCTAAAACAACCAGTAAAATAAGTCAGAAAAGACACGTTTCTAAAAGATCAATACAGACTTTTGCTCCTGGCCAAAACTGAGTAATGAGATAGAATTTTCCTTCCCATTTGAAGTAGTAAAAAAAAGCAGGGGACAAAATATATGGAATAAAAGTTCTCAGGCAATGCAGGAAAGCTATCGCTCTGCCCAACAACAAAAAAAATCACAGCAGAGCTCTACTATTGCTAAGCTTGAGATCTGGAGAGAATTTCCAGGCTGCTGTGCAGGAAAATGATCTGTAGAGGAGCTTGTCTCTAGAAGACAAAACAGAGGAGGGAGTCTGGAGAGATTTTTGTAGCTGGAGTTCACAGGGCAGGCCTCCAAAGGGGAAAGATCTGCACAGATTGCTCTGGAGAACTACAGAAATGAGAAATTATTTAAACGTGTGTGTAAGGAAACTACAAGAGGAAGAATGAGCTAGAAGAGTAGAAGGAAGAATCATAAGAAAGAGAGCTTACATAGGAGTAGGAAAATTCATTTTTCCACCAAAGTGAAGAAACCTCGGTATTTCCAGAGCACTGGGTAAAATGCTTAGATGTGTATGTCTTAGTAGTGGAATAAAATTGGCCCCAAACTAAAGGCTGCCCTGGCCCAGACTAATGAAACTTAAAAGCAGGACTTGAAGGATTAAATGTTGCCAAATAACAAGTACATTCTAGAACAAAATGCAAGATTATTCTTTAAACTAATGAATGCCCAGCATCCAACAAGGTCAAATTCACCATGTTTGACATTCAATATAAAATTGCTAGACATTCAAAAAACCAAGACACTACAATCCATAAAGTTGGGAAAAGTCAATCAATTGAAAAAGACCTTGAAATAACACACGTAATAGAATTAGTAAACAAGAACATTTTAAAAGCTAGCGTAGAAACAATGACCCAGTTACAAAATGAGTTAAGGATTTGAATAGACATCTCTCCAAAGGAGATTTACAAATGTCCAATAAGCACATGAAAAGATGTTCAACATCATTAGTCGTTAAGGAAATGCATATCAAAACCACAATGGGAACCACTTTGCACCCACTAAAATGATTATAAGAAATTGGGGAGGAAGGAAGGCAAATAACAAGCAAAGGTGGAGAGAAACTGGAACCTTCATGCAAAAATACTAAAAACCATTGAATTGTATACTTTAACGAGGTGAATTTTCTAGTAAGTGAAATTTGTCACAAGTTTTTTTGAAAAATCATTCCCAATTTGAGTTCTTGAACAATGTGGCTTTTCAAGCGAGTAGTCTTCTTTCTAGAATTCACATTAGATTGGAAGATGAATCACAAATAGCTTGAAAAAAGCATTGCATTATTAATATGCCAAGCCAGAATTAGTTAAAATTGCCAATCATAATTCTGAAAATAACAATCCCAAATGCCATAATCCAAATGTTGAAATCCCAAAAGATCAAAAGTCATCCATAAAGATCAAAATCCCTAAAGTCTAAAATACATAATGTCTAATTGAACCCCCAAACCATAATGACAGATTTGGAACTGAGTGTGATCAAAACCTCTAAAATAAATTTCAAGGTGTTACTAATAAAATTTGTTTTATCCATTCAGCCCTATGCATTTGACAGAAAATTCAGATGAGTGGATTGGCCATGCAATAGAGCAATAACAAAAACTTCAAGTTTAAAAATGTGTCATTTTCTGCACTGACATTCCTTCCAGCTGATGATATTCTAGGATCGTTTAGTGAATTAAAGTCACATTTACCTGCAGAAGCCAAGGCAGTTACTGACTAGTTCAAAAATAGTTACATACATGGTAAGGTAAGAAGACACTCAACGGTGTTGCTATTCCATCACCAGCATTGTTTCCTCCAAATTTACAGTTTGTATTTTAGTGCATGTGAAATAGATTTTTGCATATGTAAAACAACATGAAAGCAAGGCAGAGAAGATGAAAAATTTTGATAGGGAATGTTCATGTCACAATATATTAAATCATAGCAGAATTTCAAAAAGATCAGTACCACATAGAAAATGAAGTGAACATATTCCCTGAGGAAAGCATGCCCTAAAACAAACAAACAAACAAACAAAAAAACAGCTATTCATCACTATACAAGACATCAAAATATAGTTAACGATCATGAAAGCTGGCCAGCTCTTATGGACTATCTCCATGCAGTTGTCCATGATCTATCCCTGTAATACATCTTTTATTCATATGTCAAATTTTCTTTCAGGTTTATCTTTTAGTTTTATTTTCATCACTATTTTAAATTGTCAGCATTATTTTTTACAATTTGCTATGGCATGTATTTTATCTTTATATCATTTCCAATACTGGAGGTACAGATAAATTTAAGACTTTTAGAGAATTCTAATTTGTTTTATGCATTCTTTGCAAATTTGACTCCATAAAAATGCATTACCACAATACTGACTTTGTGTGCAAGCATTATACATACATATAAAAATGTTGAAACTTCCTCAGTAAATGAAGAGATATCTTTTCTGCATATCTACATGTGTGAAAGATAAAATTTCTCCAGGTCTCAGATCTTCAGGCAACTCAATATGTGATAGTGGCCCACTGCAGTTTTTTATCAGTCTCATCAAGGCATTTAGGTTGTCCTTTATAGTATTTCAGATCACTGCAGGTACAAAGCTGGGTGCACACAATTAATGATGAAAGTGCCTATAATGTGCCTATAAGGTAATGTGCCTATACCTTTCCCACTTTGACCCATTTCTTTATGAATGTGGTTCATCTGCTCAAAACTTATATCTATGTAACTGTTGTTAGTATACTGTTTATCCTTGCAAAAATGTGTAATTATTATCTATTTATTTGTGTAAAGTGTCCTATGAAGTATTCTGCCATGTTTTATGTTTGTCAAATAAATCCTCTTTAAAAGTGTAAATAAATGTTTTTCAAAGTATTTTTTAAATTACCTTTTTTCAGAATTATATTTTTAGGATATTGATTTTTCAAGATTTTGATTTTTAGATTTTAGACATTAGGGACTTTTATCTTTCAGGAGTTCAACATTCATGATTATAGCATTAGGAATTGAATCTTTTAGGACTATGGCCCAAACCCAGTTAAATCAACAATGTATTTTTGAGTTAATACTCAGATGTGAAAATGGCAAGATGAATAAGATTTCATCATATAAACTGCAGACCAATTTCACATCTGTAATGTGGCTATTCAAATGTTATGGTCATTTACACTTACACTGATAAATAAATTTTAAGCATGCATTCTTCTCCAACTCTGGAAGTGGTAAGATACGAGTATAGTAACACAGTCACTGCTAAATATGGATTAGAAGCACAGGGCACAGAGTTGGAGAAGAATGTAGAAGAGAGATAGAAAAGCTGGGGACTCCAGATACCTTGGAGTAGAACTTATAATCCAGATCCCAATTTTTTGTCTCTAAATTAAGAAGGTGACAGTATTATTGTACTAATAAATATTTGTGTGATTAACTCTAAAAAGGTTATTATAAATGTATTCCATATTTATAGAAAGTAGAGGAAACATTAGCATGTAGAGCAAAATTGAGCAAGTAGAGACATGAGAGAATGTTTTTAAGACACAAACATCAAGAGATGAAAAATAAAATAGCTGAAATGAAAAATACATTGACCAGAGTTAACAGCAGAATAGACTCTGTAGAAGAAGAAAGGATGATCGAAGTTGAAGACATAGCCATAGAAATTATCCAAATAAATCAGAGGGAAAACATTCAAAACAAAAAAAGAACAGGTCATCGGTGAACTATGAGACAATTTTAAGTAGCTGAATATACTTGTAATTGGAGTCCTCTAGAGTAGTAAGAGTGGATAAATAAAAACTGCCAAAATTTTTTCCAAACTTCATGAAAACTATAAAGTCATAGACCCAAGAAGCTCAATGAATACTAAGCAAAAGAAATATGAAAAATAACTACACAAAGGCATATAAAAATCAAATTACTTAGAACGTGTGATAAGTCTTGGAAGCTGCCAAAGGCAAAAGACACCCTAGGTACAGAGAAAGAAAAAATTGACAGCAGACTTCTCATTAGGAACAATGTAAAATAGAAGATAGTGAACCAACTCTAAAATACTAAAAGAAAAAAACTATCAACCACTAATTCTATATCAAGTACAAGTACATTTTTAAAATGAAAGCAAACTAGAGCTGTTTTTAGAAATACAAATAGTTAAGAGTTCATCACTAGCAAATCTGAAGTAAAGAAAGAAGAAAAATAATACCAAATAGAAATCTACACCCACACAAAGAAATGAAGAGTACTAGAAATGCTCAAAATATGAGTACATGTAAAATTTTTTGTAATTTCTGTAACTCTTTTAAAGATAATTGAATATTAGAAGTAATAACAATGTACAGTGAGATTTATCTAAAATTAAAATGAGTAACAACAATAACACAACAATCAGGAGGAAGGGATGAAAATACATCTTTGTAAGGATCTTGTGCTATACCCAAAAAGGTATGACATCTGAAAATGGTACAAGATATATGAGTCCCAAACAAAAGGAAAGAAAGAAAAAGAGAGAAAGAGGTGGTGAGGGGCGGGAGAGAGAAGGAAAAGAAAGAAAGGAAAAAAAAGAAAGGAGGGAAGGAAAAAATGAAGAAAGGAAGGGAAGGAGGGAGGGAGCAACAAAGAAAGACAAGAAAAAGAGAAAAGAGGGAAGGGAAAGAGGAAAGAAAGTGACAAACTATGGCAAATAACACAACAAGGAAAATTAAAATGGAATCATAGAGTATGTTCAATTATCCCAAAGATAGGCAAACAGGAAAGGTAAACAAGTAACAGAGGGAACAGATGTTTTAAAAAACAGATAGACTGATGATAAACTTAACTCCAATCATATCAAGAATCACTTTTCATCTATATGTGCTAAATGCCCTTAATTAATTGGCAGATTAAATAAAAAAGACAAGACCTAAGTATATGCTGCTAACAAGAAACACGTTCTAAATACAATGACTCACATTTAAATATTTAATCCAAATTTAGTTGATTTTATATATGGTAAAATATAAAGACCAAGTTTCATTATCCTGTGTAAGAATATCCAATTTACCCAGCACCATTTATTGAAGAGTGTGTCTTTTCCCCCAGTTCTAGTTCCTAGTGCCTTTGTCAAAAATCAGTTGGTTGTAAATACATGGATTTATTTCTGGGTTCTCCATTATATTCCTTTGTTCTATATGTCTATTTTCATACCAATACCATGCTGTTGTAATATATTTTGAAGTCAAGTAGAGTAATGCCTCCTGCTTTATTCTTTTTGTTCATGATTGTTTGGGCTATTAGGATGCTTTTGGGTTTCCAAGTAAATTTTAGAATTTTTTTCTATTTTTCTGAAAAATAATATTTGTATTTTGATAGGGATTGCACTGAATCTATATATTGTTTTGGACAGTACATTTTTTTTTTTTTGAGACAGGGTCTTGCTCTGTTGCCCAGACTGGAGTGCAGTGGCACGATCTCAGCTTATTGCAACCTCTGCCTCCTGGGTTCAAGCAATTCCCTGCCTCAGTCTCCTGAGTGGCCGGGATTACAGATGCCCACCACCAAGCTCAGCGAATTTTTGTATTTTCAGTAGAGATGAGGTTTCACCATCTTTGCCAGGCTGATCTTGAACTCCTGACCTCGTGATCCACATGCCTCAAACTCCCAAAGTGCTGGGATTACAGGTGTGAGCCATCACGCCCAGCCAGTACAATCATTTTAACAGTAGAATCTTTAGGTTTTTCTAGATATAATTTTATATCATTTGCAGAGGGATAATTTCATAATAGTCTCTGATGATCTTTTGTATTTCTGTCGTATCTGTTGTAATATCTTCTTTCTCATTTCTGATTTTGTTTATTTGGGTCTTCTCTTTTTTTCTTGGTTAGTGTAGCTAACAGTTTTCAATTTTGTTTATCTTATTTAAAAAAATTTTTTGTTTTGTTGTTCTTTGTAAACTTTTTTAGTCTTTATTTTGTTTAGTTCTGCTCTGAACTTCATCACTCTTTTCCTTCTGGGGAAACACTTTAGGACATTGGTCTTGGCAAAGATTTTATGGCTAAGATCTCAAAAGCACAGGCAAGAAAAACAAAAATAGACAAATGGAACTGTATTAAAGTTAAAAGTGTCTGCACAGCAAAGGAAACAATCAACAGAATAAAGAGACAACCTGTTAAATGGGAGAAAATGTAGGCAATTAATTATCCAACAAGTGACTAGTATTCAGACTATACAAGAAACTCAAATAATTCAAGAGTAAAAAAATAACAATAATAATCTCACTATAAAGTAGGCAAATGATATGAATAGACATTTCTCAAAAGAAGACATACAAATGGCCAACAAGTATATGAAAAAAATCACTAATCAATCATCATGGAAATGCAAATCAAAACCACAGTGAGATATCACCTTACCCCGCTAGAAAAGCTATTATTAAAAAGACAATAGACTGGTCCCAGTGATTCACTTCTATAATCCCAGCACTCTGGGAGGCCAAGGCAGGCAGATTGCTCAAGCTCAGGAGTTTGAGGTCAGCCTGAGCAACATAGTGAAACCCTGTCTCTACAAAAAAAAAAAGCCAGGTGTGGTGACATGCACCTGTAGTCCCAGCTGCTTGGGAAGCTGAGGCAGCAGGATTGTTTAAGTACAGGTAGGTCAAGGCAACAGTGAGCCATGATCACACCACTGCACTCCAGCCTGGGGGACAGAGTGAGACTCTGTCTCAAAAAAAAAAAAAAAAAAAAAAAAAAAAATTAGTACAACACTATGGAAAACAGTATGGAGATTTCTCAAAAACCTAAAAATAGAACTACCATGTAATCCAGCCATCCCCCACTGAATATTTGCTCAAAAAAAAAAAAAAAAAAAAGAAATCAGTATATCAAAGTGATACTTGCACTTTTATGTTTATTGCAGCACTATTCACAATAAAGAAGATATAGATTCAACCCAAGTGTTCATCAACAAATGAATTAATAAAGAAAATGTGGTATATATACATTATGAAATACTATTCAGCCATAAAAAGGAATGAAATTATGTCATTTACAGAAACAAGGATGGAACTGGAAGTCATTCTATCAAGTGAAAAAAGCTAGGCACAGAAAGCAAATATCACAAGTCCTCACTCGTATATAAAAGCTAAAAAAGGTAATCTCATGGAAGTACAAAGTAGAATGATGGATACCAGAAATTGAGAAGGGTGTGTGGGTGAGGAAAGGGGTTGATAAAAAGAGGCTGGTTAATGGGTACACACACACAGTTAGATATAAGGAATAAGAGCTAATGTTTGATGGCAGAGTAAGGTGGCTATAGTTAACAACAATATATTGCATACTTCAAATGGCAAGAAGAGAGGACTTGAAATGTTCCCAACACATAAAAATGGTAAATACTCAAAGTAATGAACACCACAAATACACAGACATAATCATTACATTGTCTATGAATCTAATAAAATATCATATGCACCTCACAGATATGTACAAATGTTATGTATCCATTTAAAAAACAAATAATGAAGACTAAAATATTTTAAAAATGAAATGTTAAAAAATATACCCTACAAATACTAATCAAATGAAGGCTGAAGTGGCTGTAGTAAAATCAGTTAAAGGAGATTTTGAAGCAGAAAACAATATATTAAAATTGTTAATTCTCCCCAACTAACCTATAAATTTAATTAAGTTCCAACTAAAATTCAAGGAGGCTTTTCCATAGAAAGTGAAAAGCTGATTCTAAAATTCATATGGAATTCAAAAGACACAGAATAGTCAAAATATTTGAAAAAGAACACAATAGGAAGGCTAAGAGTAGCTAATTTCATGACTTATTAAAAACCTATAGTGATCAAGAGTAATTTATTGACTTAAAGATAGACAAGCGGATCAGTAGAACAGAGTGGGCTTCAGCAGTTAACCCACACATATATAGACAACTGATTTCTGACAAAGACCCAAAGACAATTAAGTGAAGAAACGGTATACTTTTCAAAAAATGGGTGATGAAAATATTGGCTTTCCATATATACACAAATAAAGGTTTTAGATCCATACCCCACACTATATGCAAAAATTAATTCAAACATGGATCTAAGAACAAAATTAGAACCCAAAACTAATAAACATCAAGAAAAACATGGGATAAAAATCTTGTTACCTTTATGTGCTTGTATAATTTCACTTATATGTGGAATCTAAAAAGGATGATCTCATAGAATCCAAACAGAAAGGTGGTTACCAATTCTACTATAAAGACACATGCACACGTAGGTTTATTGCAGCACAATTTACAATAGCAAAGACTTGGAACCAACCCAAATGCCCATAAATGATAGAATGGATAAAGAAAATGTAGCACATATACATGTGGGATACTATGCAGCCATAAAAAAGAATGAGTTCATGTCCTCTGCAGGGACATGGATGAAGCTGGAGGCCATCATTCTCAGCAAACTCACACAGGAACAGAAAACCAAACACCAAATATTCTCAGTCATAAGTGGGAGTTGAACAGTGAGAACACATGGAAACAGGAAGGGGAATATCACACACCAGGGCCTGTCAGGGGATGGGGGGGCAAGGGAAGGGAGGGCATTAGGACAAACACCTAATGCATGAGAGGCTTAAAACCTAGATGACAGGTTGACAGGTGCAGCAAACCACCATGGCACATGTATATCTGTAACAAACCTGCACGTTCTGCATATGTATCCCAGAACTTAAAGTAAAATTTAAAAAAAAGAAGAAATTCAAAAAATAATAACAACAACAACAATAATAATAATAATGGTTTGTGCTCTTGGGTTGGAGATAATCCTCACAGAAACACAGACACGAGAAGTAAAAGTATGGCACAGAGATCAACATTAATTTAATGCAGTAAGATGGTAATTCGAGGCATTCCTTTATAGTCTTCCCCACTCCTGAGTCCACGATCCTTCAATCTCTGAGGGTTTTCTCCTTTAACCCAGTTAGCCTTCAATGCCCACTTCTAAGCATAACATGGCACAGGGGCTCAGATATAAACTTGCAGAGCAAGTCTTTCCTGCCCTTAAACCAAATAAAAGGCACCACAACCATCTAGAAAGGAGCAGAGTAAAGACAAGAGGTCTCCAGTCACCACAGGCACAAGCACCAAATCAGTGTCCAGTTGCCCTTCTCTCTATGGTCCAGTGAGCAGCCTGTTTGTTGACTTGAATTGTCTGCCGGAATGACAGTCATCTCTGCCTCAACACATTGCTTAGCACCCCCATCTGACCCATTCATGGAGGCAACCTCTCCATTCACCAGCCCTGTACATGAGGTGAAGGGGGGTCCTGGAAACCTGGCTGGGAGTTGTAGCCTGGAATGGAGACCTACCCCTCACACATCTGATCATGGTGAAACTAGACAGAACCAGATGTCCTACCTCATCTGAATAGCCGCGGACCCCTACTTCTATTACATTAATATAATAATTTAGACACTCTATATAAGTACCTAACTGATGGGGTTCAAAACATACTATCCAAAACATTGAAACTTGGCATATTATTTTAACCTGAAGGTATTTGAAAAACAGCCTGTGCAGGAAGGTCTCTCTGACCTTCTCCTCACCATATATCTTAAAGCAGGTCAGTAAACAACAAAAAGAAAAGAAAAGGAAGGGGGGGAGGGAGGGAGGGAGGGAGGGAGGGAGGAAGGAAGGAAGGAAGGAAGGAAGGAAGGAAGGAAGGAAGGAAGGAAGGAAGGAAGGAAGGAAGGAAGGAAGGAAGGAAGGAAGGGAGAGAAAGAAAAGAAAAAGAAAGAAGAAAAAGAAAGGAAGGAAGGAAGGAAGGAAGGAAGGAAGGAAGGAAGGAAGGAAGGAAGGAAGGAAGGAAGGAAGGAAGGAAGGAAGGTTGTTACCAGAGGCTGGAGGGGAAGGGAAGGAGTGGAGAAAGGGGAAATGTTGATCAAAGGGTACTAACTTTCAGTTAAATCAGAGAAGTAAGTTTCAATTTTTTATTTCACTGTATTTTGACCACAGTTAATAATAATGTATTGTACATTTAAAAATTGCTAAAAGAATAGATTTTTAATGTCCTCACCACAAAAAACTTAGTGAAGTGACAGGTATGTTAATTAGATTGACTGAATCTTCCTACAATGTATATGTAGATCAAAACATCACAATGTACCCCATACATATACACAATTACTATTTGTCAATTAAACATAAATCAAAAAAAATATCAAAACTATCAAAGACATGAAAAACAAGGAAAGACTGAGAAAGCATCACAGATTAGAGAGGATTAAAAAGCAAAACAATTAAATGTAGGTAGTATTCTACATTGATTCCCGGAACAGAAAAAAAAAAAAAAAAGACAGTACAAAAACTGAATGTCATCTGAAATGTCAGATGTCATCTGGTGACAGATGTCAGATGTCACCAGGTGATATCTGAATTGTCTTTAATTAATAGTGTCATACCAATGTTAGTTTCCTAATTTTGAGAAATGTACTATGGTCATATAATGTTTACATGAGGGGAAGTTGGGTGAAGAATATACTGGAACTCTCTGTATTGTCTTTGCAACTCCTTTGTAAATATAAATTTATTTCAAAATAGAAGTTTTTAAAAAGCAATAAAGAAACATAAATAATCTTATGCAAATAAATTCAGTAACTTAGATAAAAAGGAAAATCCTTGACAATATATTTTTATTAAATCACAAAAATAAAACATAAAATAACATAACTATCAACAAAATTAATAATAAATTTAGAAAAATTACAGGTTAAAAAGCCTAAACACTAGCAATAAACAACTGGAAATCAAAACTAAAAAAATACAATTTACAACAGGTTTTAAAAACTTCAAAAACTTGAACTAAAACTAAAAATATACAAGCACTTTTTACTGAAAACTACAATATATTGCTGAGAAAAAACAGAAGACTGAAATAAATGAATAATGCTTATCGATTAGAAGACTCAATATTGTTAAGATACACAGTCTCTGTAAACTGGGATACATGTTCAATGCAATCCCTATCAAAATTCTGCAGGTTTTTTTGGAGAAATTGATGATTTGATTAAATAATTTATATGAAATGACCAAAATAGATAACACAACTTTGAAATAAAAGTAACAAAGAGAATATATAGTTCTTGGTTTTAAGACCTGTAAAATTAAAATAATCAGGAAAATAGGGAGGGAGGCAAGATGGTCAACTAGACATAGCCAAGAAATTCCCCCACCAGGACAAGCCAGA
Source organism: Macaca nemestrina (assembly GCF_043159975.1). NCBI lineage: Eukaryota > Metazoa > Chordata > Mammalia > Primates > Cercopithecidae > Macaca > Macaca nemestrina. Next base: position 18,007,674 of record NC_092137.1, on the reverse strand, counting down.
ATATCAAGTAGACTGCCATACTCCAAACAGATCATCTGAGAGAACGCACTGAAAATGGTTAAAGAGATAATCCAGATGCTAGGGCTTAACCAAGAGGAAGCTAGGACACCTGCACAGAGTTGTCAAGTGCTAGGACATGCTCTAGGCCCTAAATGACTCCTAAGAAAAAGGGGAGTAGTGAAATAAATGTGTAGCAGCCCACTCTTGCCACTGACCTCTGGAATCATAGCTGCAGGAAGCCCCAAAACCCCATGGACATCTTAGTGGGCAGAGTGAACTGCCTGGAGAGTAGTCAGAGACAACCTGAATCTGCATAAAGCCTAGGTGGTCTGTGTGGGGATGGCTGCAGACGAGAACAGCCATAGGCACCCATCCCCCAAGGTTCTCCATACTCCTCCAAGTGACTCTGATCTGTTTAATCTGCCTGACCTGGAGAAAGCAGGGCTGCATTTCCCATGGTACTGGGGTGAGTCCGATCTGTATGCCCCGCTGTTCATCAGCCCCTCCTGGAGTCCATATCTGGCTGTGCTGACATGCAGCACAGCCTTGGGTAAACTACCTGAGTGGTTTTTGCCGGCAAAGACCACCATAGAGCTCTTACTCGAGGCCCCCATCATCCCACTAGAGTGTTTTTGCTGATAGTCTCCTGCTGGAGTGAGTTTCCTCACCATCCCACCACTGCCCCACCAGAGCACATTCACCTGTGATGCTCTGCCACCCTGCCTGATATGGTTTGGCTGTGTCCCCACCCAAATTTCATGTTAAATTGTAGCTCCCATAATCCTCACGTGTCACGGGAGGGACCCAGTGGGAGGTAATTGAAATATGAGGGTGAGTTTTTCCCATGCTGTTTTCATGATAGTGAGTAAGTCTCATGAGATCTGATGGTTTTATAAAAAGCAGTTCCCCTGCATGTACTCGCTTGCCTGCCACCACGTAAGACTGGCCTTTGCTCCTCTTTTGCCTTCCACCATGATTGTGAGGCCTCTCCAGCCATGTGGAACTGAGTCCGTTAAATCTCTTTTTCTTTATAAATTACCCAGTATTGGGTGTTTCTTCATAGCTCATGAAAATGGACTAATACAGTAAATTGGTATCAGTAGAGTGGAGTACTGCTATTAAGATACATGAAAATGTGGAAGCGGCTTTGAAACTGGGTAATAAGCAGAGGTTGGAACCATTTGGAGAGTTCAGAAGAAGATAACAAAATGTGGAAAAGTTAGGAACTTCCTAGAGACTTGGAGAGCTCAGAAGACAGAAAAATGTGGGGAAGTTTGGAACGTCCTAGAGACTTATTGAACGGCTTTGACCAAAATGCTGATAGTGATATGGACAATGAAATGCAGGCTGAGGTAGTCTCAGAAGGAGATGAGGGACTCATTGGGAACTGAAGCAAAGGTGATTCTTGTTATGCTTTAGCAAAGAGACTGGTGGCATTTTGCTCCTGCCCTAGAGATCTGTGAAACTTTTAACTTGAGAGAGATGATTTAGGGTATCTGGTGGAAGAAATTTCTAAGCAGTAAAGCATTCAAAAGAAAGGAGACCATAAAGGTTTGAAAAATCTGCAGCCTGATGATGCAATAAAAAAGAAAATCTCATTTTCTGGGGAGAAATTCAAGCCTGCTGCAGAATTTGCATAAGTAACAAGTCTTGGTTAATCACCAGGACAATGGAAAAAATGTCTCCAGGCCATGTCAGAGATCTTCACAGCAGCCCCTCCCATCACAGGCCTTGAGGCCAAGGAGGGCAAATTGTTTCCTGGGCTGAGCCAGGGTCCCCTGCTGTGTGCAGCCTAGGGACTTGGTGCCCTGCCTCCCAGCCACTCCAGCCATGGCTAAAAGGGACCAAGATACAGGTTGGGCCATGACTCCAAAGGGTGCAAGTCCCAGACCTTGGTAGCTTCCACATGGTATTGAGCCTGCAGTTGCACAGAAGTCTAGAATTGAGGTTTGGAAACCTCCACATAGATTTCAGAGTACATATGGAAATGCCTGCATGTCCAGGCAGAAGTTTGCTTCAGGGGTGGGGCCCTTATAGCAAACCTCTGCTAGGGCAATGCAGCAAGGAAATGTAGGGTTGGGACCCCCACACAGAGTCCTTCCTGGGGCACTGCCTTAGTGGAGCTGTGAGAAGAGGGCCACCATGCTCCAGACCCCAGAATGGTAGATTTCCTGACATCTTGCACCATGCCCCTGAAATAGCTGCAGACACTCAATTTCAGCCAATGAAAGCTGCCAGGAGGGGGGTTATACCCTGCAAAGTCACAGGGCCAGAGCTTCCCAAAACCATGGGAGTCCATCTCTTGCATCAGTATGACCTAGATGTGAGATATGGAGTCAAAGGCAATCATTTTAGAGCTTTAAGATTTGACTGCTCTGCTGGATTTTAGACTTGCATGGGACCTGTAGCTTCTTCATTTTTGTCAATTTTTCCCATTTGGAATAGGTGTTTTTACCCAATGCCTGTACCCCCATTGTACCTTGGAAGTAACTAACTTGCTTTTAATTTTACAGGCTCATAGGTGAAAGGGACTTGCCTTGTCTCAGATAAGACTTTGGACTGTGGACTTTTCAGTTAGTGCTGAAATGAGTTAAGATTTTAGGGGACTGTTGGGAAAAGAGGATTGGTTTTGAAATGTGAGGATATGAGATTTGGGAGGGACCAGGGGTGGAATAATATGGCTTGGTTGTGTCCCTACCCAAATCTCATCTTGAATTGTAGCTCCCATAATCCCCATGTGTCATGGGAGGGACCTAGTGGGAGGTAATTGAATCATGGGGATGGGTTTTTTCCCATGCTGTTCTCGTGATAGTGAAGAAGTCTCATGAGATCTGATGGTTTTATAAAAAGCAGTTCTCCTGCACATGGTTTCCTGCCTGCTGCCATGTGAGACATATCTTTGCCCCTCCTTCATCTTCTGCCATGACTGTGAGGCCTTCCCAACCATGTGGAACTCTGAGTCGATTAAACCTCTTTTCTTTAAAAATTAATCAGTTTCTGGAATTTCTTCATAGCAGTATGAAAATGGACTAATACACTACCAGAGTGTTCCCTACACACAGCAACCAAGCTGCCCATACCAGAGCACTTCCTGCCTGTGGATCCCCTGCTGACCCTGCCAGAGCACTTTTGCTAACCACCTTCTGCCAGAGCATATTTGCTTGAGACCCTGCCATTGCCCCCTTAGGAAAGTGTTTTCCAGCTCCCTGCTGGAGCACTTCCCATCCTTAGCATGCCCACTGCCCCTCCACCACCAACAGAGTACTGTTGTAAGTGGTCTAGGAGTACCTTGGCTCCTCCAGCCCAACCAGGGCTCAATCTTGAGAGACAAGAGGACAAAGCTATGGGCCCAGTCCCAGCCACCCAGGGTTAGAGGACATAGCCCAGAAGTGGAGTACTGAGACTTAGCCATATGAAAGTATCCAGAAACAAAGTCATTCAACTATATCCAATTTGTACCATATTCAAATCTTCAAGGGCAATATGGAACATAGAAACAAAAAACCCCATCCAAAGGACAGCAACTAAAAAGGATAAAAAAAAAAATCAGCCCTCATGGATGAGAAAGAACAAGCTCAAGAATTCTGGCAACTCTAAAAGCCAGAGTGTCTTCTTACCTTTAAAGATCACACTAGCTCCCCATCTATAGTTCTTAGCCAGATTTAAATGGCTGAAATGTCAGACATAGAATTCAGAATCTGGATATCAAGAAAGCTTATTGCAATACAAAAGAAAGTTAAAATCCAATTCAAGGAAATAGTAAAACTATCTGAAGAAGACATACCATTTTAAGATAAGACTAAAATGAACTTCTGAAAACGAAAAATTCACTATGTGATTTCAAAATACAATTGGAATCATTAACAACAAAATAGGCTGAGGAAAGTATCTCAGAGCTTGAATTCTGTTCCTTTGAAGCGATAGGCATACAAAAGTAAAGAAAAAAGACTTTTAAAAAATAAGCAAAATCACCGGGAGCGGTGGCTCACACCTGTAATCCCAGCACTTTGGGAGGCTGAGGTGGGTGGATCACCTGAGGTCGGGAGTTCAAGACCACCTGACCAACACGGAGAAACCCCGTCTCTACTAAAAATACAAAATTAGCCACTCATGGTGGCGCATGCCTGTAATCCCAGCTACTCGGGAGGCTGAGGCAGGAGAATCGCTTGAACCCGGGAGGCAGAGGTTGCCGTGAGCTGAGATTGTGCCATTGCACTCCAGCCTGGGCAAAAAGAGCAAAACTCCATCTCAAATAAATAAATAAATAAATAAAAACAAGTAAAATCTCTGAGAAATATTGGATTTTATAAAGAGACCAAACCTACAACTCATTGACATTCCTGCAAGAGGAGAGAGATCAGGCAACTTAGAAAACATTTGAGCATACAATCCACTAAAATTTTCCCAATTTCACTAGCAATGTCAACATGCAACTTCAAGAAATTCAGAGAATCCTAGAAGTTACTATGCAAGACAACCATCCCCTAGACACATAGGTGTCAGATTCTCCAAGGCCAATGTGAAAGAAAAAATGTTACAGGCAGCTAGTGAAAAGAGGAAGGTCACTTACAAAGGGAACTCCATAAGACTAACTGTGGACCTTTCAGTTGAAATTCTAAAAGCCAGAAGAGATTGTGGACCTATCTTCAACAGCCTTAAATAAAAGAAATAACATCAGCACAGACTCTTTACAGGTGTTGGGCTGGGTGATGGTCAGGTCTTTCCCTTCTCAAGAGGCCATATCTCAGGCTATCACATGGGGAGAAACCTTGGACAGTACCTGGCTTTCCTAGGCAGAGGTCCCTGTGGCCTTCCACAGTTTATTGTGTCCCTGGGTACTTGAGATTAGAGAATGGCGATGACTTTTAACAAGCATACTGCCTTCAAGCACTTTTTTAACAAAGCACGGCCTGCATAGCCCTAAATCCATTAAACATTGAGTCAACACAGCACATGTCTCTGCAAGCACAGGGTTGGGGCTAGGGTTACAGATTAACAGCATATCAAGGCAGAAGAATTTCTCTTAGTACAGAACAAAATGGAATCTCTTATGTCTACTTCTTTCTACATAGACAGTAACAGTCTGATCTCTCTTTTTCCCCCACATTTTCCCCTTTTCTTTTTGACAAAATTGCCATCATCATCATGGCCCATTCTCGATGGTCGCTGTCTCTTCGGAGCTGGTGGGTACACCTGCAGACTAACAACAGACAGAACAGGCACACAAGGATTAATATGAAATTTACAATAGTAGTACTTTTGACGGTCTTAACCCAAGAGACAGAGTTAAGATTTGTGAGACCATCAGCAGCTCTTGCTATTGCCTCAGTTTCTGGTACAAAGTTTAAATGGGCTTTTGATACTTTGAAAATTTGTTCTTTTAATTTGGAAATGTTTAAAGTGAGATTATCTTCTCTTCCCTGTAGATGGTGTCTAACCATGTCCCAGTGATGCTCAGACTCATTATAAACTTAGGGTGTAATACAAAAATCTGACATATTCCAGTCACACTATAACTGGAAACAGTGTTCTAAGCTCATGAGCCTATCTCCCATCCAAATGACAGTTTGTCTAAGATCATTAATTTGATTTGCCAATTTTTGATCAATACCAGATTGTGAATTCCACAATCTTGTAGAATTCTTTTGCCAATTGTTAACAGTTTACTGTCTGAACAGAAGAGCTCAATGCAATTCCTGCCACAGCAGCCATAGCTGTGACTGCAAGTAATCCCATAATCACTGCAATTAAAGTAAAAATGAATCTTATAGATCTATTTAAAATGTCTTTTAATACTTCAGTCAAAATATGGACGGATGGTGAGGCCTCCCACGGTTGGTCCATGGACACAGGGATCCACATGCCTTCTCTTGCTCTCACTAGCAGAATATGGTGCTGCCAATTAAAAGTGGAATCAATGCAAGTAAACAATCTGCAATTTTCACAGGTTATAACTTGGGAGTCTGGTTTAGTAAGTATATTTCCTACAACTAGCATATAAGGGGGCTTTATACAACTTTGCAAAGGGACCGTTGGACTGGAATTTAGGTCAATAGTATAAAATGGCTTACGATCTCTTGTTTCTATAGTTTGATTTCCAAATCAAATTCTAATGCGGTATGAAGCCACAGTAAGCCTCCATATGCAGAAGATTGAAATTGGACTCATTTCGTTCACCATATACAAAATTTAACTTAAGATGGATTAAAGACTTAAATGTAAAACCTAAAACTAAAAACCCTAGAAGAAAACCTAGGAAATACCATTGTGGACATTAGCCTTGGCAAGGAATTTATGACTAAGTCCTCAAAAGCAACTGCAACAAAAATAAAAATTGACACATGGGACCTAACTAAACTAAAGAGCTTCTGCATAGCAAAAGCAACTTTCAGTAGAGTGAACAGACAATCTACAGAATGAGAGAAAATACAAGCTATGCATCTGAAAAAGATCTAATATCAAGAATCTATAAGTCACTTAAACAAATTAACAAGAAAAAAACCCATTTAAGAAACTGGGCAACAGATATGAACAGACTCTTCTCAAAAGAAGACATATGTGCAGCCAACAAATATATGAAAAAAAGTTCATCATCACAAATCATTAGAAAAATGCAAATCAAAACCACAATGAGACACTATTTCATAAAAGTTAGAATGGCTGTTATTTAAAAGTCAAAAAATGACAGATATTGGTGAGGCTGCAGAGAAAATGTAACACTTATACACCACTAGTGCGAATGTAAATTAGTTCAGCTGCTGTGTAAAGTAGTGTGGATATTTCTTAAAGAACTTAAAACATAGCTACCATTTGACCCAGCAATCCCACTAGTGGGTATATACTCAAAGGAAAATAAATTGTTATATTGAAAAGTCACATGCATTTATATGTTCCTCACAGCACTATTCACAATAGAAAAGACAGAATCAACCAAGATGCTCATCAACAGTGGACTAAATAAATAAAAATGTTCATCAGTGGTGGACTGGTACACACATACACCATGGAATACTATGCAGCCATAAAAAAGAATGAAATCACGCCCTTTGCAGCAACAGGGATACAGCTGGAGGCCCTCATTTTAAGTGAACTAATATAAGAACAGAAAACCAAATACTGCACATTCTCACTTACAAATATCAGCTAAATATCGAATACACATGGACACAAAGATAAAAACAATAGACACTGAGGACCACTTGAGGAGGGAGGGTGGGAGGGGGGTTTGTGGGTTGGAAGGCTACCTCTCAGGTGCTCTGCTCACTACCTGGGTAATGGGATCATTTTTACACCAAGCCTCACTGACACGCAATTTACCTATGTAACAAACCTGCACATATATCCCCAAACCTAAAATAAAAATAGAAAAGAAAAATAATGTCATTCTGTTGAAAAGAAAAAAAAGCAAACAGATCTTCTGATTTTAACCATCCTTGATGAAAACTTGCCATTGTCAAAAGAAAAGCATAAACCAACATTTTCTAGATGAAATCATTGAGGATAACTACCTTGAGAGCCTTTCACCACTTGCAAAAGGGTGGCAGTAAGGGAGAGCTGTGATGGAGGTAAGCACTGGATAGTCCTAAGATGCTAACTTTCTAGTTTATTCATTAAACAAAACTTTATTGTATGCCTTTACTGAAAGATAGTCTTTTATATAAGACAAAATACAAGAAAGAGGAGGAGAATACGGGGTAATAATAAATAAATTAGACATGTGGTTTCTGGTCCTGTATAAGATATTGTATGCATATCATATGAAACATTACCATCCCCATTTCACAGAAGAGGATCCCGCAGTTTGGAGAGTTTAGGTAACTTACAGCTACATAGGTAGTCATGTGAAAAGGTGAAAATTAAATCTAGGTTTAACCTGACTTCTAAATTCTGGCTTTTTTTCCCCACACTACATTGCCTTCCAGGCCAGTCTAGCAGGGGAGGTGGATAACAGGAAAATACAATGCAATGTGATGAGTGCTAGATAACCAAGATAAGTCTTACCGGAATTAATTCTCCCTGAAGGAGCTTTGGAAGTCTCAAGAAAGAGGTGACATTTGAGTCAGGTTTTATTAATGATTAGGAACTCACCAGGTAGAGCCCAGAAAAAGCATGCTTGGAAGCCTGTGAAATGGACTTGAGGTTGTACAGAGAATGACAAGGAGTTAGGGTGGTCTGGAATACAGAATTGGTAGGGTTGTTCAATTTCCAGAGATAAGGGTAAACAGTCCATTTTGAGTCTAGATTGAAAAATGCTGTAGATGTCAAACAAAGGAGTTTATATTTAATTTTACAGACAATGGGGAGTCACTGGAATGCTTGAACAATGTGACTTTAAGATGATTTTGACAATGTATGGAGACTAGATCAAAGGAGAGAGATGGTAAGTGGGAAGATCTGGTAGACATATGGCGGTAACCCACTTGAGAACTAGATTTCCAGAAATGGAAGAGCATCAGTAGAAATGGATTGATGCAATGGAGTGAATACAATGTAGGGCATGAACTTGACTGGTCATAGTAAATATCTGGATAAATGTGAAGATGGAAGAACTTCTCTTAGTGTCAGGCTTAGGTGACTGTGTGAATGTGAGAGAATGTAGAAGAAACAAGTTGGGGTGGGAGGACACTAATTAGGAAAGTCAGTCTTCCTCTTCTGTTTACTTACCATGGAATGCTCACACATTTTCTCAGTGTTCCAATTTCAGCTTGTAGCATGAAAAGAACAAAAAATTATCTCTGATTACAGTAAGGGCTCAGTTTTATTTTGGATGTCTCCCCTCAGCTCACCACTACTTCCTAATGCCACATCTGTGATATATTCCAGCCAACAGAGCATCACATTTGCTTTTGACATCCACCTTTCAATACTATGTAATTTTTCCCTGCTTGTAGGCAAATCAAAATGTGGCAGACACTGGCTAGCTAGTCATCAAATTTGTTTTCCTTTCTTCCATGCCCACAGCTGGGCCATACTTCCTAGACTCCCTTGCTGTTAGATGTAGTGATATGACCAGATTCTAGCCAATAAAAACTGGAAAGACATGAGAGATGCTGTTGCCAGACCTGACTGTGAAAACTTACTGCACAGTCCTCCACTCTTATTTTCCTCTGTGCCAGCTGGATGTCAGTGTCCAAAGTGTCCTTGAAAGTCACATGTTGAAGACACCAGAGTTTCTGCAAACCTGAACGACAGCATGGTGTGTATTCTTCTCTCCCCAGCCCCATCTCCCCAGTGCTGCTGCTGTTAGACTTAACAAAAGCTAGAAATAAACTTCTACTGAGTTAATACACCGAGATTTCAGGTTTTATCTTTTAAGCCACAGAGATCCCGGAGTTTATCTGCTAAAACACCAATGCTGCAACTCAGCTGATAATGGAATCTATCCCACCTGTGATACAAATCTGGGTTTCTAGCCAATAGCAGCTTTTAAATTCCATTTATTTGGAGACTATAAAATTAATTCACATACCAAACACCTGTTTAGCCTCCTACATAGGGAATCTATGTCCACAAGTGCCTCATACTACAGAGTTTCCACCTGCAGTCTTTTCTCAGGCTGAGTTCTAGACTGAGGCCAGTGTTCATGGGGACCCACCTTGGGCATAGAAAGCCATGGAGGCCTGAACAGCTAACCAGACGGTTAGAAACATCACTCTGACTAAACCTTACAGAGTGTGCCCTCACACATATGTCTTCTCATCCTTGGGATGAGGGTCACCAAGGGCCCTCATAGCCACATAAGAAAGTTACCTAGTATAGGAAAATGACAGAACCAAGGACTGAAGGCTGAACTCTCAGTGGCTGAAGAGAGACAGAGAGCAGTGATCCATGTTCTTTACTTTTCTTTGTAACTTTTATTGACATATATATTGAGAAAAGTCCACACCTCTCTAGTGTGCCGTGCAAGGAATTTTCCCAAACTAAACACCATCACGTAAATCAGCGTCCAGATTGAGAAAAAGAACATTACCAGTATCCCGGAAGCTCTCAGGGTTCCTTCCCATCACATTTCCCCAAGAGTATTCTCTCTCCTGACTTTTCACAGCACAGCTTCATTCTGCCTGCTTTTGAACTTTATACAAGTGGAAGTACTCAGTCTATATTCTGTATCTGGCTTCTGGCTTTTTTTTAACTTTATGTTTGTATGGTTCATTCATGGTGTCCCACATGATTTGTTCATGATTGATGATGAATGGCATTTTATTGTATGAATAAGTCACAATGATGTACCCATTCTATAGTCAAGAGACCCCTTGCATCATTTCCAGTTGGGAGATATAACAAATAGTGTGGTATACACATTTTGTACATCTCTTCTGGTGAACATATGTAAGCAATTCTGTTGGCTATTTTGGGGTCATGTCCTGTGCATTCATTCAGCTTTAGTAGAAGTTATTGAAAAGCTTTCTAAAATGGTTGTACCAACTCCTTGTTCTCTGAGGTAGACACCCTACAAATAACCAAAGTACCAGGAAAATGATGAGTTAATTTGGGGAGATACTGAATCTGAGATGACTATGGAACAGCCAAGGAGAATTAAGAGAAAATTGTTGACTCCAGGGATCTGAGGCTCAGGAGGAGGATCTAGGCTGGATCCTTCTATTGGATCCTCCTCCAATAGAAGGAGCCCAAGGAAAGATGTGATCATCAGCAAACAGATGACAGAGGAAGTCAGGTCAGATGAAATGCCCCAAGTATAGTGTGAGGCATAAGAAGGGAAGAGGACCTGGTATTCAAGAGGAAAGCAGGGACAGAGAAGCTGGAGTGGGAGGGAGGCTAACAAGCACCTTTCCCACTAACAGAGACCAGGGTGTCATATGGGAGAATTGGGTTCACTCTGTGCTCTTTGGAAACTGACAGAGTATTTAAGGAGATTGATTATGTTACATTCTCTGAAATTTAGATTGAACAAAACTTTCTCCAGACTGTGCATTTACTCTGGCTTCATTACTAATTCCCCCAGTTCTTTCCTGTACATTTGGTATAGGAAAGCACAATCCACAGAGAAGAAATAGCTTCTGGCATTTTTCCTTTTAACAATAATTCAAACACCTCATTAGATTTGAGTTGGCTTTAGATAGTGTTCCCTGTGACAGTTTGACTTACTGCAATGGGGTTCAGCATCTTTATTATATAGGCAACTCTGAAACCTACCACCCCAACATTTCAGGCTGGTTTCTTTCTAACCTTAGCAAATTTCTCTATCATGTTGCTGATGGACTCTATTTGTTCAGGCACTTAAATGCTGCATATCCTTCTATCTCAAAAGGCAGGTGGCTGCTCCCCATAAGATTGTTGTCTTTTCTGCAGGCTGTGATAATCAGATACATTTTTAAGAAAACAGATGTGTAATTACTGAGGCTGGCTTTTAGGCACCATGATGAAATTCAATTCGTTTGAAGATCGAAGATTAATGAAATATGGTCCCTTCTTTCATGGGCTTGACAACTGAATGTGAGCAAGAAGACAAACACAATTAGCTCTAGTACAATGCAGAATGGTATAAATACTAAAGCAGAGTACAAGCAGCATGTTGTGGAAGGAAACAGGAGTCAGTGCTCCCCCTTTAATACTGACTGATGATTAGTATAAGCTTCCAAAGAAAGTAAAATTAGTTTGAAAAATGAGAGGAATTCTACCAATAGAAGGTGCCCAAAGAGAGAGGAAAGAGCACCAGAAAAATGCTAAGATGAAAAAGTAGACACTAGATATATTCCAAAAGAACCAGCATTTGGTGTTTTTTTTTTTTTTTTTTTCTTTGAGATGGAGTCTCATTCTGTTGCCTAGTATGGAGTGCAGAGGCACGATCTTGGCTCACTGCAGCCTCCGCCTCCCTAGTTCAAGCAATTCTCTTGACTCAGCCTCCTAAGTAGCTGGGATTACAGGTGAGTACCACCACACGCAGCTAATTTTTTGTATTTTTAGTAGAGACAGGTTTTCACCATGTTGGCCAGGCTGGTCTCGAATTCCTGATCTCAGGTGATCCCCCCAGACTCGGCCTCCCAAAGTGCTGGGATTACAGGTGTGAGCCACTGCGCCCCGCCAACAAGGCCAGCCAACAATGATTCTTAAAAGCGTAGTCCCTAGATAAGCAACATCAGTGTCAACTGGGAACTTGTTAGAAACGCAAAATTTCAAGGCTCCCACTTAGGCTCACAGAATCAGAAATGCTGGGCATAAGGCCCAGAAACACGTGTTTTAAGAAGACATCCAGGTGACTCTGAAGCACACTTAGATTTGAGAACCCCTGAAATAGAGGGTAATGTGCATGCAGTGATATGATGTGAGATGAGGCTGGAAATGCATGGTGAATCTGAATCACGGTGAGCTTAGAATGCAAGCACAGGGGTGGAATTTTGTTGTGTAAGCAACAGGGAGCCAATGTAGAATTTTGAGCAGAGGAGTAGCATGATCAGAACTGTGCTTTAGAAAGAAAACTCCAACAGCAGGTGGGTAATGCATTGGCAAAAGGGGTAATTGGGCATAGGGAGCTAACACTTAGAAGCCTATACTTGTGAAATAGTTGTCAAAGAGAACATATACTCCAGTCCAAGGTGGTGAATGTAAGAGTCATCATTATCTTTATGAGAGAATAATTCTTTAGTTAAACAAATATTCACAATTTGGCTCTCTAATAGAAGATCCCAGATCACTGTACTTTTATAGTAGCAAGAAAAAAAATTGACATTCAAGAATTTACTCAGTATCATGTATTAAGTGTCATATATATTAACTCATATAATCTATGCATCAACCTTAATCTAAAAGGGTTAGACACTTTCCAACAGCATCCAGATAGGAAATAAGAAAGGGAGACCACAGGGAGCTAATAATTGAGTTGGACAGAAAAAAATCCAACCCAGGACTATATAAAACATTTTTTGTTCTGGTCCACCATGCTGCTAACATTGAGCCTGGCTTCAATTTGACTATAGCCCATCTCTATGACAGTATGGAGACATAGAAAAATAGACCCAGTTCTCAGCTGCAATTTTCTCAGAACTCTTCCACTTATCTGCCACCCAGTTTACCACACCCCCTTCAAAAAGAATCATGAACACTCCTTCTCTATTATGCCAGCCACATAGCTTTCTCGGCCTGTTCATCTATTGAACCTTAACATATTGAACTCTTCCTACATTGAAATTGCCTATGCAAAGTTTCATTTTTTAGTCACCTGGTAGTACTTTGGTAGCAGAGACACATAGGAATTGGAGATCATGCGGTTCAATCCCACCACCCCCATTTTACATACATACAGGATAGAGACCAGCAAGGACAAGAAGTTACCCAAGGCATTTATAGAACTAAAAGCAGTTATTTTTTGTTCAGAGCTCTTTCTACCTCACCACGATCTGTTTTGTGAAAATCTTCTTCCATCGTTACTCAGCAGTCAGCTTCTGAAACAGCGGCTTACACATAGTAGGTACTCAGTAAATATTTTCTTATTGAACAAATGAAGTCTGAGTCAATGAATTCTAGTCAGTACCCTCCAGTCATACTTCATCCATCCTCAACTCTTCCTTTTTTCCCAGTCTTCAAAGCTTAACTGATTCCTCCTCCTTGCAGCACACAAAAAGACAATCATATTACCTTCCCTTTAACTGATGTGACACCAAAAAGGACACAATTTCATTCTTTAAATTAAAAAATCACATGCAATTATTTCTATGTTAAAAAGCTATGTGTGCTTTGAATAACTATGCAGAATGTGAAGGGATTTCTATTTTTTTTTTTTAGAAAGCAATTTTATGATTTATAAATGCCTACAGCAAAATACAACAAGCTGTGATAAACAAGTACCCTGGGATGTACATTGAGAAATACTGTGTATATCAATTTGATTATTAGTAAATAGATGTTTTCGAAGGGACTAAAAATGAAGTTTCCTTCAAGGAGATTAAACTTCTTTGTTGGCAGCAGCTTAAACAAATGTTTACACAGCTACATTATTTGACCTACCAACATTCATTATGTTAATCCATTAACTGGAATGTGCAGAAGTAGTTTCACTTATTCTCTTTTCTGGGGGAAAAAAAGTGAGTTCTTCTCTAAGTCTCTTCTGCTTAGAAAGCCTGGAAATGAGTTTGGATATTTCAGTGTGATTAGAATCTAATAAACAATAAGTTAAATGAGTTTTTCTTCAATGATTCAGGACTTTGTGGGACCACCACATCTTAATTTTGAATATATCTTGGCGTTTTCCAACTTTGTTTCCTTCTGGTCGTTCAATCAAACAATATTCCTGAGCAGTTGCTATGTGCCAGACCCTGGGCTAGAGACTGGAGAGCCAGCGGTGCTTCCTCCACCTCCTACACCTATGCATTGATTAGGTTCCTGATGGTCAGGATTTTCAATATAGAGCAAATGGGAGATTGCTACCCTGACCACACCCTAAACAAAAACCAGTAGGAAGCTGGACTTGTTGGGGTATCCTCTATTTGAAAAGCACTCATTTTAGATCAGCTTGGTTCACATTTACTGAAGATCTGTTAGGTTCTAGACCCAAGGCTAAACCCTGAAGACACAGAATACTAGACTCATCCTCAAAGGGTTTAGTGAGGGATACAGATGAGTAAGTAGATGATTAACACTGAGACTGATCGGCAGAGAAGATATTAGGTCCAGAAGAGGTGCACCTAATCTAGATCAGAGAAGTCTGCAGACTTCCACTCTGGGAGAAGGTCAGAGAAGGCTCCCTGGACGAAGTGGCAGGGAGGAGTGAGTTAGCTAGGCACAAAGCGGGAAAGGGTGTATTCAGACAAAGCAAACTGCACAAAGACCTGAAATCTACTGAAGTAATTCTCCTTGGCCTTGCAGAAATGATGTTGAGGGCAGCAGCAGCAAGAATGAAGGCATCTCAGGTGTTCCCAGCAAGGAAGACCTCCTTGCCATCCTAGACTTGTTCTGTGCCGGCATAGTAGAAAGGGAGGAGGGCACCCTCTCTAAGGGTGTCAACAGTACTTGGTACAGCTGGGACTACAACAGGAACTCGCTTTTTATTTTATGAATTTTAATGCAGATTTTCTCAAAGTGTAGTTTGAGACCCACATGCACCAGAATCACATGGGCTACTTTTAAAAAACTTTAAAAAGTGATTTCCAACTTTTTAAGTGGTTTTAAAGTTTAAAAACTTTAAATAGTGGTTTCCACAGGCCACTGTACACCTGCTCAGTCAAAGCTCTAGAAGTGGGTACAATAGTTTAAATTTTCTACAAGCATCCAGATAAGCATTGGCACATGAGCATTGGGAATCACTTTTAATGAGATTAGAGCAGGAATTCTCAACCTTAGATGGACATCAGAATAACCTGGGGAGCTTTTAAAACAAAGGAATTCCCAGGGCCCACTCCCAGATTTTCTAACATATGTGGTCTTGGTTAGGGGTGAACATTGGCGTGTTTTTCAAGCACCAGAGGTGATTCTAATGTTTGGCTAAAGGTGCTCTGATGACCATTTGAGAGTAAAATCAGAGATACCACACATCAAAATGTGTGGAACTTACTAAAAGCAGAGCTTTGGAGGAAAGTATTGACAATAAAGGCTTATATTAAAATGAAAAAGGGTTTCAAATTAGTAATCTAAAATTTTATCTTAAAAAACTAGAAAAGTAAGCAAAACAAATCTGAAACAAGCAGATGAAAGGAAAAATAAAGAGCAGAAATCAAGGACACTCTGAACAGAGACGACAAAAACAGTGAAATCAATAACTGGTAGTTTGACAAAGCCAGCAAAATTGATAGACCTATAGCCAGATGGCCCAAGGGAAAGAGAAGAAAACAAAAGTTTCAAATTTTAGGAATGAAAGAGAAAACATCATTACAGACCATACAAACCATTAAAATATAAAAATACTACAAACAATTGTATACCTTAATCTCCAAAATTTTGATGATACAGACAAATTCCTTAAAAGATGCAAATTGCCAAAACGTCATGAGAGAAAGGAAGAAAGAGGGAGAGGATCTATTTCAAACTTACTCTTTTTTTTTAATTATACTTTAAGTTCTGGGATACATGTGCAAAACGCCCAGGTTTGTTACATAGGTATACATGTGCCCCATGGTGGTTTGCTGCACCCATCAACCCATCACCTACACTAGGTAGTTCTCCAAATGCTGTCGCTACCCTAGCCCCCCATCCCTGACAGGCCCCGGTGTGTGATGTTCCCCTCCCTGTGTCCATGTGTTCTCATTATTCAGCTACCACTTATGAGAGAGAACATGTGGTGTCTGATTTTTTGTTCCTGTATTAGTTTGCTGAGAATGATGGTTTCCAGCTTCATCCATGTCCCTGCAAATGACATGAACTCATCCTTTTTTATGGCTGCATAGTATACCATGTGTATATGTGCCACATTTTCTTTATTCTATCATCGATGGACATTTGGGTTGGTTCCATGTCTTTGCTATTGTGAATAGTGCTGCAATAAACATATGCCTGCATGTGTCTTTATAGTAGAATGATTTATAATCCTTTGGGTATATACCCAGTAATGGGATTGCTGGGTCAAATGGTATTCCCATTTCTAGATCCTTGAGGAATTTCCACACTGTCTTCCACAATGGTTGAACTAATTTACATTCCCACCAACAGTTTAAAAGCGTTCCTATTTTTCCACATCCTCTCCAGCATCTGTTGTTTCCCGACTTTTCAATGATCACCATTCTACTGGTGTGAGATGGTATCTCATTGTGGTTTTGATTTGCATTTCTCTGATGAACAGTGATGATGAGCTTTTTTAATATGTTTGTTGGCCACATAAATGTCTTCTTTTGAGAAGTGTCTGTTTATATCCTTTGCCCACTTTTTGATGGGGTTGTTTTTTTCTTGTAAATTTGCTTAAGTTCCTTGTAGATTCTGGATATTAGCCCTTTGTCAGATGGATAGACTGAAAAAAATTTCTCCCATTCTGTAGGTTGCCTGTTCACTCTGATGATAGTTTCTTTTGCTGTAGCATTTATTCTTAAAGAAGATAAATTATAATTTAAAAAAACAAAACAAACAAACGCCTCCTGGCTCAGGGGGCTTTACTTGTAAATTCTGCCAAGTATTTAAATAAGAAATATTTCCAATTCTATACAGCCTCTTCTAGAATTACAATAAGAGACAATACTTCCAAACACATTTTATTGATGCAGGATTTTTTACTCCTTAGCTCAGCTAGATCTGGATTCTTGTCTCACAACCAGGAAAAATTAGGCACACAGACATAAAAGAGTGAGTAGAGTACAATTTATTAAGCAAAAGGAAAGTTCTCAGCAAAGAGCAGGGTCCTGAAAGCAGGTTCCCAATTGCCCCCTTCACAGTTGAATACAAAGGCTTTTATATAAAAGCTGATGAAGCTGGGTTCCCTATTTGTATAAGGTGCAAATTCCTGGTGGCTCCACTCCTTCCCCCAAGGGTGCACATGGGCCCTTATTCTGCTGTGGGCACATTCAGGCAAGACCAATATGCAACTTCCCTTATCTGTACAAGACATCTGGTGTAAGCACTTGTGGGGCTGGTCAGGAGATTCTCTGGGGACCTGCCCTATCTGCCTGGGAGAGTTCTCTTCGTCCTGCCTCTGTCATTTCCCGAGGTGCCTTTAACAGACGTTAGAATAGAGAGGAAGGCCAGTCTTAACTGCTTCCTGCTGACAGGGGGCGCTGTTTTGGGAAAACGACAATTAGATCTCCCTCAGAGGCATATGTAAGGGTCACTGGTAAAAAGGAGTCATCGTTTGAGGCTCCAATTACATGACTGTTTGGAGTTTGACGGTCTAAAGGTGAGAAAAGAAAAACTGGGTTATTAGAAGACATGCATCAAAACAAAACAAGTGGTGGTAAGGACCCGAAGGCTGCCAACATGCCCAGATAACTGGTGGCTATAGTTATGCCTGCTAAGATTTGGGTGCTTGGGGCTTGGCTTTGGTTAGCTCCCTTGGTCTTATTTTCCCAAACAAAGAAAATTCCAGGTTATGGGCACCCTATTTACTCCCATCACCCAGCAGGATTTGCAGGATAATTGCTCAGAATTAAAATATTGATCCAGATTTTTACAATACCCAACCCTTTTGTTTCTTCTGAGATGTAGCCAGAGATCGCTGGTAAGTTCACAGGAATAAGCAGGGTTATCTAAAATGTAGGCAAAAACTTTAAAACAATGAATGAGATTAGAATGTAATGACAAATGTATGATAAGTTTTGAAACATAATTTTTCTCTCTCCAGTCCTCATTTTTGTCAAAAACAAATCATGATAGGACTGAGTTGTTTGCAAAATAAACTTTAGTCTCTTGGCTTGATTATTTGTATAAAGTGCAGCAAGAATAATTATTTGTCACATTGGCTTTTCAGTTGGCTTTGATGGAACTCTGTTCCACAAGGAATCTCAGGTAAGACCTATTACAGCTGAGCCCAGCCGGGCGTTTGTACCCTCAAATACCTATGAGTTGTGTAAATTCCTCTCTTCTTGAGGTCCCGAGAATATGGGGCTCCTGGGTCTGTTAGCAAGTGACATTTTTTACTCACAGCAGGTGAGGAACCCTGTGCAGGGACTGTGTAGACAAGGTATGAGGCCAGGTTTCCCAAAGGGCTCTTATTGGCTCTGCAAGTCAAGCTTGATTCCTTAAAGGGAAGCACACCCTTCCATTCAAAGCCTGAGTAAAACAATCAGTTTCTCTAATTGTGTCCTGTTGCAACAGAAAATGGATTCTTATTGCACTGATGCAAATAATTATATTGCCATAAGTCAAGAACACTCACAAATGGTTTCCAAATTCTGGAGAAGCCAGGCAGAGAAAAACAAATATGTTCCAAATTTCATTCACAGGAAGATACCTTACTCAATTACTAAAGACTGCAAGTAGCTCAAAATAAAAGTTTCCTGGACTCTGAAAAACAAAACAAGGATCAGCAACCCTTTAAGCAAAAAGATTAAAAAGATTACTTCAGTTTTCTGTCAGTTCAGTCCATTCTGTTAACTGTTGTTCTGCTTAATATTCATGAACATTTCAGTTCTTTGTGAGTCTTATATGTTCTTCCTTTATGCCAATGTCAAAATCTCCAAAGTTATCAGAAACCTGCATTGAGAGCACGTCAAACTCCTATAGCTGATTATAAACCATCTTTTGAAAAAGGCTCAAAGCAAGACAACAATTGTCTGTGAATGACAAAATATCCAGGGTAGTTGTAGTTACAGTCAAACACAATTGACAAAAAAATTTGCTTATTTCTGTGGTTTACAATAGTTTAACATAAAAACCTTAATTATGATTGATAGCATATACTCAGACATTAGAATTTTAGACACCCCATACAATTTTGGAACATATATTAATATTATTTACTAAAATATAACCTAAAGAGATTGAACATCACTTTGACAACCCCACATAACTAAATACGTCAAATAATCCTGTTTACCTCCCTGTAGCATCCACAAGGTAGGGGTCAGAAAAGACAATTTTTGAAGCTGAAGTTTGAAGCCTATTAAATATATTAGAGGTTCAAAGCATTGATATTATGAAATAAAATTCCAAATTACCGTAAGTCATTTATTTTAGCCAAAATGGTGACTCAAAAATTTTTTAAAAGGCAAAAACCTTTCATTATTGTTTACTATTACATGAAAATATTGTTCAAGGGAGAAAAAGCCAAATTTTACACTTGCATTAGTCTATTAATGTCAACCTCAATTTTTTATGGATCAATAATTTTTTTATTTTTATTAATTTTTATTTTACTTTAAGTTTCGAGATACATGTGTAGAATGTACAGGTTTGTTACATAGATATACATGTGCCATGGTGGTTTGCTACACCTATTGACCTGTCCTCTAAGTTCCCTCCCCTCACCTCTACCCCCCCAACAGGCCCCAGTGTGTGATGTTCCCCTCCCTGTGTCCATGTGTTCTCATTGTTCAACCCCCACTTATGAGTGAGAACATGCGGTATTTGGTTTTCTGTTCCTGTGTTAATTTGCTAAGAATGACAGCTTCCAGCTTCGTCCATGTCCCTGCAAAGGACATGATCTCATTCCTTTTTATGGCTGCATAGTATTCCGTGGTGTATATGTGCCACATTTTTCTATATCCAGTCTGTCATTGATGGGCATTTGGGTTGGCCATGTCTTTGCTATTAGAAATAGTGCTGCAGTATATGTGTGCATGTGTCTTTATAACAAAATGATTTATATTTCTTTGGGTATATACCCAGTAATGAAATTGCTGGGTCAAATGGTATTTCTGGTTCTAGATCCTTAAGGAATCACTGTATTGTTTTCCACAATGTTTGAACTAATTTACATTCCCACCTACAGTGTAAAAGGATTCCTATTTTTCCACAACCTCACCAACATCTACTGTTTCTTTACTTTTT
The DNA here is from genome assembly GCF_043159975.1 of Macaca nemestrina. NCBI lineage: Eukaryota > Metazoa > Chordata > Mammalia > Primates > Cercopithecidae > Macaca > Macaca nemestrina. Next base: position 17,987,316 of record NC_092137.1, on the reverse strand, counting down.
AATAATCACTATTCTGACTAGCAAGAGATTATCTCATTGTGTTTTTGATGTTGCATTTCTCTAATGATCAGTGACATTGAGCTTTTTTTCATATGTTCATTGGCCACATAAATGTCTTCTTTTGAGAAGTGTCTGTTCATATCTTTTGCACATGTTTTGATGGGGTCAACCCCAATTTTTTTAAATGAAACCTTATAGATATTTCTATCCAATCTTAGTCATTTGACCATGAAGTAAGATTCTTATAAACCTTTTATAACCCTTTAAAAAATTTTGTTAATATGTTCACACACAGAGTTTCTTTTACAAGATTATTTTTACAAACCTTCCACCATTTGTTTAAACCTCTAGCTTTATCTTATCTAACTCAAAACAATCCTTTAATCGTTGGGAGAAATTTACATTCCCATGCCTTCTAATACTCTTTTACTAAAAATGCATTTTACTTTCCTTACACATCTTGCATATAAATCTATTTCCAGTAGCCTCAAGTACATGTTATAATGGCAACTCTTAGCAATTTTTAATTTTAATGTAAAACCTGTTAAGTTATTTTAATTATGTACCACGCACAGGTAAGGTGTGGCTCTTTCCAGCATAGTTAAGGGTCTGGTTAATTCCATATGTCCCCAGGCTTTACTAGTTGTGAAGCAGGTAAGTCAAACAGTTCTCAAAGACAAAGAAGCAGTTTACAACCTTAAAACATTTAGCAAACCTAGTATCTGACCCACATAATTTAGACCACATATTTACATTTTGAAGACATTTGTATTTTACCAACTATCTTCAAAACTGTTTTTATTCCTTAAAGATTAAAGTCACATTAACTAAAAGGCATTACAGCTTTTATTTTTCCTTCAAAAAAAATTTGATATAAGCACTTATTTTTCTTCAGGTCAATCAATTAAAGCTCTTTTTTATATAACCATCCACACATGATACATATATGATGATTATACAGACAGACAGAAGAAGACCTCGTAGTTGTAAGATTTTTCATTTGCCAATCTCCTAATTGGATTATTGGCTTCAGGGTGGAGCCTTCCAAGAAACAGGGCTAGGAAAGTGTGTGGTCTATCAGAGCCTAATAAGCAGATACGGCTGGAAGACAGAAACGGATTCTGAGAGGGATCTATCCACTTTTAATTCCTGGGGTTCCTTGAGGAAAAGAGAGGGTTTTTTTTGTTTGTTTGTTTTTTGGTTTTTTTTTGTTTTTTTTTTTACCAAAATGGAGTTTGTGGCTCCTTCTCTGCTTTTTCCCAAAGTCTCAGGCTATCAGAAGTTATCTTAGGCCCTGCCATGCATGCACTAAGAGTGGCAAGACAAAATGGAGAAAAACAGTTCGGTTGATTGAGAAAAAAACAAGAAAAGTTCTTTCTTTTTACAGAAAAACAAGTTCCAAGAAGAGAAAAACATAAAGGCCTTTAAAAAATACCTATAGCTTAGTTATTCATTTTTAATTAAGCTGAGTGCTCCTTAAGAAAATCTTTTCAAATCCCTTATTACTTGACTTTAGCCATGCCAAGTGGCCAATATTTCTGGCCTTTGAACTTTACCAAAGTAACCTCACAGGTGAAAACAAGAAGCCTCAACTACAGTTATGGCTTAACTGCAAGTATAGGAAGTATTTTCAAAGAGGTGATAAGCAGTTTTTACAAAATTTAGGATCTTTAAAGGTGGCTCAGAGAAAGGAATATTTAATAAAGGAAGCTGGAAGTTGTTCATGGAGTGAAAGTGAATCAGCAAATGGTAAAAGTCACACAGACATTAACCAGAAAGTACTCGTTCTCTATGCCAAGATTGAACCCAGGCCACCATTATAAAATGGCAGAGACCAAAACCAAATGGTGGTTACAGGTTGCCACGTGGTTACAGCTCATGCTCCCAAAGACATAAAACAAGATGGAGACTTGCAACAAAGTTTGTTACTGACCAGTTTGCCAGGCTGGCTTTGAACACTGGGCTTACAGAGTCCTAGGTCTGCATTCTGTCCTAATGTAGCCTTTATGACAGAACCATACACAAAGACACAAAGCACACCAGATTGGCTACACCTTAAGACTAGCCTCACACATCTTTTTCCCATTAATGAACACTTTATAGAGGATATAAACAGTGATTTTATCATTCATTCAACCAGTTTGCACAGGGGGAGAGAGGCCAGAAGTCTGACTGGTAAAAACTTTTACCCTTTTGCCTGCATGTCAGGCTTCTGGGTTCTCTTCCACGAAACTCAATGTTAAGCCCAGCAGTTTAAGGTTTGGGGAAGTTAACTTGTTCCAGTTTGGGGAATGCATCTGAGGGGAGTACCCTGTGGTATGAGAACACCACTATATACCCTGTGGTATGAGGACACCACTATATACCCTGTGGCATGAGGACACCACTATATACCCTGTGGCATGAGGACACCACTATATATCCTGTGGTATGAGGACACCACTATATACCCTGTGGTATGAGGACACCACTATATACCCTGTGGCATGAGGACACCACTATATATCCTGTGGCATGAGGACACCACTATATACCCTGTGGCATGAGGACACCACTATATATCCTGTGGCATGAGGACACCACTATATACCCTGTGGCATGAGAACACCACTATATACCCTGTGGCATGAGGACACCACTATATACCCTGTGGCATGAGGACACCACTATATACCCTGTGGCATGAGGACACCACTATATACCCTGTGGCATGAGGACACCACTATATATCCTGTGGCATGAGGACACCACTATATATCCTGTGGCATGAGGACACCACTATATACCCTGTGGCATGAGGACACCACTATATATCCTGTGGCATGAGGACACCACTATATATCCTGTGGCATGAGGACACCACTATATATCCTGTGGCATGAGGACACCACTATATACCCTGTGGCATGAGGACACCACTATATACCCTGTGGCATGAGGACACCACTATATACCCTGTGGCATGAGGACACCACTATATACCCTGTGGCATGAGGACACCACTATATACCCTGTGGCATGAGGACACCACTATATATCCTGTGGCATGAGGACACCACTATATACCCTGTGGCATGAGGACACCACTATATATCCTGTGGCATGAGGACACCACTATATATCCTGTGGCATGAGGACACCACTATATATCCTGTGGCATGAGGACACCACTATATATCCTGTGGCATGAGGACACCACTATATACCCTGTGGTATGAGGACACCACTATATACCCTGTGGCATGAGGACACCACTATATATCCTGTGGCATGAGGACACCACTATATATCCTGTGGCATGAGGACACCACTATATATCCTGTGGCATGAGGACAGAGGAGGAAAAAGGAAAAATAAGGCATTTTTTTCAAAGGCGTCCCAGTGATTCAGGAGGAGTTTAAGAGAAGCAGAGATTGAAGATGATTGTTTACCCATCTAGAAAGAGGGGAACAGGCATTTCTAGTTCCTTTTCCTTCCTAGTAAATACCTGGGGTATGTGAGGGAGAGAAAGAAGAGGCATCCCTCTCTCCTTTTTCCATCCTTATACCCCCAAGTTCTGGCAACCTCGAACAGGGTGCCACCTCTGGCTGTGAATGTGACTTTCACCCATGTTAATAGGGGACCTCGGGGGTGGGAATTATCCACCTTTACCCTTGCATAGCTTGTCCTCCTGTTGTCAGTAACCTTTGAGTTCCCCAGACCTTGTCAATCTCTTGGATGCTAGCATGACCTCCATCCATGAAACAGGAAAGAGCCTAATCCACAGGAATTAGTCATGCTAAGGTGAAGCTGTGGAGCTGGGTCCTCCTTGAACAAGGGAGTCCTGGCCTAATAAAATGCCTTTCAAAAGTGGAAAAAAAAAAAAAAAAGTCTCTCAAAGAAGTTAACACCAACAGCTTAAGTGCGGGGGGAGGGGGGAAGATGCCTAGGGAAAAACTTCTTATGCAAATGGATTCCTCCAACTGAGAGATAAACTTTTAATTGCTGTTTCCTCCCTCCTGGCTTGGCCAGCTGGCCACATGGGGCCCTTGGTCCCTGAGACTGCCCTGAGGCCCGGGCCTGGGCAGTGGTCATGGCTCATTCCCACCCCAAGTGGCCATTGCATGTAGCATGCACATGTGGCAGACATAGAGCCATGCACCCTAGCCAGGAGGGGATAGGGGCAGGAAGCTGCTGCTCACCCGTCCATCCCCTGCGCAAGCCTGTGGCCATTGAAGTGGGAATAGGGGAGATGCTTCTAAGAACAGATGGAAATTACATTGTTCTAAATTGCACATCCGATGGCTGGGGCAAGGGCTCATTCTACCCAGTAACAGTTTGCATCAGCCTTCCTAACATTGTAAAAGAGGAGATAGGTGCCATGACCATCCCAAAAGAAAGAATAAAAATGCCATAGAAAAGACTAGACTGGAACAAAGTCGACATTCCCAACTCCTGAGAGCAATCGGTGTGGAGAGGACCCTCCTCTGTAGATGTGCCATCATTCATTCTTAATTGGCTAATCAGAGATTCAGTTTTTCCTCTACCTTCAGAAAAATCTGAGGATAAGAAGGCTGTGAAATGAAAGTAAAAGAGGTTTTGGGGCTCTGCATTTTACTCATCCTTCTTCAGGTGCCCATATGGGCCACCAAGATGATGCAGGATTTTTTTACTCCTTAGCTCAGCTAGATCAGGTTCTTGTCTCAAAATCAGGAAAAATTAAGCATGCAGACATTGAAGGGTGAGTGGAGTAGAATTTATTAAGCAAAAGGAAAGTTCTCAGCCAAGAGCTGGGTCCTGAAAGCAGGTTCCCAGTTGCCCCCTTCACAGCTAAATACCAGGGCTGTTATATAAAGGCTGATGGGGCTGGCTTCCCTATTTGTATAAGGTGCAAATTCCTGGTGGCTCCACCCCCTCCCCACAGTGTATATGTGTGCCCTTAGTCTGCTGTAGGAATGTTCAGGCAAACCGCCTGTGCAAGTTCTGCACAAAACATCTGGTGTAAGCACTTGTGGGGTGGGTTGGAGATTCTCTAGGGACCCTCTCTTATCTGCCTAGGAGAGTTCTCTGCCTCCTGCCTCTATCACTATGAGGCAAGCATTAACCTGATACCAAAACCATACAAAGACATTATAAGAAAACAGGACTTCAGAAAAATATCCCACATAAACATATACACAAAGATCCTCAACAAAGTTTAGCAAATTGAAACTAATATATACAAAAAGGATAATATGTCATAATCAAGTAGGATACATGTCAGGTATTCAACTGACTCAACTTTCAAAAACCAATCAATATAATTCGCCATAGGAATAGACTAAAGAGGGAAAAGCATATCATCATTTCAACAGATGCAGAAAAAGCCTTTGACTAAATTCAATATTCATTCATAATAAAAATTCTCAGGAAATTAGGAATAGAAAGGAACTTCAATCTGATAAAAGGCATTTTGTTAGTCCATTCTCACACTGTTATAAAGATACTACCTGAGACTGGGTAATTTATAAACAAAAGAGGTTTAATTGACTCACAGTTATGCATGGCTTGGGAGGCCTCAGAATACTGACAATCATGGCAGAAGGGGAAGCAGGCACCTTCTTCACAAGGCGGCAGGAGAGAGGGAATTGAGAGCAAAGGAAAACACTGCCACTTTTTAAAACCATCAGATCTCGTGAGAACTCACTGTCTATCACGAGAACAGCATGGGGGAGACCACCCCCATGATCCAATCACCTTCCTCCCTAGACATGTGGGGATTACAGGTCCCTACCTCAACCCATGAGAATTATAATTCAAGATGAGATTTGGATGGGGACACAGACAAATCATATCATTCTGCCCCCGGCCCCTCCCAAATCTCATGTCTTTTTTACATTTTAAAACCAATCATGCTTTTCCAACAGTCCCCCAAAGTCAAAAGTCTTTTAACTCAAAAGGCCAAGTCCAAAGTCTTATCTGAGTCAAGGCAAGTGCTTTCTGCCTATAAGCCTGTAAAATCAAAAGCTAGTTAGTTACTTCCAAGACACAATGGGGGTACAGGCATTGGATACATGCTGCCATTCCAAATGGAAGAAATTGGCCAAAACAAAGGAGCTACAGGCCCTATGCAAGTCCAAGATCCAGTGGGGGCAGTCATTAAATCTTAAAGTTCTGAAATGATCTCCTTTGACTCCATGTCTCACATCTGTGTCATGCTTATGCAAGAGGTAGGCTCCCATGGTCTTAGGCAGCTGCACCTCTGTGGTTTTGCAGGGTACAGTACCCCCAACACCCTCTCGCTGGCTGCTTTCATGGGCTGGCATTAAGTGTCTGCAGTTTTTCCAGGCACATGGTGCAAGCTGTTGGTGGATCTGCCATTCTGGGGTCTGGAGGATTGTGGCCTTTTGCTCACTGCTCCACTAGGCAGTGCCCCAGTGGGGACTCTGTGTGGGGGCTTCAACCCCACATTTCCCCTTTTCACTGCACTAGCAGAGTTTATCCATGAGGGTTTCGCCCCTGCAGTAGACATCTGCCTGGACAGCTAGGTGTTTCCATACATCCTCTGAAATACAGACAAAGGTTCCCAAACCTCGATTCTTGACTTCTGTGTACCCACAGGCCCAACACCACGTGGAAGCTGCCAAGGCTTGGGGCTTGCACTCTCTGAAGCAATGGCCCATGCTGTAACTTGGCCCCTTTTAGCCATGGCTGGAGCTGGAGCAGCTAGGACACAGGGCACCAGGTCCCAAGGCTGAACAGAGCAGGGGAGCCCTGAGCCTGGTCCATGAAACCATTTTTTCCTCCTAGGCCTCAGGGCCTATAATGGGAGTGGCTGCTATGAAGATCTCTGACATGCCCTGAAGACATTTCCCCCGTTATCTTTGCTATTAACATTTGGCTCCTTATTGCTTATGCAAATTTATGCAGCCAGCTTGAATTTCTCCCCAGAAAATGGGTTTTTTCTTTTTTACCACATGGTCAAGAGTTCCACATGGCTGGGGAGGCCTTAGGAAACATGCAATCATGGAGGAAGGGGAAGCAGGCACGAGAGAGCATGTGAAGGAAGAACTGTCAAACACTTATAAAACCATCAGATCTCGTGATAATTCAGTCACTATCATGAGAACAGCATGGGGGAACCACCCCCATGATCCAATCACCTCCTTCCCTTGACATGTAGCAATTACAGGCCCCTTCCTTGACAGGTGGGAATTACAATTCAGGATGAGATTTCGGTGGGGACTCAGAGCCAAACCGTATCAGGCAGGCATCCACATAAAACTTAAACTAACATCACACTTAATGTTGAAAACCTGAATTTTGCTGCTAAGATTGGGAACAAGACCAGGATATATGCTCTCATGAATCTTATTCATCACCATCTTCAAGGTTGTAGTAGTACCATAAGGCAATAGCAGAAAAAGAAAATGTTTGGACAAGAACAAATAAAACTGTTTTAATTACAGACAACAAAGAAACCCCTACAAAACCACACACATAAAAAAAAATGCTACTATAATTAGTAAGGCCATGAGATATAAAGTAATACATAAAATCAGTTGTATCCTTATACACTGCAATGAAAATTAGAAATTGTTTTGTTTTTGAAAGTTTCATTTACATTACCACCAAAAGCATAAAATGTTTAGTCACAAATCTAACAATATTGCAAGATATACAGGTTGAAAACTACAAAACATGAATGAAACCAAGTGAATCTAATGAAATAGAGTGATATGCCACGCACATAGATTGAAAGAGTCAATATTGTTAAGATGTCAACTCCCCAAAATCAATCTCTAGATTCAGTGGAATTTCAATCAAAAATCCCAGCAGGATTTAATGGACATGCTGATTCTAAAATTTGTATGGAAAGGTGAGGGAACTAAAATAGTCAAAACACTTTAAAAAACAATAAAGAACTAAGTTGGAGTTCTCACCATACCTGGTTTCCAGGGTTACTATAAAGCACAGTAATCAAAATAGTGAGGTACCTGCACAAAGATGGACATGTAGGTAAACAGAACAGAATAGTCAGGCCTGCATAAACCTGCACATGTATGATCAACTGATTTTTGACAAAGGCATAAAAGGTTGTTCAATGGAGAAAGGATTGTATTTTCACCGGATGCCACTGGAACAATTAGATACCCACTTGCAAATATATATATAGTTTCTGATGACTTTGACAGGTAGGAATAGAGGATATATGTGTGTGTGTGTGTGTATATATATATATTTATATTTACATAATATAATTTTTGTATAAGTTTTGTGAGGTAGGAATAAAGGACATATATATGCACATATATACATACACACACACACATATATATAAGAGGTAGGAATATAGGACATACATATATGTGTATATGTATCCAGTAGGGGCAGTCATTAAATCTTAAAGCTCCGAAATGGCCTCCTTTGACTCCATGTTTCACATCTGGGTGATGCTGATACAAGAGGTGGTCTCCCACAGTTTTGGGCAGCTATGCCTCTGCGGCTTTGCAGAGTACAGCCCCCAGCCTCCACCCCCTCCACCCCGCTGCTTTCATAAGCTGGCATTAAGTGTCTCATAAATGTGTGTGTGTGTGTGTGTGTGTGTGTGTGTGTGTATCCTCTCTTTCTACCTTACAAAACCTATACAAAAATTAACTCAATATGAATCATATACCTAAATGTAAAACCTAAAATTACAAAACTTCTAGGAGAAAATCTTTTTGACTTTGGATTAAGTAAAGAGTTCTTAGATACACCATCGAAAGCACAATCCATAAAAGAAAAATTGATAAATTAGACTTCATAAAAATTAAGAATTTATACTCTTCAAAAAACTGTTAAGAGAATGAAAAAGTAAACCACCGATTGTGAGAAAAAGTTTCAAGCTGTATATAAGATAAAATATCTCATATATTCAAAATACATTTTTCAAATTCTGCCAAACTTCTAAAACAAGAAAACCAGCAACCCAAATAGAAAACCAGTAGTGAGCAAAAGATGAGCAGAAACGTTACTGAGACGATATAGTATTACTATTGATAAAACTAAAATAAAATAAACTTACTGTACCAAATGCTACCGAGGATATGGAGCAAACAAAACATTCATACATTGATGGTGTGGATGCAAAGTGATATAACCATTTTGGAAAGCAATTTTTTTAGGATTTTTTAATTGATAAATTTTATTTTTTAGAATGGATTTAGGTTTACAGAGAAACTGAGCAGATAGTAGAGAGTTCTATCTATCCCTGCAGATAATTTCCCCTATTATTAATATGTTACATTAGCGAGGTACAGTTGCTACAATTAACCAGCCAACACTGATACGTTATTATCAACTAAAGTCTATAGCTTATTCAGATTTTCTTATTTTGTACCTACTGACCTTTTCTGTTCCAAGATCCCATATAGGATACCACGTAATGTAAAGCCAGCATGTCTCCTTCAGCTCCTCTTGGCTATGTCAGTTTTCTCAGGCTTCCCTTATTTCTGATGACCTTGACAGCTTTGACGAGTACAGATTACATATTTTGTAGGATATCTCTCTATTGCAGTTTGCCTCTTTGTTGGAGATGATTTGGTTATGGGTTTTTGCAGGGAAAACCAAAGAGGTAAAAGTGCCCTTTTCATCACATCATATCAAGAGTACATATAATCAACATGATTTTTGGCTGTTGATGTTAACTTTGATCACCTGGCTGTGGTAGTGTTTGTCAGATTTGTCACCTTTAAACTTACTCTTCTTTCCACTTCCCACCCATTTCCATACTGTACACTTTAGAAGGAAGTCACTACGTTCAACCGATACTGAAGGACTGGGGAATTATGCTCCCCCTTTTTTGTGGTGAAATACTTAAATAATTTATTTGGAATTCCTATGCATGGGAGATTTCTCGTCTCTTCTCCCCCATTCGTTAATTTATTCGATCATGTATTTGTATCAGTATGGACACATGGATAGCTCTTTTGTACTCTGGGTTACAATTCAATACTACTTTCTCTACTTTGTTTCTCAAATTGTTCCAGCTTTGGCCATTAGGAGGTCTTTCAGTGGCCCTTGTGACTCTTTGATATGTCCCCATCAATGGGCTTTTTTGTTTTTATTTCATTTTTGATACTGCAAGATGCTCCAAGTTCATTTTATATATTTCCTGTCCTAGTCCTTGAATCAGCCATTTCTCCAAAAATCTCTGGTTCCTTTTATTGGAGAATGAGGTATTAGAAACTAAGATTTGCGCACTAGGTAGAAAGGTTTGTATAAAGTTAAATTCACATTTACCATACAACATAGCAATCCACTCTTAGGCACTTACCTGAGTGAAATGAATCACATGTTCATATGAAAACGTGTATGTAAATGTTTACAGCAGCTTTTTTGTAATTGTCTAAATATGATCAGATTTATACAAAACCCAAATCAAATGTACCTCACCGAGGGAATAAATATAGTTCATTTATACAATGGGATACTACTTAGCAATAAGAATGAATAAACTGGTTATACAGAACAACATGTATGAATCGTAAATGCAATATGTTGAATGTAAGAAGGCAGAACCAAAAGTCTGCATACTGTTTGTATTCATCCATTCTCACACTGCTATAAAGAAATACCTGAGACTGGGTAAATATTAAATAAAAGAGGTTTAATTGGCTCACGGTTCTGCAGGCTGTACAGGAATCATGATGCTGGCATCTGCTCAGCTTCTAGGGAGACCTCAGGAAACTTACAATTATGACAGAAAGTGAAGGGAGAGCAGACAATTCACATGGCCAGAGCAGGAGCAAGAGAGAGACAGAGGGAGGTGCCACACACTCTTAAACAACCAGATCTCAGGAGAACTCACTCAGTATCATGAGGATAGCACCAAGGGGGATGGTGCTAAACCATTTATGAGAAATCCTCCCCCATGATCCAATCACCTCCTACCAGGTTCCACATGCAACATTGGGGATTAAAAGTCAACATGAGATTGGGTGGGGACACAGATCCAAACCACATCACTGTATAATTCCATTCACATGAAATTCTTGCAAAAACAAAACTTTAGAAATGGACAACAGATCAGCAGTTTCCAGAATCTGGGATTTAAGGGTGGTTGAATACAGAGGGCCACAGGGGAATTTGAGAGGAAGACGAAATTGTTCTATATCTTGACCGTGGCAGTGGTTACTTGACTGTACACATTCGTCAAACTCATATTCATGAATCTCACAAACTTTTGTATGCTGAAAAGGAGTGAATTTACTGTAGAAATTACTATATGTAAATTATATCTTAATTAAAAAGTGTAATAAAAACTGTAAAACAACTACATATTAACATATAATGCTTGTGATATAAAGGCAAGTGGGGGAAAACATATGGTATGTTCTCAACTACTGAAATGTATAGAGGTACAGATGAAGGGGAAAAATTTTAACACAATTTTAGCGATTATCTTTGTGTGTAGAAATATGGATACAATTATTTCTTGTTATTAGCATTTTTCATATAATTTCATAATGATAAAAGCTAACCTGTTTAAAGGAAAACTATAAAGTTGTATATAAGTGTTAGGGACTTTTCAAAGTGACCATCTCTTTTCTTGTGGCTCCTTTTTTCTAATTCCCCTGTGTGCCTCATGCCTTTTATATGCCACGCAACATAGAGCAGATGTGCAGAAAGCAGTAAAAAGCCCTTATAATATGGACAGTTTCACTCAGGAATGCCTGTCCGCTGAAAATCTCTTCATTGGGCTGAGAGTGATGCCCTTCCCTTTCATTCTGTCCCTGACCTTCAGTGATCTTCCCTCTGCTGACTGGGCATACACTCATCTTCATTTAACCACTGATGAAATCGGGCTGCCTCCCGGTTGTGACCACAAGCCTGGGGCAGCAGACGGAAGAGTGTGGTGTCCTCTTCTACAGCTTATTCATTAAATCATGGGAAACTTGCCCAAGCTTAATATTTCACCAGTAGGGATTACTTGAGCATGAATTTGCATTTCTTCCTCAGGGATCAGTGTTTAATTGTGTGTGTGTGTGTGTGTGTGTGTGTGTGTGTGTATATATATATATATATATATTTTTTTTTTTTTTTTTTTGAGATAAAGTCTTGCTCTGTCACCTAGGCTGGAGTGCAGTGGTGCCATCTTGGCTCACTGCAACCTCTGCCTTCCAGGCTTAAGAGATTTCCTGTCTCAGCCTACCAAGTAGCTGGGACTACAGGTGCCCACCACCATGCCTGGCTAATTATTGTATTTTTAGTAGAGATGGGGTTTCACCATGTTGGCCAGCATGAGATTGGGTGGGTACACAGATCCAAACCATGTTGGCCAGGCTGGTTTTGAACTCCTGACCTCAAGTGATCCCCTGACCTTGGCCCCCCAAAATGCTGGGATTACAGGCATGAGCCACTGTGCCCGATCTTCATAGTGTATTTTAATATCCAAACTTGAGGTGATCCATATGTATCTGTTAAGTGGAACTAAAAGAGAACTCATTTGTTCTTATCACCCCCAGGCAGGTCCTGGTGGGAGCTTCTGAATGGGAGATCTGTATATTTCCTGAGACATCACCAACCCTGGGCACCTTCTGCTCTACCCTACTTTTCCATTATTAATGGCCAGCAAATATGTAGTGGATATCTACTAGGAGAAGAAATAAGACCGGGTCCTAAGGAAGCTACAGAATGAATTAAGGAGTTTTTGGCCACAGAAGCTCATGGTCTGGTAGGGATACATACACACAGCTATACACATATACGCAAACACACCAAATCTGAGCCCTCAGAGTAGGTCTCCAACCCACCTGAGGGGATCTACAAAGTTTCCCTAGGGGCGGTATTGTCTGGGCTAAAGCTGAAAGATTAATTAGAGTTTGCACGATGAAGAGGTGAGAGTCATTGTGGGTAGAAACATGTGGGGAGGAGCAGAGACATAGAATAGCATGAGACAGCCTGGTCTCCACACAGACGTGGAGCACGGTGCATGTCGGGAGTGCGGAGAGGCAGGAGAATGGAGAAGAAAAGCAGCAGCCACATTGTGACAAGCTTTATGTACTAAGACGAGGGGTTGGAATTTATTCCATAGGTGATCAAAAGTCGTTGAAAACTTTTACATAGGGCCGTGACTTGGTCATTTTTGTATTCTGAAATGTCATTCCACTAGAAGGATTAAAAAAAAAAACAACAACAAAGGTAAATTAGGATTGGAGGTAGCAAGACCAGTCACGATGCCATTGAAATATTCCAGTTGGGACATAGTGGAGCCTTAACCTACCCTTATCCTTAACCTAATTAAGCATATGATATATTAGAGGGATGTGTGAAAGGCATAATCAGGAGGAACTGATAACTTATTAGATGTGTGGTGGAGAAGACATAGGAAATAACTTACAGGGTTTTATTTTTCTTGCCTCTTTTTTCCTATCATATGTAACCTAAATTATCTGGTTTACATTTAAAAGTGAAAACAAAGCCCTCTTTTAGTAGGTGACCCCATACAAGCATAGAAGCTAGTAAATCTATTGGGTACTATGCTCACCACCTGGGTGACTGATTCAATCATACTCCAAACCTCAACATCACTCAATATACCCACGTAACAAATCTGTACATGTACCCTCTGATTCTAAAAGTTGAAAGAAAAAAAAAGAATCTGGAACTGAGCTTTAGGAAGGTCAATTCTAAGCAGATGCAAGATGAACAGAAACACGACTGTGAACTTCTCACATCCTGGCAGGTATTGGCATAGCCCTGAGAAGGACATCATGGTGCACTACACTCACCGCACTGCAATATCTCCTGCTGTGCCCAGTTCATATTCATTTGCCTGCAGGGAATTCTTAGAGTCTGCCCACCAAGTACGTAACAGAGTATTTACCCAGTGAAGGTGCAGAATGTGATTCTGAAATTGTGCTTGGCCTCAATGGGGGTTAAAAATGAAAACACTCTGAGCCAGTAAAAGGAGACATCAGCACACCTCCATCCAAGCTTCCATTTTTTCCTTTCCTAGTAAAGCTGTAAGGCCCTTGCTGGTCTGCAAATAATTTATCTGCTTCAAGTCCTGCCAGACTTTGGACCAGCTCTCTCCAGACACTAGACTATAAATGGCTGAGGAAATAACAGGAAAGAAGCAGGGTTGAAAGGCCAGTGGGCAACTGGTTTTCTTTAGCTCTGTCTGAACTGAATAATCAGCCAACTGGGGTCAGCCCAGTCATGTGAATCCCACCTTTTGTTACTCAGCGAGACAACTCATGTGACCTAATCTCAGAGCAGTCACTGGAACTGGCAACGTTCTCAAGAGTCTAAAGCCCCACCGCATATATTCCTAAGAGCCACCAAGACTACTGTTTATTTCTTCTTAAGCCACAAAGAACATTCCACTGTACAAAGTCAGCTTATTACAAGTTTTTTTTTTTTTAAGAAAGGAAAAATAAAGGAGGAAAACCTGGATAATCTCTCATTGGCCTGATCCCATTCTGTTGCAGAAGGAGGAAGGAATGCAGTGTGTGGCAGCTCGAGTGACCCCTGAGAAGCTGGATCCTGGCTGCTCCAGAGGAGGAGCCATCTGTTTATAGGACTGGGTGGTGCCACGGGTAGGGTCAGGGGACAAAACAAACAGCTACAGTGGTTTCTTTCCAAAATCACTGCCTCGCCCACTTTTTGCTATCTGATACTACTGAGATGCCTATTTTCGGAATCAAAAGCACAGAGAGTCTTTCTGGAAGCACCTGTTTACCTACTCAAAATAGAATAGAAATAGCCTCAAAACCCCTCCTCTTGCTGTCCTGAAGGAACATGTGAGTCAGACAGAGTTGGGTTGGGACCAGTTCCCAGAGGGGACTGTGGGGAAGAGGCTCTATCGCAGTCATCTGGGCTTTTTCAAACTATACCTCCTATCCCAATTAAAGGGCTATGGCTACTTCCCTCACCACCTTTTGAGAATTCCTGCTGTTGTAAGCCACCAGTTGGTGTTGGCATAACCTTCATGTACGCATAGTGGGTGAAGGGGCTCTAAATAGCACTCATTGGCAGGGCAGCAGTTGGAGAAGGCTGTCTGTAGGCTGAAGTCTGATACCCATCTGCTGTGGTCTGAATACAGTTTGTTTGGTCCTACCAAGACTCATGGTGAAGTTTGATCCCCAGTGTTGGAGATAGAGCTTGGTGGGAAGTGTTTGGGTTATGAGGATGGATCCCTCGTGAATGGCTTGGTGCCATCCTCGCAGTAGTTAATGAGTTCTCACTCTATTAGTTCCAATAAGAACTGGTTGTTGAAAAGAGCAGGTAATGCCTTCTTCCCTTTGCCTTCCCCCATGAGTGGAAGCTCCCTGGGGCCCTCACCAGAAACAGATGCTTATGCCATGACAGCCTGCAGAGCCATGAGTCAAATAAACCTCTAAATAAACCTCTATTCTTTATGAATTACCCAGCCTCAGATACTCCTTAACAGTAAAACAAATGAACTAAGACCCCATCCCTGAAAGAGGTGAGGCAAAACTGTAAACCCTATGTGGAATACAAAGCAGAAAATTAAGTCAGGACTCAGCAGGGTATTGGCAAGTAAGAGCTCCAATCACCAAATTAAAACAGAGCAAGGACCAATTACAAAGCCCTATGTTGTTGTGTTAGTAAGTTTGGGCTGCTATAACAAAAATGGGTGGATTAAACCACAGAAATGTATTTCTCACAGTTCTAGAGGCTGGGAAGTCCAAGATCAGGTGCCAGCATGGTCAGTTCTGGTAAGGGCCCTCTTTCTGGTTTGCAGATGGCCATCTTTTTGCTGAGTCCTCACATGGCAGAGAGCAGAGAGAGAAGCAGCAACCTTTCTCCTGTCTCTTCTTATAAGAGCACTAATACTATTATAAGGACTCCACCCTTATAACCTAATCACATCACAAAGACTCCATCTCCTAATATCATCCCACTAGGGTTTAGGCCTTAAACATATGAATTTGAAAGGGACATAAATGTGCAGTCTAAACAGTTACGTAGTATACCAGAGACATTTATTGCTTAACAAAATCTATGTGCTTTCTTAAATTTCCAAAACCCCTTGCAGTTAGCAAAGACCATGTAAACTAGTTCTAGCCAATGGGCAGTGAGCAGAAATGACGTGTGTCATTTCCAAGTGAAAGCATTTAAGAGATGAAGCTCACCCTCCAGCTCACTCTCCCTCTGCTAGGTAACCTGAAAGCCCACATGGTGTGGCTACAGGATGCACGAAACTGAGCTCTTTAAGTTACTGCTTGAAAGAAAATTATCCTACAGTGGTGCCAGACTCATGAGTGAGAAATAAACTTTATATGTTAAGCCACTGATATTTGAGGGTTGGTTTGTTACTGCACTAAATCCTAGATTAGCCTGACTAACAGAGATAACAAGCAAGAAGTCAAGGCAGAGACTTAGGCCTGGGGTTGTCACAAAATAGCTTTTGTCACTGAATCAAGGTGAAGCAAGAACCCAGCAAGAAACAGAGTGATGTCAGAGCAGCACTGAAGCCAGCTTGCCTGAGAACAGAACTCCTGAGCCCCTCGCTTTACTTCCACCTTGGGACTGGGCTGCTCTGAGACCCTAGGACAGGTATAAGATGGGGATGGGGCTGAGTGGCCTCTAGGACTATAAAATTAAAAATTTGGATTTGATGAGCTCTAAAACACTTTAAAGCTTAGACTATCTCTTATAGGACTTATGTGAGAGCATAGGAAGAACCTGCAAGACCACTAAACAGAGAAAATCTGCACTAGAAATAATATACAGAAAAGTCTGAATACACAAGTCAGAGAGTTTCCAAAACTTTGGCTGTGCCTATTTATCTACTTATTCAAAGTGTAATAACACCACACGGTTCTTCAAAGGTATTATATACTCAAAATATTTCTCCCTTTTTATCTCTGGGTAAGATGTAGAAAATTCCTCTGATAAGCTGGCCAACTTTGAAAACAATCATTCTTAACACATGCTCAAAGGAAGACACCTTGAGGAAGCATGAGTTCTTCTCTTATTATATCAGGTAATTATCTTCAGATATCAGCTTATCTGCACTGAATGAGAATTATATCTCCAAGAGTTTCTATATCTATCAACTACTAAGCTCGTCTTCAGAGATGCTTAACTATAAAATGCATCACCTCTGTAAACTATTATGCACTATTGATTTTTTTTTTCCTGTCTACGTAAAAGTTTCCCATTTCCCTGTCACTTGCTGATCATCCTGGTCTTTTTTATATACCTAATATCTGAGTAGTTCAAAGACCTCACATTGAATTTGGTTTATGTTCCTCAAAAGGAACATTCTGCCTTTTATTAAAGGAGGATTGTCTGTGAAAATACAGCAAGGATGGCTCTTCTAAATGATCTGCTATCAAATTCAGTTCACATTCTACCGTGTACCTTATCACTCCTTAAAATCATTGTACAATGCAGGATAGTGAAAAGAACATGGGTTTTGTTTCAGACAAATCTAGTTACTAATTCTCAGCTCAGAAATTCATTGGCTACATGAACCGCAGCATGGTTTCTGCCTCCAGAAAAATGGCATGCCAATACCTTACAGAATTTTAATAAAAATGATGTGCCTACTATACATTAGGTACTCAAAATAGTATTTATTATTATAGAATGTTGGAGCTGAAAGCACCTTAGAGTTTATCTAGTCTGACTCCTTATCTTACAGAGGTAGAAATAGGGACTTGCTTAGATTACTTGAGGGTTTAAGAATCTCTTAGAATTTCACTACAGTGCTGCAGTTGCCCCTTCCACTCCTCTGCCCCAGATTTCATCAAAGACATCCTAATTTATAATTCCAGTGGAGGTATTTTCTTTGATATTTTGCTAGACCTCCCTGCTGCATTCATTAGCTGAGTATTTCTAAAAACTCTGCCTCTTTGTTCTCAGGGCTCTCAGGACCTCTCACTTTATTGGAATGCCAAGTCTATCTAGTGACATCTTTGTCCCCTTAATTCTGGTGTGCCAAAGGGTTTTATCTTGGGCCACTGTCTTTCATACTCCTGTATGGTTACACTCCTGTTTTCTATAACTCCTATGATAATAACTTGCAAATTTGGACCGCCATCCCAGAGCTCTTTCCCCAAGCTCGAGACAGTCAGCTCTGACTAGCTGCTCAACCATCTACCTGGAGCTCCCTCAGCCCCTTCATGTTCAACAGCACTGAAAGTTAATTCATTAGACTACTCCCAGGTCCATGTATTGGTCCTCTTATAGGCTCTTCTTCAGTAAAAGGCACCACCAATCATCCAAACACTCAATCAAGAAACTTAGGACTCATTTTTTAATTCTCTCTCTCTTTCCATGCCCTGCTCCTGTACTAAGTATTTCCAAAATCCATTCCCTTTTGTGCACTAACACTACCCTTGCTCTAGTTTAGGTCTTCATTGTCTTTCTTTGGAATTACTTCTGCATCTATCTTAGGTGGTCTCTCTGCTTCTGAATATATACCCCTCACACCCATCATCCACAGTAAGCAGAGTAAATTGTCTAAAAATGCTACTCAAAGTGTGGGCCTCAGACAAGTGGATAACTTTCCACACATAACCAAATAAGAAGCTTCTGCCAGAATGAAAAACTACATCACTTATCTTGCTGTTTAAGTTCAGTAGACTTTTTTTTTTTTATCTCAAGATTTACTCGAGGAAAGACACAGAGTGTTGATTTACATTCTGCACATGCTTCTTACATCATCACAGATCAGCATGTGGAATAGGACCCATCTCAAAAAGTCCAGGTCCCCAGCATGGCATGTAAGAGCCTCTGTGATCTGCCACCTGCCTCCCTCTCCACCCCCTTCTGTCCCCTTGATCAACCTTATCCCTTCTGTTCCAGCCACACCAAACTTCTTATTGCCCTCTCCTTCTCCCTACCCACAACCTCTTTCCTCCAGCCAATCCCACATTTGCAAGAAACTCAAAATGATGCATTTCCTCCAGGAAGCCTGTCACCATCAGCATCCCTTTCTTACCACCTGCTCTACTTCCACTGCATATTATACATTTCATTTGCTATATTGATCATATTGTTTTATAATCATTTATTTAAATGTTTCTCCCACCCAAAATAGTAACTCCTTAAAGATAGGATCTGTATCTTATTCATCTCTATTAGTCAGAGTACATAATATAGTTGCTGCAGTAACAAATAAATCCTGAAATCTCAGTAGCTTAACAAAATTAAAGTTCACTTCCTCATCACACAAAGTCCCATCCAGAAGTATCTCAGAAGATAGTTATCCCAGATGGCTCACTGTCATGTGATAATTCAGGAACCCAACTGTTTGATCTAACGACGGTGCTAACTCCTAAGGCCTGAAACTCCTTTTCTGGATCTACTGCTTTCAGCTGGCCATGATGAATGAGGAAGAAAAGTCAAGGTCATGCAAGCAGTCAGACCTGAAAATGGCCCTTATTACAACTGCTCAAATCCATTAGTCAGAACCTAGTCACATGGTCTCATCTGACTGCAGGTGAGCTAAGAAATATGGTTTAGCTATGTGCCCATGAGGAAAAGGAAACTTCCGTATGAGCAGCCAGTTGTGCCTAAGCCACATCATCCCTGAATTTCCAGAATTTACCACAGTACCAGACACAATGCTGCAGGTTCTCAATACACACTTCTTTAGTGAATAAATGGCTGTGTTCTCACTTTTAGGCAAGTCTTTATTCCTCAATAGACTAGGTCCAGAATGAAAGATGGGTATTGATTGAATGAAGGAAAGAAGGAGTTTGGGAGAATGGGAGCTATGAGAGTCAGTGACAGGCACAAAAGTGGAGAATGACAAGTGAAACATCTTGAGGAGGGACTTCAGGAAGCCATGTTTGGTCTCAAGAGGACTTCGCTCCACTTTCTTTGCCATTTCAGGCAACAACTCAACTGCTTGATAAAGAACTTTCAAAATCTCTCCCTCATTTATCTGTCTATTTACATTTTTCATTTCTAGCAGCTTAAACTTGAAGAGTAAAGAGTCTTGCATTCCATTTCTAATGACCCCACATTTTTTTCTGTGTGCTTCAGTTCTCTGGGAAAATCTTTAAAGGTTACTCTTAAACTAAAGTAACTTTCCCATTTTTTAACTTAAACCATTCCCTCAAAATCTCTTGATCTCAACTTTATATGGCACTCTTCAAACAAAACATAAATTCAGGGCTTGAACATCTTAACAAGTGTCCCTTTAAAGGAATAGCATTAAATAGTAAGAGCTATTAAATAATCAATCCAAAGTTCAGAATGGTATTAATAGAACATGATGTGAGATGGATCAAAAACACATCACACTCTTGGGGTATAAAACAACCCACTTTAAACACTTACATGGAAATACTCAAGTCCTGTTCTCAGAAGGTGGATCAAAGGGTTTCATTCAGCCTGACCCCTCTTTGAAGAGAATTATGACTTTAAGCTCTTGTAACCTAATGAATGTAACATAATGAAACATCCAACCAAATAATGCCCATTAGATAGCTTTGTAGAAGCAGAGAAATTTTAATTAGAAGACTCCCAGTTTTGTGGAAATCAGGCTATTAAAGCTATGGGGCATGGAATCTACTCTCTAGTTACAAAGTTCACCAGAGTTAAGCTAGTCCAGCCAGCCACCCTACACACAAATCCCTATTCTTTCCCTAACCACTTTCACACTTTGGCTTCAGGCTTAGAGGACAGATCCTCATCTTTAACACTACATCTTGTCTGACTTTTTATTTCAACAGAGGCTTAGGAAACAAAGACTTGGACCACAATGTTTGCCTTCAGCCCATATGGCTAAGCCCGCATGGCACACCGGGGTGAGATCTCTCATGACACCTGCAGTCTGCTCTGCTCTCTGAAAGGCAACATTAAATAGTCATTTCTGCACACACTTCACTAATACATTGGCTTCTTTGGGAATTATTTGAATACTGATTATGTGCAGGGGCACTGGCTAGCATCCCTGATTATTGCTAAAAAGCAGAAGGCACACTTTAATGAGCTTAGGATCTAATAAGGATAAAAGGCATAGACACCAATAATTGAATTTCAAAAATATTTGCTGGACACCCGTTCATACCAAATAATGTACTAAGCCTTTGGAATTAAAGTTACATGACAGTCAGGTTCACACAAATAATAATAACTGTGTGAATGAAATCTGTATAAATAAAAGCACTAGGGAGGTATATATGATGGTAATGGTAGTGGTAGTAATAAATGATAGCAAAAATAATAAAAATTAACACTTATTGAGTTATTGTGTGCTTAAAGGAAACTTTCTTGATTACTTTATTGTCATAGTAAATAATTATTTGCAATATTATTATCTCTGTTGTACACCTGAGGGAATTAAAGCACAGAGAGATTAAGTGACTTGCCCAAGTTTACAGCATTAAGTGGTGGAGACAGGATCCACACTTGGCATTCTGACTCCAGAACTGTGTTACGAATGTTTGAGATGTAATTGGAAATGGAATCAGTGACATCCCCATGGGGGAGATGACATTTCACTACCTCTCACAGATGAGTATAGAAAAATGAAAGAAGAAAGTCAAGTTTCTCAGGGAGGGAAACAGTGTGGGCAAAGACACAGAGGCATAAAAGAACATATCACATTCAGGCACTGGCCAGTTAGAGCTCCCTGGAGCACAGAGATAGGGTCCATGCAAGGGAAAAACATAGAAAGATGAAGTGGAAGAAGAGGTGGGTAGAATTCCACATGCTGCCATGTTTAGGAACAGGAACGTCACCTTGCAGGCAATGAGAAAGTTTGCGGATTATGGGCCCGGGAAGGGATCTATCAGAAGCCCCGGCCTCCCTGCCATGCTTGTGCAGCCCTTTCTCACTTCTGCCCAGCTGCTGATCATATTTGTTTCAGCATTTGACCAGTTCCCTCCTCTCCGTACCATGGGACTCAACTCTCATTCTTTAAGAGTTTGTGGGAAACAGTCACCGTCTCAAACATCTGCTCCTTTTAAGCAAGTTGGAAAAGTTTACTTTTAACTGAAATTCACCAGAATAATGAAAACAACTGCACTTGAAAAATTACTATATAAAGCACCTTTAAAATAAAATAAATTCAGGGCCTAGGCTGTTTGACTGAGCCTCTTGAAAGGATTGATATTTATCTTTTTAAAAAGGAAATAGTATTTAATGACTACAAGTACTTAGAAACACAATCCAAAATTCAGAATGTGAATACTACACATGCCAGGCAAAGTTAAAGTCCCAACTGTGGCTGACGAAAAGTTCATTGCTTGCATTTTTCTGTCATGGGTGTCCTGTTTTTCCGGACCCAGTACTCTATCTCCAGAGCCCAAGATAATGGAATCACTCTACTGTTCTTACCGTATGTGGATCTACAGTGCCTGGTCTCAAAGACTCTCATCAGTCTCTGTGACCTCTGTATTGCGATTTCTACAGATCTGGGAGGCTGCCACTCAAATGGTCATCAGGCATCTCCATGTCAGTCAAATCAAGCATGGAATACAATTGTTCTTCAATCTCTAGGAAAACAAGTGGGAGGGAGTGGCTGCTGTATCATCTCCTGGTAAACTAAGGGGATGCAGGGGAGCAGTTTGTCACAGGGGAGCAGTCTGCCCCTGGTGCTGGCAATATGGATGTCCTTTGTGGTACAGAATTTAAAAACAATAATGAAATCAAGTATTCTCCTGTGCTGCAAATTCTAAACAAAGACAGTGATGAAACCAGGCTCCCCATCAAGGTGGGCCACATGTACTGCAGGCTCCTTAGTGTGTCACAAATTCCTCCAGCGACTGGCTGGATTTCACGTGGGACATGGCTGCTGCTTTGGCCACTTTAGGTGGCATTCCATGTGGACTGAAGGCAGAGATTATCAAAGCACCCAGGAGAACATCCATGTTCTCCACCTTCTACTGAGAAATCTTTCCCTTAACTCCTCAAGTGAGAGTCAGTGTCCTTTACTGCATTTCGAAAGACCACTTTGGATGGAAAGTGGGGAGGTGTCATCTAATAATTAAGATGGGCAAATGTCCCAGATCCATTAGCCTGTGCATGTGTGTCAGACGTGGTCCCTATCATTCCACTGGGTTTTAAACAAGGAAGTAGCATGATCACATTTGTGTTTCACAGAAATTGTTCTGATGGTTGATAGTAAACGGGGCACTGAGCAAGAATCTATTGGGATGTGATGGAAAAGAAGATGAGATTATTTGGCTGGACAGACAAAAAATCACATAAAATATTCTGTGATGCTTTTCATCTGTAACCCTATTAAAGCTGTGAGCCACAAGGTTCAGTCCATGAAGAATGCTACATGGAGGTCAACCTCCAAAGGCATTTTTAAAATAATTCCACTCTGTGTTTATGTCCTAACTCCCAAACTGTATTCTCTTCTCCACAACTTTTTCATACTCTTCTCTCTCTAATGCTTCTCATTTGCAAATAGCCCCTAGAAAAATCTCCTCCTGCATCCCCTTTATACTCTGTTCCTATTCCTGCCTCCACTCTTCATTCTCTGCCACAGATGTTCAGCGTGAAGAAAAACCTTTAGGAAACAGACTGGTAGGCGGGTGGAACATTTGACTGCCAATTACAGATTCTCCTTAGCAGAGGAAAAGTCTGAACACTCCCAGGTTGATAATTTTTATTCTATCACACATCCTCAATTAAGTGCTGACTAGCAGAAAAAGTAAGTGCCATAGGAATTCTGAGAAGTATCAATGTAAACGAAAATACTTAGCGACTTGTACTTATTTCTACTTTAAGCAAATTCTTCTGAGCTAGAAACACTTTGTATTTATATTACACACACAATATATAGCCACTTTATTTCTACTGGTCTGAATGCTCAAATATTAAATAATTTTTTATTTTCTATGCTAGACTATAATCATAAAAATACCAAATTGTCTTAATAATAGACAGCAAAAACAAATATTTTCATTAATCTCTTACAGTATTAAGATTAAATAAAAATATATTTGTATAATTTTGTCATACATTATTTCATTTATTACTTGCAGAAAGTGACTGGAATCATTCTTACATACAGATAAAGAAACCGAGGTATTAAGAAACTGGGTTAAGGTCACTGGACTGGAAAAGCAATAGAGCTGGAATAGTAACATAGGTCTTCAAAGCCAAATTTTCAGCTCTATGGACTCAGAGAACTTTACAGATGTGGTTTCCTATATGCCATTCACCTGGTCTTGATTCACACACTAGGAAAACGTTCATTAAGTACTGACCACAAGACATCAGCAACAGCAGAGGGTTTCAATGGATGCTCTTTTCATTAAGGGGCCCAGATACCTAATCATGAGACTGGCCTCAGGTCATTGATCCACTGTCATCCTTTAAGCATCTTTTTGTCTTCTGTCTTGATGACACCAAAGGCCTTTGCAAATGTAAGTTTTTCTATGAAGAATAGAAAAAGAGGGCTATATAGCCTTCTTAAAGCTTTACAAGGGAATTCCTGAGTAAAACAGAAAAATGAGCCATACTTAAACTGGCTACTCCTCTGAGGATTTACCAGTAAACGATCCTACTGGCTCCAACATCCAAATGCAGCCCAGAACCACTAATGTGTATTCTTTAATTCAACACTTACAAAAGCTTGAGTAGTGTAAATAAAGAACAAAACATGCTGCATTTAAAACCTGACTTCAGGGGATACAGAATGGAGAACAGTCTGATTTAAATCCTTAGAACTGAGCTGGGACACAAAACCCACAAAAGAAGTTTGTCAGATGCATCCTCATTTGTCTGTGGCAAGAAGCAGCCAACTGAGAACAGGAAGTAATTTTCAATTAACCGGCCACACAAAACATGCCCGAGCCTTCTTAGCCATAATCATTCAAAAGTAAATACTATTTGCCTTAATGGGCAAGATGTCTTCAGAGCTTATTTGGAATCGAAGCTATTGTATAGCAATGCAACCACATCCCCATGGGTGAAAGTGCCCCTCATCCATGTGAGCACTCAGCTGCTGAGATCCAGGACACCTGCGGCCTTGGTTCAGAAGAGTAAGGGCTTCAGTAGCTCGCTGGCAGAGAAGATGCCAAGGTAAGTGAGGGAGAGAGTAAGGGCGGGCAGAGATGGAAAGAAAGCAAATACATTGATTCCAAGAAAGCCCCATTCCCCAGGCAACACTCAATAATGGATTAACAGGGGCAAAGGAGTTACAGAGAGTTAGAAAGTCAGCTCCAAATAGATCAAATATCCACACCACGTTGCCTCTGAGCTCCTCCTCTGCCTCAATCCCCAGAGCAAAGTAAACCGTCAAACCATCATCTGCCTCTGCTCACTGATTTCATAAGAGTATGTCTAAGCAGAATCACCTTTAAAAAGAAAAAGTATATATAAACTCCCTCCAGGGTTGCCATGCCAAAACGAACAGTTCCACGGTGAATGTGGCTTGTCACACCACTGCAGGGTGTCAAATTGAGCAAACTACTGTTTATGGACAAAATGAAGCAGCAGTTTCTTTCCTCTTCTCGCTTTCGAATCTCATCTCTGATTTCTGTTTCAGGCATAGAGCTTGGCACTCTAAAAGAGGTGCTACTGTTGGAGCCTAGTCAGAATTCAAATAATTAGGGGAAAAATGTTAATCTTTATACGGTAACGTTATGGAGTTGATGTCATTGCTTTCATTCCATGACCTTAACATAAAGTTCTGTGCTTTATCTGGTCAATTTAGAATTGTTAAAAGTGCATGTATTAGTAGGTTTTCATGCTGCTGATGAAGACATGCCCGAGACTGGGTGATTTATTTAAAAAAAAAAAAAAAAGACTCACAGTTCCACGTGGCTGGGGAGGTCTCACAATCATGGCATCATGGCTGAAGGCAAAAGGCACGTCTTACATGGCAGCAGATAAGAGAGAATGTGGCTGGACACAGTGGCTCACACCTGTAATCCCAGCACTTTGGGAGGCAGAGGTGGTCGGATCACTTGAGGTCAGGAGTTCGAGACAAGCCTGACCAACATGGTGAAACCTTGTCCCTACTAAAAGTACAAAAAATTAGCCAGGCATGGTGGCACACGCCTCTAATCACAGCTGCTCAGGAAGCTGAGACAGGAGAATTGCTTGAACTCGGGAGGCAGAAGTTGCAGTGAGCCGAGATCGCACCACCGCACCCCAGACTGGGTGACAGAGAGAGACTCCATCTCAAAAAAAAGAAAAAATTAAGAGAGAGAATGAGATGCAAATGAAAAGATGTGCGCGCGCACGCACACAAACACACACACACCCTCTGCAGTCACCTCTCCGGGATGTACACACACACACACACACACACATACACACCCTCTGCAGTCACCTCTCCGGGATGTACACACACACACCCTCTGCAGTCACCTCTCTGGGATGCACACACACATACATACCCTCTGTAGTCACCTCTCCGGGATGTACACACACACACATACACACGCTCTGCAGTCACCTCTCTGGGATGCACACACACATATATACCCTCTGCAGTCACCTCTCCGGGATGTACACACACACACATACACACCCTCTGCAGTCACCTCTCCAGGATGCACACACACACACACACACATACACACGCCCTCTGCAGTCACCTCTCCGGGATGCACACACACACACACATACACACACCCTCTGCAGTCACCTCTCTGGGATGCACACACACACACACACCCTCTGCAGTCACCTCTCTGGGATGCACACACACACACACACCCTCTGCAGTCACCTCTCCTGGATGTACACACACACACACACACACACACACACCCTCTGCAGTCACCTCTCCTGGATGTACACACACATACAAACACACACACATGCCCTTTGTAGTCATCTCTCCTGGATGCGCACACACACGCGCGTGCGCACACACACACGTTGTAAAAACATCATATCTTGTGAGACTTATTCACTACCACAAAAACAGTATGGGGGAAACTGCCCCATGATTCAATTATGTCCCACTGCTCCCCTCCCACTACACATGGGAATTATAGGAGCTACGATTCAAGATGAGATTTGGGTGGGGACACAGCCAAACCATATCAGTGCAATAGAGAAAAAGAAAACAGGGTAAGGAGACCAGAGCAGTCCCCTGCCCCATGTTACCCAGAGGCTGGCACTTTCCATTCCTAGCCACCTATATTTGAGATCAAACTTCTAAACAATATGCTTATCATGAATTCCTGATTATTTGTCATTTTTAGACATTATCTATTCAATTTTCATAGAGAATGAAAACTTGATCTTAAACCAGACCAATACTAGACAGTCACTCATGTGCTCACACGTGTGCACACACACACTTTCCCCAACTTTTTAATGTTCGATCACATTTTCAGTTAAATTAACTACTGCCATTATTAGGACTATGAGAATGTTCTTTACAGCAGAGACATAGAGACACCATGGTCACATTCCTTTCTCACAGAAATGTACATATTTTCTGGAAATAATAATGGGTTTAATTTTTTAAATGCACCTATCATACAACTTTCCCCCAAGCGCTCCAACCATGAGGTAATATTTCTCTCAACGTCATATGCATCAGGTAGTCTATCAGTTTCCTTCCACACAAGCATGCGCGCACACACACACACACACACACCCCCTCTGCAGTCATCTCTCCTGGATGTACACACACACACACACACAGACACCCTCTGCAGTCATCTCTCCTGGATGCACACACACACACACACACACACACCCTTCGCAGTCATCTCTCCTGGATGGTAACATACACACACACACACACACACACACACACACACACCCTTCGCAGTCATCTCTCCTGGATGGTAACATACACACACACACACACACACACACACCCTCTGCAGTCATCTCTCCTGGATGTACACACACACACACACACACAGACACCCTCTGCAGTCATCTCTCCTGGATGCACACACACACACACACACACAGACACCCTCTGCAGTCATCTCTCCTGGATGCACACACACACACACACACACACACACACACCCCCTTCGCAGTCATCTCTCCTGGATGGTAACATACACACACACACACACACACACACACACACACACCCTTCGCAGTCATCTCTCCTGGATGGTAACATACACACACACACACACCCCCTTCGCAGTCATCTCTCCTGGATGGTAACATACACACACACACACACACACACACACCCTTCGCAGTCATCTCTCCTGGATGGTAACATACACACACACACACACACACACACACACACACACACACACCCTTCGCAGTCATCTCTCCTGGATGGTAACATACACACACACACACACACCCTTCGCAGTCATCTCTCCTGGATAGTAACATACACACACACACACACACACACACACCCCCTCTGCAGTCATCTCTCCTGGATGTACACACACACCCTTCGCAGTCATCTCTCCTGGATGGTAACATAAACACACACACACACACACACACACCGTCTGCAGTCATCTCTCCTGCATGTACACACACACCCTTCGCAGTCATCTCTCCTGGATGGTAACATAAACACACACACACACACACACACACACACACACACATATACACCCTCTGCAGTCATCTCTGCTGGATGCCTATCTCCTGCTCCATTCTGGGCTGGCTGCTCTCTTGCCTGAATTGCAGCCTGGGATTTTACTACATCAGCCCTCTGGGAATTCCCTTCCCCTTTCTTCCGGTAGAATCCTGTTTCCTGGATCCTGTGTCTGTCTCCTTTGTGGTTTACTCCCTCCCCTTTATGAGGCATTATGTTGGTGCAATTATGGCAAAAACCGCAATTATCTTTGCACTAATGTATCTGTCAGTAGCTTCCTAATAAAAAGTGCACCAGAAAATTAAAGTTTAAGACATTTCATGTTTAAAATTATCTTTATTTTTACTTCATACTTAAGTGACATTTGGCTGAATATAGAATTATGGACTGGAAATTCTTTTTTCTCAAAATTTTGAAGTTATTACCACATCATCTTCTGGTTTCCCATTGCTATTGAAGAAGTAACAGTCTTGATTCTTGTTTTGTATGCAA
Organism: Macaca nemestrina; assembly: GCF_043159975.1. Taxonomy (NCBI): domain Eukaryota; kingdom Metazoa; phylum Chordata; class Mammalia; order Primates; family Cercopithecidae; genus Macaca; species Macaca nemestrina. Next base: position 17,958,380 of record NC_092137.1, on the reverse strand, counting down.
ATTTTTTTATTTTTTTGAAAACTTTTTAGATGTTTCCTTTATCCACAGTGCAGATAATAATTTGGCCTTATGTGAGTCTTTTTAAATTCATCAAGCTAGGTGTTACATGGTCTTTTCAATATGGAAACATGTCTTTCATTATTTAAATCTGTTTTCTTAAAATTTTTCTGTAGTAATGTCTTCCTTTCTATTTTATCCTCTATTCTTTCTTTTTGGAAAGCTTACACTTTCAGTGTCAGAGATCCTAGACTGGTCCCCTACTAGCTTTTCTCTTTTCTTTTCCAACCTGTTGTTCCATTTCCCAGTACATTTCCTCGAGTTAAGTTCCCAAACTTGCCAATGAATTGTTAAGAATTTGTCCACCATATTTTAAATTTCTTTTATCAGAAGACATTACATAAAATGCCTGAAAATTCTACCTAAGAGATACAACCAAAAGCGATTGCCAAATTTTTGCTCTCAACTGAGAAAATGAATTATGAAGTTGTGCACTAAAATGTAAGGAGTGTTTCCAGTAGTAATTGATTAATCTATCATCATCAGAGAATGTTTTAATGCAATAATTGATATTTCTACATAATAACTAACTTTAAAAACCAACATAAAAAAAATAGGACACATATGTTGACCTAGAATGTATTTACTCAAAAAACAGTCATTTCTAAATGAAAGGTATTACGCTAGGTTTCGTGAAGACGATAGACATGGCAATGAATTTACTTATATAAAGCACTTACATTAAGTGCCTTAGTAAATATGGAAATTAATACATGGTCTTTTCCTGACAGGAACTGAGAGTCCATATTGATATAAGGGAACCACATTGTTTTTATTCTTGCTTAAACATAAATCTGCTATGCCTGTCATTTCTCTAAATTTCCATTAGATGCAGGAACGCTCCTATTATTTTAGTACATCAAATCAGCCAGTCAGTCTGGTAAACAAACCTTTGTGTGCCAGGTTTGTGCCAGGCTGTAAAAATATAAAGTTGAGCAACAAGTGGAGGCTACTTCTGGGGATCTTGTGTCCTTTAGAGAGTAACAGGTTAGTGTAAAAAGAAAGACACACACAGTTGCACACAAAGCCCCTAGGTTTAACCATGGATAAGGGGAGATTTAAGACAGAGGAAGCTTCACTTTATCTAGCCTATGCTCAAACTCTATCTGTTCAAAGTTTCTGTCATTTTGTTTATTTGTGTAGCCAGAGGTGGAAGAAGAGGAAGATAGCACTGTTTTCGAAAAGGCACCGTAAGGGGCCAGGCACCGTGGCTCATGCCTGTAATCCAAGTACTTTGGGAGGCTGAGGCAGGCGGATCACTTGAGCCCACAAGTTCGAAACCAGCCTGGTCAACATGGTGAAACTCCGTCTCTACTAAAATTTCAAAAAAATTAGTAGGGCATGGTGGCATGTGACTGTAATCCCAGTTGCTCAGGAGGCTGAGACAGGAGAATCACTTGAACCCAGGAGGCAGAGGTTGCAGTGAGCCAAGATCGCACCACTGCGCTCCAGCCTAGGCAAAAAACCAAAACTCAGTCTAAAGAAAGGTGGGGGACACTGCAAGGGACCCCCCACTTCTTAGGCACAGAAAAAAAAAAAAAGCAAAAAGCTTCCTGTGGGTGAACTTAAAAGCAGAAGGATGGGAAGAAAAAATATTGCAAATTGTATCACCTTTAGGAAGACAGTTCTCAGCCTCGACCTAGAGTTACTTTGAACTGCCTGCAAATATCTGTGCATGTGCTTGGGGCAGGTGTGCGAGCGTCTGCATCCAGATATGGCTCTGCATCAATGAGTTGTCCTCAGGAGGCTGGCAGGCCACAGGAAGAGCACGCCCCAACTTCATCTGCACTAGTAAAGACCTCAAAGCGGAGTCTGTGAGCCAAGATCTTTTCCCCACTCACACAACCACATTTGGACAATGAACTGTTAAAAAACATTCTGTCCATTTCTGCCCTGTGTCAGAGGAGCTCGCAAGGTCAGATGCTGGGACAAAATCAGTTTCTATGAGCAAGGAAGGGTGGTTTCCTTCAAGGTGGTAGAGATTTATACTGTGAAGGATGGAAGAAAAGGCTTTCTCTAGGAGACAGAAAAAGTAAGGCAACATCTAGGGTGTACCCATGAGGGGGCCTCTGAAAATATTAACCTTTCTTTTTCCTGTGGATAGAAGTAGCAATATTTAACCTCCAGCTTCAATATTATGGTCTTGTTATCCCAAGTGTTTAGTAAAAGCTATTACATTTTAGCTTTATGTTGATGGTACTGTGGGAAATACAAGGACAGGACAATAAAGAGAATAGTGTCTTACCCATTAGGGTCATTAGGGCCAGCAAGGTATTCGGGAAGAAAAGTGATCCAAGAGGTCCTACAGGGGAAGCAAAAGGCTGACCACATGGAAGCATCTGGGAAATGCTCCCTGGAGTTGTGGACAACTGAGCTGTGTTTTGAAGGATGAATAGGAGTTAACCAGAAGAAGAATAAGGTAGGGCAGATCATTTCTGTCATCCCAGGCAACCAAGAGGTATTTATAAACTCATCATTTCTCCTTCATCATCAGTCACAGGTCCAGCTCAGTGACTCTAGAACAGATATGCACTGAAGTCCATCCAATGCATTTACCACCTGGCGCCATGTGGGAACTGAATTCTGTCAGTCATTCGCTGCGTAACTGTGCCAAAACATTACTGAAAACATTACTGGACCCTTGTTTGCACTCATTCATAACTCCACCTCACATGAGGGCCCTGAAATTTGGGGGCAAACGACTCAGAATATCCTTTCATTAATTTTTTTAGATCATCAGAAATTAAACAAAATCTAGTTTAATCTCATGTTATTGTTGCATAAGAGCTATAAGCATTAAAAATTTACAACAATGTTCATGTTTTATGTATTCAAGTAACTAAAATAAAAACAAAGTAAGTGTCCTAGAGATCCTCAAGAATGATTTTTTTCTTTAAAAGTGGCTTGTATACTGCTGAAATTGATAAACACCACGCAAGCTGCTTTGGATATTGAAAAGTGATCTCTGCATTGTTCAAGAACTAAAGACTTCCGCCTCCCTCTCACCGCCCAGCTCCTCCCTCTCACCGCCCAGCTCCTCCCACCCGAGAGCCTCTAGGTCAGGATCATCTTCTCTTCTGTCTCGGCTTACACTGCATGATTGTTAGCTCTGTGTGGTTCCACACAGAAGAAAAAGAATGGCAGAGGAGGAAATGCAGAGGGCCCTGCCACACCCCCTGAGATTTTGCTGTCTGTGATGATGGAGGCTGAACCCCTAGAATGTACCCAATTATCATCATTGTGCCAAATCCCCACAGTAAAAAACTTAGGCTTTGGTGATTTGCACAGTATTACATGATGGCCAAAAAAAAAAAAAAAGAAAAAAGCACCACTAATCCAAACTTGGATAATTATACTGTACCATAATAGGCAGATAAATCTAGAGGGAAGATGATTATTTTTAGGGTTGGGTACCATGAATTCAACTCCAGCCTCTGCCTTTTACCAGCTGTGTGTTTGGGACTTCTGAACCTCAGTTTCCTCATCTATAAGGTGGGATAATAACATTGGCCATATCTGTTTTCAAGGATTTTTACGAGAATTACATGAGACAAAAAGTGTAAAAAAAAAAAAAAAAAAAAAAAAAAAAAAAAAAAAAAAAGGCTTGGCAGGTTGTAAAGTGCTCCGTGCATTTGCATGTATAGAAAACAAAAGGCAGACCTAGGAGAGTGGCCAGGGCACTCAAGCTAGGTGCCTCCTCAGGCCTGACCCAGATCTTCTCACCATCCCCAGTACCCCTGGCTGGACAACACTGGGTTGATGCTGCTGACTCCTCAGTGTAACTCATCTGCACGTCTCAGTAGATCGGGATGACTCAGGAGCAGCTGAAGCATTTTCAAATGCACATCCCTCCTCAAATCCAATCTGAACCGGCCACCTAATTCTTTTGTTGTCTTTCAGCTTGGAGCACACTAGGAATGGCAATTATGAAATTTTAGAAGATTCTTTGGCACCATTAGAATGAAATTCATCTTCTGAACAAAGAAGACTTGCTAGCTTTTGCATACAAATAAAATCCACACAAAAGCCTGGGATAACTTCCATTTTTCTCCTTGGCAGAGTTTCTGTCCTCTAGAAATAAAAGTGATTCTAAAAGGCAGCATGCTTTGCAACTCTGTTCTTCTTCATTAGAAATAGACTGAGCCCTGTAGAGGGAATATATGGGGAAAATGCTATGTTGAGAATTAGCAGTGCTTGTCAAAATAATAACAGCCACTTATTCAATGCCTACTACATGCTAGATACTGTCTCTGTCATGTCATTAAATTCTCACAACGGTTCTAAGAAAGGTACAGCCATCCCCACTTTATTTATTTAAAAAAAAGAAGAAAAAAAAAACTTGAGGTATAAAGAAGTGAATCCCCTTATCCACAGAGACTGAGCAGTGAGACTGAATTCACACTCTGGTGTGATTCCAAGCCCGTGCTCTTTTCAAAACACAAATTGAACCTTCTCTCAAAAAAAAAAAAAAAAGGGAGGAAAATACTCGGCATTTCCCACCCTGGTGTAGCAGGGTCATGGAATTCTTAGTTGGAAAGGTGAGGAGGCTGGGTTTGCTGTGAGGATCCCTGCATAGACCAAGCTTGTAAGAGCTGGCAGATGAGGCTTTTATTTTATTTTATTTTATTTTATTTTATTTTATTGAGACTGAGTCTTGCTCTGTCTCCCAGGCCACAGTGCGGTGGCACGATCTCAGCTCACTGCAACCTCCGCCTCCCGGGTTGACGCCATTCTCCTGCCTCAGCCTCCTGAGTAGCTGGGACTACAGGCACCCGCCACCACACCCGGCTAATTTTTTTGTATTTTTTTTAGTAGAGAGGGGGTTTCACTGTGTTAACCAGGATGGTCTAGATCTCCTGACCACATGATCCGCCCACCTCGGCCTCCCAGAGTGCTAGGATTACAGGCATGAACCACCACACCCAGCTAGATGAGGTTTGTTTCACAATGACTTCTGTGCATAGGAAAGCATCGTAGAGCTTGAGAGGGAATGACGGAAAGCAGCTCCAGCTTTTAGAGATGAGGTACATGCACTGACAGAAAGGAGGGCACCTGCTATTGTCACCCCAAGCACAGGCAGAGCCAGGCCTCAGCAAAGTGGCAGAGTTGGCCGAAGTGGTCTCTCTTGGCTGGGTAGTGAGCTCAGTAAAAGGTACTCTGGACTTGGAGCAAGGCAGACTCAAACCCCAGCTCCACTGTTTATTAGCCTTGTGACTTGGGAAAGATACTGCAAGTCTCTGAGCCTTAACAGGGTTACTGGGGCAATTAAATGAATTATAAGCCTTAACATGGAATCTATCTCACGCAGGTGTTCAAGGCAGATGCACCACTAGACTATAAGGAGGAACACCTTGACTGAACCCACTCTGCCCCTGAGTTGACCCCAGAAAGCTGGCAGTAGAGTGCACAGGACACTGCATGGTTAACACATTCCCCAAACACCCATTAATTCATTCTATCTCCACTGGATCAAGGGTTTTATATTTTGGTGAGGTATCACTGAAGCCCATGCTCTGTTAAAATAATTTAGAATGGCAAATAAAAAGCAGCTAATCTGTGTTTTCCTATAAAGTGTAAATTAGAAACGATAAAACTATTAGGAGACACCTAAGTCATCTTGACTAAGGACACTCTGATGCATTTGTCAACTTTACAATCTTTTAAAAATGGGAATCTTGCAATTTTGAGCAAGTCATTTAGGAGACAGAACTGATTCCTCATCTTAAGCATTTCATAGCTTTTCTATTTGTAGAATTGAAAATACCACATAAAGAGAGAGGTCACATAGTTCAAAGTATTTGAATATACAATCCAAATAACCAGTGATTTGGGAAAAGACAGTAAATCTCTTACACACAAGAAATGACACTTTAAAGTAATGGAATGGTTTCCAAGGACATCCTTCACAGACCCAGTTTGAACAGTGGACACCAGCTGTCTGGACAAGTTTTCACATACAGGAATGTATTGCTCCGTGAAGTCTCATTAAGGATGTAGCTGTGACTGCCTGTATCCTTCCACTCCCTTTTCCCGTGGTTGAGACTTCTGACAATCCAGTGCTGGCCAGCCCTACACAATTCTCCAGAATATGCTGGACCAAAGAAGACAGACTTGGGCAGCTATGGCCATTCACTGTTAATCCAGCCTGGTCTTCATGCCCCTCATCAGGTGATGAGAAAATAGCTTTGTTAATTCTGTCATTGTTTTTGTTTTAACTCTTAGCTCAACATAATTTAAACTTACAGAAAAGTGATAAGATTCTACAAAATAGTACATTTTGCCCAGCTTGCCCTAATGTTAACATCTTACATAACCATATTAAAATTATAAACCCAGGAAATCAATGTTGCTACAATGCTAGTAACTGGACTGCAGACCAATATTTTGCAATTGCAAACAATGTTGCAGTGAAGAAACTGGTACACATGCATTTTCCTAATATTGAAATAGGTCTTCAGGGCAGATTCCTAGAAGTGAGATTGCTGGATCAAAAGGTAAGTGCATAGTCTGTGAAGTGTTTATAGCCAGATTATCCTCCAGATGAGTTAAACCAGTTTGTGCGTCCACTAGCAACTGTGTGATAGCACCTGTTTCCATACAGTCTTGCTAACAGGATATATTATTAGACTTTTAATCTTTGCTAACCTGATAGGTGAGAAATGGTATCTTGTGGTGTTTTAATTTCCATTTCTCTCATGATGAGTGATCTTGAACATTTTCCATTTGTTTGAGGGCCATCCGATTTGCTTTAATCGCTGTCCCATGGAAAGGCGCAAAAGACCACCTTGGTCAAAATGTCCATCCATTCAGCTAGGTGCAGGCAGAGAATGAAGGTCACAGAGACTCCAGTGCAAAGGCTACAGATATAGGCAGCCACTGTCCCTCCACTGGCTCTTTCTCCGTGCCCTGGCAACATCCCATTCTGCTTATAGACACCAGGGGCTGTCCTCTCCCCAGAAAACTGAACCTGTAGAAAGAATATGGGCTGAAAATCAGATCAACCTGGTACTACTTCCTACCTACATCGTTTTGGGCTAATTACTTCAACTCTGAGTCTCAGTTTCCTTATTTTTCAAATGGGCATAGATAAAATCTATTTCACAGACCCGTTATAATGATTAAATAAGTCAGTGGACACAAAGCTTCTCCTTAGTGACTGACAAGCAAGAGATCCTCAGTGAACATTAATTCTCCTGAGTTACCTTCTCCTCCCACACAGCCATGGAGTTGCCCTGCATTCTGGAGTGTCCCTCACCTACAAACACCCACATCTGGTGCAAGGGGTACCCATTGAAGAGGCCCAAACCCAGACATTTCTCCTTTGACCCATGAAGCTGGCAAACAGGGTGGCTCTTAGAGACTACAATTTAGACACCATGTTGTCTGGATCAGAAAAACAATTGGAGTGGATAGGGGATATGGTTGCCAGATTCAGCAAACAAAAATACAGAAAACCCAGTTAAATCTGAATTTTAGACTCTATGTATAAAAAGTTACTCAGGGCCGGGCGCGGTGGCTCAAGCCTGTAATCCCAGCACTTTGGGAGGCCGAGACGGGCGGATCACGAGGTCAGGAGATCGAGACCATCCTGGCTAACACGGTGAAACCCCGTCTCTACTAAAAAAATACAAAAAACTAGCCCGGCGAGGTGGCGGGCGCTTGTAGTCCCAGCTACTTGGGAGGCTGAGGCAGGAGAATGGCGTAAACCCGGGAGGCGGAGCTTGCAGTGAGCCGAGATCCCGCCACTGCACTCCAGCCGGGCTACAGAGGGAGACTCCGTCTCAAAAAAAAAAAAAAAAGAAAAAAAAAAAAGTTACTCAGGTAAGATGCTCTCCTAAATTTAGAAACCTCATAATACTACTATAAGTGCATTCTTAAAATATGGTTATTTGATAAGCCTAGATTAGATGAATAAATACAAGACACTTAAATTAGAATTTCAGATAAGCAATAATTTTTTTGGTATACATATGTCCCACATACTACATAGGACATAAAAATTTATACTAAAATTTTTTTAGTCGTCTGAAATTCAACTTTAACTGGGAATTCTGTATTTTGTCTGGTGACCACGTTAGGAGACTTCCTCATCTCTCTGAAAATCACCTGCTTCCTTCCCCCACATGAACAGGAGGTATCCATTGTCTACTCTCTGCAGACCATGGGACTAGCTGGTGTCAAAGGATACAGAAGTAAATTACACAGGTGATCAAACCAAATAAAGAGAAATTTTCATGGATAAAATGCCTAGAAGTTATATCTCTCAGGACACTTTCAATTGCAAATGACAGAAACCCACCTCATGCTAGTGTATACAAAAGATGGAATGTATTTCCCACATAGCTGAAAATGCAAGGGATACAGCTGACTTACGTGTGTCAAGATGCAAGAGTTCAATGATGGCATTAAGAAAATCCCTTTTCTCTACCTCTCAACTTCGCTTTTCTGTCTTGATTTATTCTTAGGCACACTTTCCCCACATGGTAGCAACCAGCAATTTCAGCTTATGTCATCCTTACAACTAATGGTCCTAGGAAGAAAAAGAACTCTGCCTCCCTCCTGTTTGTCTTTGCAAAAGGCTCAGAAAAGACTCTATCTTAGTCAATTTTCTGTTGCTGTAACAGCATACCACTGACTGGGTGATTTATTTAAAATATATATAAATATTTTTTTACAGCCCCGAAGACTAGGCAGGATATCCAAGGTCAACGGGTCACATCTGGTGAGGGTCTTCTACTGCATCTTCATATGGTGGAAGGCAACACACGGCAAGGGGGTAAGAGCATGTCAGCTCAAGTCTCTCTTCTTCTTCTTATAAAGCTGCCAATCCCCATCATGGGGGCCTACCCTGATGATTTTATCTAATCCTAATTACCTCCCCAAAATCCCACATCCATACATCATCAACATATGAATTTGGGGATTAAGTTCCAACACATGAAATTGGGGTACACATTCAAATCGTAGCAGACTCAAGGGCTTTGATCATTGCACTCTCCTGTGACTGACAAGTGGAAGTATTAGCCCCAGCAGAGAGCTTATGAATTGGTTTTCCAAGAGAAAGATGAAAGAGACATGGTCTTGGCCACCGAAAGAACTAGCAAAAAGAAAACATGCATGGGGATGCAAAATCTACAATGACTATATTGCTCAATAAAGTGTGTTAGTCAAATATTCAATAACAAAAGAGATTCCTACTGTTACTCATTCACAAATAGTAGAAGGAAGAAATCAAAGGAAGGATATGATGGATGACTAACACGTGGCCTATAATATCTAAATAAAATACTTAGTATGTGTACTGAAATACTTAGTAAAATACTTGTATGTGTATGTATAATGAAATAAAGTAACATTTACCACCCTTTATCAGTCTACCTGATATAAGGTTAAAATTGACGGGGAAAAATCTCTACAGATGATTGGGCATTAGTAGAAAACAAAGTAATCTCAAGATTCCACCAAGGCTACTAATGATAACTAAACACATATTACTGTCAAACAGAAGGAGGGGGCTGAAGTCTGATTTCTCACCAAGTGAGAAAGCATTTATATGCCTGTCTAAACTTTTCCATAAGATGGCCTGACTCCCACAAATGCATGGCTTTATAGATGTCAGCTTTTCTAAAGCTGCCTTCTCCTAATCTAATAGTTGTATCCTAGGGAGGTTTTTCTGAATGGAAGAATTCAATAATTATTAAATATTGCAAGCTTGAAATTACTTGCTTTAATGGAAACAACATTTCCGGTGACCAGTCAGCCCTGAAATCAAACAAATAGTTCAAAATGATGGCTAGACATGGAGGCCAGGAAGCCAGTGAAGTGAATCTTTTGTATCTCAAAGGACATACTAATTGGAATTCATGGTAGAATCCAGGTAAGTGATTGCTAAGGTTTGATCCACAGATACCTCTTTCAAAACAGCAGAGAAAATGCCTTGTGGCTTTTGTGAAGGGAGCATTGCACAGAGAGAACATATGGTGCAGAAGGCAGCAGTTAAGGGCACAGAAAAATGTGGGAACTGTATTCAAAATCCTTCTCCCAAGTCTTACAGGGTTTCTCCACCAATGAGAATAGTTTTTCTTTAGTAGCATTTGGTATATGTGATCTCAAATACCAGGTCAACAGTAAGGAAATGTTTCTCAAGCTAACTGCTTACAAAAATAGAGTACAGAAAATATTATACTTTGTAATTAGAAGAAATAGTCATGTGTTTATAACATGTAATACAGGAAAAAAACTGAGTGAAATCACATTTCAAGTTATCTCAGCAAAGTATTATTCAAGGAAACATATTTCCCCCTTATGAAGCTTGAATTCCTGTGTAAAGAACAAAATTGCCTTCCTCTTGTTTGTATTTCTCTGAAAATCTCATTTCACTTTTCCTGGGTCCTAGAGAAGGATGACATTTTAGATATAAAATCACAAGCTACCATCACTCTTTTGTTTTGGGTTTTTGGTTTTTTTGTTTGTTTTGAGATGGAGTCTTGCTCTGTCACCCAGGCTGGAGTACAGTGGCACAATCTCAGCTCACTGCAGCCTCTACCTCCAGGGTCCAAGTGATTCTCGAACCTCAGCCTCATGAATAGCTGGGAAGCACCACCCCACCCAACTAATTTTTGCCCTTTTTTTAAGCAGAGATGAGGTTTCACCGTGGTGGCCAGGCTGGTCTCGAACTTCTGACCTCAAGCAATCTGCCCGCCTCAGCCTCCCAAATTGCTGGGATTATAGGCATGAGCCACTGCACCCAGTCACAAACTACCTTCACTCTAAATCTAAGAGCAAAAACAAGAAACAACCAACAAAACTCAAACTAAGGAAATGTCGATCAAAGACAGGTAACCAAAGAATCAACATTTAACCTCAATAATCCCTGGAGAGCCTCACGTAGCCCAGCCTCTGCATGAAGTCACAGTCAAAGGAAACATAAAGTGGATAACAGTGGCATTAAGGAAAAATGTAGGTCTTTAAGAGGGGAGAAAAGCATCTTCTTTACACATCTCAGCACCCATGAAACTTCCCAAAAATAGCTTCAGATACTGTTTCCTCTTCCCCACCCCTCCTGCATGTGGGTCCTACACCCCAACAGTCCCTTCTTTCTTCATATGTATGTAGCAAGTCATTCTGACGCCCAGTCCATGCACATTCCTGGGCCTGCCTTTCCCAACAATTAGTCATGTTTCTCCGATCCAAGGGAGCTGAAGATACCTCCCTTAACTACCTTGACTCCCCCACTCAGAAGCCACTAGGGCCTCCTTTGCTGAGTAGTTCTTCTCTTGCTCTGACTGTTTTCCTTATGAGAGACCCTCAGGCAGCTTTTCCCTTCATTACACACTCATGCTCCTGCTCTATTCCCCCAGAAGTAAACAAGGGAGAAAGTCGAGAAGCAAAATTCTGGGAAAGAATTCAGACTCCCCGCGAAAAAAAAATGGTGGTGAGTTGAAGGAAATGGGATAAACAGTACAGGTGAAACTACATGGAATGTCCCTGTGGAACAAAAATTCCTCTGGTTCCTCTGGATGGAAATCTGCAGGGAAATCTACCATGGTGTTGCTCCTAGATGCAAGAAAGTTAGGGGTGAGCCCAGGAAATAGGATGTCATGCAAAAAAAATTACATCGTTGGCATGTACACTCTTGTGAATAGCAGCATTATTCGTAATGGCCAAAAATCAGAGGCAACCCAAGTCCATCAACAGATGATGGATAAACAAAATATGGAACATCCACACAATGGAATATTAGTGAGCCTTAAAAGAGAAGAAATTCGTGACACATGCCTTAACATATGCATCAGCCTTGAAGATATTATGCTAAGTGAAAGAAGTCAATCACTAAAAGATAAATACTGTAGTCATTAAGCCATTACTGAGAGTAATCAAAATTAGAGAATGGAATGGTGATTGTCAGGATCTGAAGGGAGAAGGAGTGGGGAGTTGTTTAATGGTCATAGTTTCAGTTTTGCAAGATAGAAATGGTTCTGGAGACTGGTTGCACAACAATGTGAATAGAGTAAGTCCTCACTTAACCTCATCAATAGGTTCTTGGGAACTGCAACTTTATGGGAAACTGTGTATAACAAAGTCATTTTTTCCTTATCCCTGTTAGAAGCACATTGAAGGAAACGACATTATTTGAGGACCTTCTGTATGTCTTTTGCTTAAAGTCTCAGTTTCTAAGAGCCTGTCTTTTACTAAAGTCAGTTTCCGAGAACCTACCAAGGACATTAAGTAAGGACTTACTATATACTCAACATCACTAAACTTAAAACACTTAATAATGATTAAGATGGTAAATGTTATGTTATCTCTATTTTACCACAATTAAAGTGGTTTTTTTTAATCTCACTTAAAACAAAAAAAAAATGATCAGGAAGATGTAAAGGATATGACTGTATAAACAATGTGCATTGACTGGGGAGAAGCCAGAGGCAGATAGACAAATTATGAAGCCATTGTAGAAGTTCAGTGGAGAGTCTATTTTTACACACTATATAAATATCAAAATTTCACATGTACCCCCCAAATATTTATATCTGTTAGGTATTAATAAAAAATAAAAAACAAAAATTAAAAAGTTCAGGGGAATCATAGCAGAGGCACAGCCCCCAAGATGAAAGAGGGAAGGACTCCGTGCTGCACTGCCTGCCTCCTCCGCTGCCCAGCAACTGCAGGGAGGATCCAACTGAGAAGCTTCTGTCCCTCTGAAGGGCTGACAGGTCAAGTGTAGACACACTGCACACTCGATCACACCTGTGTGATTGGCCCAACTGATCAGAGAGACCAGAAAATCAACATTGTTGATTTGTGTATAAATTGTGGTCCTGCTGAGCAAGCAAGGAGTGAGCAAAACTCAGGTCAGAGAACTAGCAAGTCCCTGAGCCACTTGGATGAGAGCCTGAGTACTAGTTCCTCAAGTCCTTTGGCATCAGTGGGGCTACAATTTAACCACTAAATTGACCCGAGTGGCCCTTTCACAAAACCAATTTCAGATATTTATTTCTCATAGTTCTGATCATTCCACCCACACCCATATTGCAGGCTGTGGGTGGATTCCTACTGATCATTCCACTCACAGCCTGCAATATCAATGAAGCTTAGTGTCAATCCCAAGATCCCACCAGAAACACAGAGCAGCGACGCCGTCCAGACAGTGGCAATTATTTGTAAACCGAAATGTCTGGGTTCCCTTGAGGCTGTCTCTGCCCCTCGATTCATGTAATAAAGACACAAACCTAATTGCAAGGACCTTGAAGAACAATGTAGGACTGTAGTAGGCTTTTGAAGAAACTTAAAGAGAAATTACTCCCATAGGAAACATGGCAAGATTTCTCGAAAGTCTTTTCTGAACATATCCCTTTTCCCCAAGAAATCCAAGATCAAGGTGCAGCAAGTTCTGCTCCTGATGAGAGCCTTCTTCCTGGTTACAGATGGCCACCTTCTCACTGAGTTCTCTCATGGCAGACAGAAAGAAAGAGAGTGCTCTCGGAAGTCTCTCTTCTTATGAAGGCACTAATGCCATCATGAGGATCCCACCTTCGTGACCTTATTTAACCCTAATTCCCTCCCAAAGGCCTCATCTCCAAATACCATTGTGTTGAGAGTTAGAGCTCCAACATATGAATTTTGCTGGGACACAAACATTTAGTCCATAAAGTACTTAATATATTTAATCCACAAAGTGGCAAAAACTATCTTTGTCATCAAAAAAGTTCTGTTTTGAACAGATAAGAATCATTGTAGCATTTTTGAATCTTTAAAATGCTTCCAGCTGAAGATTTTAAAAGAGGAGAGAAAACTATATTTTTAAAGAACTGCATGATTACTATGAGTCCAAAAACCCAGCCACTGAAGGCAATCAGTGGGTGTATCCTGAGGAAAAAACCTCACCGTCCAGCAGCCGCCTTGTCCTGTCCTCCCACAGCTTGGTGTTCTGCACTTCCTTGGATCTGTGACTCTCTCCTGTGTTTTCTAATAACTTCCCCCCTTTTTTAAGTTAGCTAGAATCAGATTTTGTTGTTTGCCACCAAAAGAGCCTTACCAGACGCAGGGTTTCCTATTCAACTCCGTTAAGGCTATTAAACCGAAGTTGTGTGATATTATGTGATATTCCATTGTGATCTCTACTTCTTTGTAAAGTGTAAATGATCTCCAAGATGCCTTCCAATTCTGGCAACCTATGATTTTTTGAGAGCTCAGAATGAGCCAATGTATATATCCGTGTAAAGTCACTCCACTGATCATTCCACCCACAGCCTTCAATATGGATGAAGCTTAGTGCCAATCCCAAAATCCCACCAGAAACACAGAGCAGTGAGGCAGTCCAGACGCTTCCAATTATTTGTAAACCGAAATGTCTGGGTTTCCTTAAGGCTGCCTCTGCCTCTTGATTCATGTAATAAAGACACAAATCTAACTCCAACAAATCTAACCTTGAAGGCCAATATAGAACTATAGTAGGTTTTTGAAGGAACTTAAAGAGAAGTTATTCCCACAGGACTCATGGCGAAATATCTTGAAAGTCTTTTTTTTTTTTTTTTTTTTTTTGGAGACAGAGTCTCGCACTGTCGCCCAGGCTGTAGTGCAGTAGCGCGATCTCAGCTCACGCATTCTCGCGAGTTCACGCCATTCTCCTGCCTCAGCCTCCGGAGTAGCTGGGACTACAGGCGCCCGCCAGCACGCCTGGCTCATTTTTTGCATTTTTAGTAGAGTTGGGGTTTCACCGTGTTAGTCACGATGGTCTCCATTTGAAAGTCTTTTTGAACATATCCCTTTTCCCCAAAATTTGATAAGATGAAGCCGCTATTCCACCTTTCACTCTCCATGCAGTGTCTTCATTGCCAAATGCGCTCCAATTTTCTTCCCTTCTCTGTGTGATGCACCACCCTTGCCCGTGCACCCAAGCCACTTCCTCCAAATCCTTACATGTGATTAGGATTTTCCCCAGCATGTCCTAAGTCCGTTGGTCATCTACTTGCTGCTCTGATTTTCTTGCAAGATGCAGCTTCCTAGAATTTTGGCAAATAGATTGCACAGTCATTCAACAAATATTTACTGAACTCTTACCATATCTCTATAACTGGGAGGAAGAAGGTGCCACTGAGAAAATGCAAGATGCATATCCCATTCCAATTCCAGCCCCACTCCATGTTTTATTTCTAAAGTTTAATGAGTAGAAATACATACACACATACATACACGCATATACTACTCCAGTTGGCAGTTAAAAATGCCCTCATTTAACCTAAGCTGCACATGACCCCAGTGGGATGCTGGTGTCACAGCCTCAGCACAAATGTGACAGCTGTGTCATGCTAGCCCAAAGAGGGAAAGGGCCACCACCATTTGCAAGGTGCTGGTGCTATCTGGAGTGCCTTCCTTGGCTGCCTGGAGGGAGATGCTGCTGTAACTTTTTCTAAATAGGGCTCTAGGGCACTGCTGACAGGTGATTTCAGCCTCCTGGCTCATGCAGTGCAACTGACCCATGTTTCATTGGAAGAATAACTACAGAAATGGCCTTATGGGGCAGCAAAGACATTTCTTCAGGAAGACTCAAGTTAAATTATTTAATGAAATCTCTTGCCCTTAGAAGGACCAGAGCTCACATAATTGAACCTCAAGTCTGAACACTTATATTACTCTCCTCCGAGGGGCAAATTAAGTTATTATAAGCCAAAATGATAGACTTTTTGTAAAGTGACCTCTAGTTTTCTATCCTTGGCAGACATCCTAATAAGCCACCACCATCTCATGCCTCTTAACTAGCACCTACACAGCCATGTGTTCTCTCCTCTTCTCCATTCTCCACATTTTAAAATCAATCATATCATCTTTATGCTTATAACCCTTGAACAACTGCCCTTATACATGTAGGATATAGACAAAACTTGTCACCTGATCCACTAGTCCCTGCATGGTCTGCCTAGTCATCTCCCAGCCTCACTCAGGCCCCACTGTTGCCTGTAGAGCTACTCCAGCCTTGTCTCTGTTCCTTCAATGCCCCAGCTTGCTTTTCCCAGGGCCTTTGCATGTGCTATTTCCTCTGCTGAGAACATATCATCCTCTATCCTTTAACTAGTTACTCATATTCTTCCTTCAATCTCAATTTAAATCTCAGTTCCTATGGGAAGAAATCTTATTGCATATTCTTATACCAATCTTGATCATAAATAAAATGTTCCATTTATTTTTGCAGTTCTTTGATCAAAGTCAGTCTTTCCCATTACAGTATAAATTTATAAGAGCAAAGGCTGGGACTTTGTTTTGTTATTTACTTTTATTTTCCCACTAACGGGCACAAGACAGAAAGGAAGGGAAGGGAAGAGAAGGGAAAGGAAGGGGAGAGGAGGGGAGGGGAAGGAAGGGAAGGGAAGGGAGAGAGGGAGGGAAGGAAGTAGAGGGAGAGAGGGAGGGAAGGAAGGAGAGGGATGAGGGAGGGAGGAAGCAAGGAGGGAAGGGAAGGGAGAGAGGGAGGGGAGGAAGTAGAGGGAGAGAGGGAGGGAAGGAAGGAGAGGGATGAGGGAGGGAGGGAGGAAGCAAGGAGGGAAGGGAAGGGAAGCGAAGGGAAGGGAAGGGAAGGGAAGGGAAGGGAAGGGAAGGGAAGGGAAGGGAAGGGAAAACCTGACTTGAGAAGTGGTTTCTGGGCATCTGACTGGAGTGACAGCATGGATGTGCTGCCATCCCCTGAAACAGACAAGACCATAGGATCACCATCTAGGGAAGATGATGAGCTCAGTTTAAGACTTGTTGTGGAACATCCCAGTGGTGGGGTTCCACAGGATTTTTTGTCTATCTGAAACTCAGGGAAACAAGCAAAAACTGAAATATAAATGCCTGTCTGCCACTGCTGCATGAGTGGATGCAATGGCACAACAAAAAAAGAGCAGAGAAAGAAAAGCGGTGGACCAGAGGGAAGCTTGCAAAGAGTCCGTACTTCAGCTATGGGTAAAGACTGAACAAGCTTTTAGGAAGACAGAGACAGAATGTTCAGGATTATAAAGATCCAGAGAACAAGGTCAAAGACACCAAGGAATCACTTCCAGAAGGAGGGAAGAGCCAACACTGTCCAAGGTGACTGAGAGGCCCAGGATGGTGTGGACGCAGAAGTGTTCAATGGAGTGACTTTGATAAGGGCAGTTTCAGACCATGGGGATTACAAGTGAATGTGCAGACAGGAAGGGAAAGCTATAATTATAGGCAATTCTTTGGAAGCTTGGCTTAGAAGAACAGAATGAAGGTGATAAAAAGAAAGCAGTGGAAGAGGATGAAAATGATTTGGGCATTTTTATAGGTTGAGTTAAACCAGCAAAAGAGGGAGTGGGTATAAGTGACAGGAAAGGGGATGGTACACACACAAAAGGTTGAAGACAGTAGAAGGACTGGCATGAAAGGACAAACCACAGTTAATTTCCAGAGCCTGGCACCACATCTGGCACCCAGGAGACGATCAATAAATATTGAGTGAATTAATGACAAACAAATAAACAATGGATAGAAATAAGTGATGAGGCTGACTTTGAGGAAGACTGACTTTCTCTCCCCAGGATAGAAAGAAGGCAAAATAGGTGATGGTATAAGTAAATTGCTATGGATTATGACTAGTGTTGCAGCAGAAGCTTCCACTTTATTTGTTTTTTAATGCCATGCTCACGAGTTTAATCAGCTATTTTGTTTTTGTTTTTCAGAACAAAGCTGATAGACTTACAAATGACTTTGTTAAGTGAATTGGTGGTGGTATGAGGTGATCACTAAGATCAAACAATCAGTTTACAAAAAGCTTCCATTTTGAATAAGGACTTACTCATTAGCAATTTGGAGGTGGAAAGTGTTGAGAGATTGAGGTGTTTGTCACATGATGACCCCAAATGAGATCCCCCTGATTTTTCCTGGCAACTGTCCCTTGGCCATCATGGATGCCACTGAATAAAATGGAGGTAGCAGTGTGGGGAAATCTGGTCTTCGAAGTCAGGAAGACTCAGGTTTAATCCTACTTAATTTGCCATTCATTCGACTTGGGGAAAATCACCTAAACTGTCTGTATCTAAATCCATTCTCTATAGAATGGTGCTAAAAATTATTCTTTACTCATGGGATTTTTTGAGAATGAGCAAAGTGTCTACCACAGGAATGCTCAAAACTTGAAGATGATATGGTTGCTGTTATTGCTTGTGACATTGATGTTGTTGTTGTTGTGATGTTACAGCTGAGAAGTAAACCCTCCTGCATTTAAATATTTTATTTATCAGAAAATTGAGACTACTTTATGACTGTCCCTGGGTGTGCTAGCACAGTGTCCTACCAACAAATTAAGAAGCCAGCTGGCAACTTCTTGAAACCATCAAACATGCATAAAGTAGTCTGATACACAGTCAGAGAAGACATGAAGGACAGAAAGCCCAGGCTCCACACTGACAGGTAGCCAACTGGGTGAAACAGATACTTATGCAAAACAAACAACCGAGCAAAGTAGTCAACTGCAGTGGGTATGGGGCCAACAGTTGGTGCAGTGTGTCCCATTAACCCAGACAGTACCTGTCCATATGGGGATTTGGGTTCCATGCACACAAGTTGTGGCAGTCAGGAAAAGTGCTAGAGCAGCCCTGAGCCAACATCCTGAGAAATGCTTTGCTGAGGTCACCATGGGAGGACAGTGTCCAATGCAGAAACCACAGGGCAGGAGCAGAACTAAAAAGAGGAGTCAAAGTCGAGAGTCAGGGCAGAGACAGAAGAGGACCTGATCAGAAGTAAAGTAGGCAAAGCTGGATGATTGCAGAAGACCGGGCTCAGGTGTTTCAAGTTTGCCCTCAGTTTTTGTGCATGTGAAACAAAGGGTCAGGACAGATCCCAGGATAGATCCTAGGGCCAGTCACTGTGCATGGAAACCACACATTTAGAATTTGGGGCTCTATCCAATTTTTCTTCTGTGAATTCCTTTTTGGTTTTTTTGTTTGTTTTTTTTGTTCATTTTACTATTAATTTCCTGGTATTTGTTTTTCAATTCCTAAGTTTAACAAAGTCCTTTGGGGAAGCAGTCAGCACATAAATGCATATATTCTAGTTATTTTCATTTTGTCATATTAGATGGACATATCTTTGAAACTACTTTAAAAACCCTCCTAAAACAAGTCAGAGCACAAATAATTAAATAATATATATTTTTAAATATATAGCTATGCATATTTTCCAACTTATTTCACATTTGCCACATTTTTTCTCATCTAAGTCTTTTTTTTTTTTTTTTTTTGAGATGTAGTCTCACTCTGTCACCAAGGCTGGAGTGCAGTGGTGCAATCTCCAGCTCACTACAACCTTCGCCTCCTGAGTTCAAGTGATTCTTCCACCCCAGCCTCCTGAGTAGCTGGGATTATAGGCACGTGCCGCCACACCCAGCTAATTTTTGTTTTTTTAGTAGAGATGGGGTTTCACCGTTTTAGTCAGGCTTGTCTCAAACCCCTGACCTCAAATGATCCACCCGTCTTGGCCTCCCAAAGTGCTGGGATTACAGGCGTGAGCCTCCCTTCCCAGCCCTAATCATTCTTATCTTCCTGTTTCTGTCACCTCTATTCCAGAGAGTCCTGATCAATTCTGTAACCACCCCAAATTTCTTTTGGAATGAGCTGGAACTGAGGCTCAGAGAACAAGCATAAATGCCAATACTCTGGTTACTGCTATTGCTGTAATGAAGTGCCTGTTGTTTATTACAACCCAGAAACCATGTGCCTTTCCCAGCTTCCATGAATCTATAGCAGACTAACTTACAACCATGCAAGCAGGGAAAACCTCAGATCTTTCACAGTTCTTGACAAGATCATGTTTAATGATAATTCCCCACTCTTCTCACCAGTAGCCAAGAAAGTCCTTTCCACATAGCAGGGTCTCAGTAATAACAGGAATGTCAAGAAATAATGAGTAATCACTTCTCAGCTTACAAATTTGAGGCCATACTACTGGTAAACGTCAAAAACTCAGCCTCTTGAGATAATCAAAATTTTTTCAATTAAATCTCTAAATGACCATTAGTCAATGACTTACATTAGTATTGAATGTTCAATTATTATTTGTCAATTAAAAATAAAATAAAACTAGCTTTTTAAAACATAGTTTTGAGCTTGTATACTGTAGTACAGGTTGAAGCATGACTTCTGAGCTCAAACTGCCTGGGTTCAATTCCTAGCTCCCCAGTTCCTAGCTGCATGACTTTGGGCATGTTTTATAACTCCCTTGGTTCTTCAGTCTCCTAAATGATAAAATGAGGACACTAACAGCACTTACTTCATGGTCTTGTTGTAAGAATTAAATAAGTTAATTTAGATAAAGCACTTAAAACAATGTCAGGCATATATATAATATTATTGTACAGTTTCTATTCCAATTGCAACAGCACATTCCAATGTATCCAAACTATTTTTAAAACTCCAGCTTTATTAGATCTGCTGATTGCAGGCAGTTTCTTGAGATGGATTGAAACATTTAACCATCAGAAATGATGGCTGTTTGTCCCAGGACAAACCTGTGCAATGGCATTGTAGACATTGGGTGCCCAGTGAGGAAGGGAAACCCCTGCCAAAACTTTCATGGAATATGGTGATACTTCAGTACTAAAATACTGGTTTGTGAGGCAGTTATGTGGGGCCTATGTTGTTTTTAGAATGCTTCATTGTTTGATAAGGCAATATTAATTCATAAATGTCAGCAAGTCTGGAACTGCTCGAGGAAGCTCCCAAGACTCAGGGGTCTCCTGACTCATGATACACAGATCATGAGGGGAAGAGGGAAAAGGTCTGTACAAGCAACCTGTCAAGGGTAGAGGATGCTCTTGACCTCAGAGCAGCACTGGAACTTAATATCATACTGATATGCCAATATGAGTTTATCAGCAAAGAATGAGAGGGGAGCAAGTCATTGTAAATCTCAATCACCAACTGTCTACTCTATTCAGATTCACTAAACTGATGTCAAGGTTTCAATTCCACTTATGTAATAAAACCTTAGCCAAGAATGCAATATTAGTCAACAAAAAAAAGGAGGAGAGTAACCTTTTTTGAGCACCTACAATGTGTCCTTAATGTGTGTTATCTCAGCCTTGTAAAATGGGCCTTAGTCCCCTTTGTACAGTTGAGAAAAATGGAGGCTTCAGAGAGGTTAAGTAACCTGACTGTGGTCACAGAGCAAGTAAGTGGTGAAGCCAGACTCTGAACGAAGGTCTGACCTCCAAGGCCTGTGTTCCTTTTCTGCTACCCTTAAGCACCCCAGCCCTGGATGTCCATCCCATCAGACTATGAGTATCTTATAAGCAGGAACTGTGGGGTTTTTTTCACCACTATATCAGAGCATAAATATATAATATAATGGAACATAACATAGAGTAGCCTTTAATATATTTTTATTGAACAAATGAAATTGGATATGAGACAAAACCATAAAAATAATCTGATCCTCAAGGACAATCAATCACTCACAGTAAAAGCTATAGGGTCCTTCCCAACTCCGCTGGGAAGCTGTCACAAATGACCATACAACTCTACAAAGTCCCTTCTGGACAATCTACCAAGAGCCACTGGGGCTGACTGATTAAAAGAGCAGCAATTATACTGGAGGTTCCAGGAATACACAAGTAAAGCACGGTTCATTTAAAATCCTATTAAATATCACGCAGTATCTTATGTTGAAATGACCCCAAGCTTCCAGTGGGAGTTGATAACTCTTACTAAGAAGCTTAGAATGGAGTCTGATCAGGCCTGTCAGTCACCTGAGGTCATGAACAGCCTGAAACATCCAGGTCTTTCTCTCTGCGGGGCTTTCAAGAAGTTGGACTAAACCCCAGCTGGCTGAGACTTCGGCTTGTCCTTAGAGGCTATCCTGGGGTAGGCTTACATGAAAATGCTCTAAAATGCAGAAACACATAGATGGAGGGTATGAGTGGTAACTGGAGTAATGAATAGAGAGATGATTTGCCAAGACACAAAGGCAGATGGTGGACAAAAACCAAAGCTGAGAGTCAAGAACCAGATTATACCCGATCCAACGGAAGCAGAAAAGGCCAATGAAGAGAGTCTGGGTATACTGCTGTGAACCCTGTAGAGGGTTACAGCTCACTTCTATGGGCTGCTAGGCTGTCTGACTGGCCCAGAGACAAAGGTTTTAAGGAAACATGAACCATTCCTGCACCCATCCCCAGCAAAGCCAACAGCAGGATCCTGGAAAGGATTCTAAAGTTTTGGCTTGTGCAGACCCCAGCAATGGGGCAAGATGGTGTCTGTAATGGTTCTGAAATCTTTTTCTTGCTAGGCAGTGAAGGGTGAAGCTGAGGATTCTGAATGTGCTGACTTTCCATGTTTCGTCTCCTCTATGACACCATACACCTTGCACCATGACTCTTCCTTTGCATCTGGAATCTGTTGGGGTTGGCTCAGAAAAGAATGGGCCAACTGTCTGACCCAGGGCCTTAAACATACTCAGTCCACGATTAAAATGGCACATGCTGGAGTCAACATCATCTATAGAGAGAATCCCTTGCAGCAGTAGATTTGCTGACAGAATTTATAAATCCATCATTAGCTCTTCAGAAACAATGAGACTATTTCTTGCCAGCACTCAGGGATGAATGCATGTGCTGTGCATGCTGACAAACAGTTTTTACAGTTTATAAATACCAGAGCACGTGCTCCCTACTCCAATGGGAATATAGCTGGCTTGTCTGCTGCAACAAGGCACAATTTCATCAGATAATTGCTACTGGAAAAAGAGCTCTGTGTGTGCTTCATACAGCTGGCCTTACAGCACCATGGAACTTTGCAGTAAAATGTATACTCATGCTGGTATCTGGCAGGATTCATTTGGAAAGAAAGCTATCTTCAAATAAAGCTACACAATGCTTCAGGAAACAAATGTTCTGCTCATTGATTTTTTTTTAATGATGTAATAAAGTCCATCGTGGACACACATGTAGTTGCTTCACCTCTTCATCTTTCTCATCAGGGAAGAGGGACCCCGATGGCTCCTTACTATGAAGTGTTTATGGGACATACTTGAATAATTTTTACATATTTACAGCCATGATCTTGTTCTTTCCTTTTCATACATTAAGACACTGAAGCTTAGAAAGCTAAGGTAAGTAGTTTCCCCATGCCCAGCTAGAGAGAAATAAACAGATCTGGAACACAAACAGGTATTCTCGGCTGGGTCCAGTGGCTCACACCTGTAATCTCAGCACTTTGGGAGGCTGAGGCAGGCAGATCACTTGAGGCCAGGAGTTCAAGACCAGCTTGGCCAACAAGGT
Source organism: Macaca nemestrina (assembly GCF_043159975.1). Taxonomy (NCBI): domain Eukaryota; kingdom Metazoa; phylum Chordata; class Mammalia; order Primates; family Cercopithecidae; genus Macaca; species Macaca nemestrina. The sequence continues at coordinate 17,935,048 of NC_092137.1, read as the reverse complement.
GAAACCCCATCTCTACTAAAAATACAAAAATTAGCCAGTGTGGTGGTATGCACCTGTAATCTCGGCTACTTTGGGAGGCTGAGGCACAAGAATCACTTGAACCTGGGAGGCAGAGGTTGTAGTGAGCTGAGATGACGCCACTGCACTCCAGCCTGGGTGACAGAGCGAGACTCTGTCTCAAAAAAAAAAAAAAAAGAAGAAAGTATTCCAACTCCAGACCCAGTGCTCCTTCTCATCTTCAAATCCCTTGCCAATCAGTGACATTTTTTGTTTTGCAAAAACCTTTACAAATTTCACTTAAAAGTTGCTCCAATATGTTCTATGATTCTGCTATTTTAGATTTTTATTTCTTAATTCAAAATTCTCATCGTCTTTTCACACAATAATACTTCATAAATTACCCTTCTATTCACTACTGTAAATGTTTTGACATCGAATTGTTTTTGGTTTCATTAATATATTGCAAACAGAAAATACCTGGTTCTGCATGGGTACCACATAAGATAAGCCAAAGGGGGTCTTGCATTATAATAATATGGGAGCTCATTTATGGAATGTGTACTATATGCCAGGCACTGCACCAGATACTTTATATAGATTAGCCAATTTCATCCTTACACTAGCCCTATGAGAAGACTGATATCATCCCCATACACAGATGAGAAGACTGAGGCTCAGAGAGGTTAAAGTGCTTGCCCATGATCACAGACAAAACTAGGATTAGAACTTAAGTTTGATGCAAAAAGGCATGCTTCTGTCCACTGTCCCTTTTTCCCAACCAGTAAGTTGTAATACATTGGTACATTAACATTAAACCTTGTAGCTGTGTAACTTTGGTGCAGTAGGCTGAATAATGGCCCCTGAAGACATTCATGTTGTAATCCCTGGAAACTGTGAATGTTATATCAACAAATGACTTTGAGGATGTGATTAAATTGAGGATCTTAATGTGGGAAGAGTACCCTGGATTATCCAGTGGGGCCTAAATGTAATCACAAGTGTCCTTATAAGAGAGGCAGACGAAGATGTGACACAGAAGAGAAGGCAATGAGACTGTGGAGGCAGAGATTGGAATGATGTGGCTACAAGCCAAGGAGTGCCAGCAGCCATCATAAGCTAGAAGAGGCAAGGTCCAGATTCTACCCCCACAGCCTCCAGCCAGAACCAGCCCTACCAACTCCTTAGGTTTAGCTCCTAAGATTCAGTTCAAACTTCTGGCCTCCAGAACTGGAAGAAGGTAAATTTTTCATCTTTTCAGCAACTAAGTTTGTGATAATTTGTCACAGCAGCCATCTGAAACTAATACTCTTATGAAAGTCATTTAAGCTCTCTACTAAAACACCTACCACACTTGGATGTTGATTAAATTGGGTAGCACCGAATAAATATTTTCTCTTTCTTCTCCTACTTTCCTGGAAAAAAAAAACTGCGTAAAAGTTTAAAAACAGGGATTCTTTACAGCAGCAGAAGGGAGCTCTAAATGGAAACCGAATAACTTGAAGAACTCAAGACATTGATCATTCAGAGGGCAGTTAGTAATTGGTTCTACCTTCAGTAAGTGTGAAATAAGGACAAATGGACTTGAAACTGCCATTAGCAACATTTAAGTCAAATGTAAGGGGTAAGGTGTGTTCTCTCAGCCGCTGGAGGTCTTGAAAAACTGAGAATATGTTGAGAATCTAAGCAGACATCATTTCAATTACTTTTTGAGGCTCACTACATTCCTGTGACTCTTCAGCATAACATTTGTAGAAATTCCTACTCAAACCAGGTGTTCAGAAATGCCATGTAACTAGAAAGTGATGGTTAGACAATACTAAGTCTGGCTATTTCATCGCATTAAGGAGTCATCATTAATTTTTAGTTTTACTAATGGCATTGCAATCATGTTTAGAAAAAGACTGCTCTTTTAAAGATACTTTGTGAAGTATTTATGGATTAAATGATATGATTGAGACTTGCTTCAAAATAAACTGGGGAGAAGAGGAAATGAGTCACAGAGATGAAACAAGTTTCTCAGGAGTTGATAGCTGTTGAAGCTGGTGATGGTCACAGGAAAGTATATGGTACTATTCTTGCAACTGCTGTATATATTTACACTCTTTTATAATAAAAGCAAGGAGGAGAGGGAGGGAGAAAGGAAAGGAGGGCATCAAAGAGGAGGGGAGCCAAGGGGAGATGGGGAGGCAGGGGAGGGGAGGACAGGGAGAGGAGGAAGGGGAGGGGAGGCAAAAGGGAGGCGATAAGAAGGGGGCAGGGAGGGAGGGAGGGAGAGTGCTGTGTCTGTATTCTAGTCTGGATTTGGTCTCTGTTGCTGCATGGCATATTGTATTAGGCCATTCTTGCACTGCTGTAAAGAAATGTCTGAGACTGGGTAATTTATAAAGAAAGGATGTTTAATTGGCTCACAGTTCTGCAGGCTTTACAGGAAGCATAGTCCTGGCATCTGCTTGGCTTCTAGGGAGGCCTCAGGAAGCTTACAGTCAAGGCAGAAAGCAAAGCAGGAATGGACACATCACATGGCAAAGGCAGGAGCAAGCAAGGCAGTGCAGGGGGCGGTGCCACATGCTTTTAAATGACCAGATCTTGCAAGAACTATCATAAAGGCAGCACCAAGGCATGTGAGATCCAATCCCCTGATCCAAACACCTCCCTCCAGGCCCTGCCTCCAGCATTGAGGATTACAATTAAACATGAGATTTGAGCCGGGACACAGATCCAAACTATATCACATGCCTTACTTAGGTAAGTCATTCCTTTTCCTCATCTATAAAATGGGAGTGGGGCCAGACTGTCACATTCCATAGCTTTAAGCAGTGCTTAGACATCAAGGACCTGTGAGTTTTCTCTCTCTCAGCTCACCCCTCCTCTTTTTCCTGTGTTCTTAAATGCTTTGGCATTCTTCCTGAGAAGGACAAAGCAGCAGATGCTGAAAATGAACAAAGTTAAGCCACCAGGTAATTTAAAAGCAAACGAAAATCATGCACTTTTTGAAGTTCAAGAGGTTTTCACCCAATATCATTCCAGCATTTTAGGGGCCTTCACTCCTCGCCACCAGACACAGGGAAATAAATGATCTTTGCAAATGTTTTTAATAGCCTAAGTTTTAAGGTAGTCAATCCCTTGGGCCATCAACAACAGGAAGTAAAACCTCATTGGTTAGGATTCTACTGAGAAGATAAGAAAAATCAGAAAGTAGCTTAAATCGGTTTTTGCTATGCACATTTATAATGAAAGCCAAGTTAGAAGGGAACTAGCCATTTTGCAGTAACAAAGCAAATTATACAAGTGTCAGGGATATAAAGAATTCCAGCAATTGGGCTGGGCACGGTGGCTCACGCCTATAATCCCAGCACTTTGGGAGGCTGAGATGGGCGGATGGTGAGGTCAGGAGATTGAGACCACCCTAGCTAACACGGTGAAACCCTGTCTCTACTAAAAATACAAAAAATTGCCAGGCATGGTGGCGGGCGCCTGTAGTCCCAGCTACGCGGGAGGCTGAGGCAGGAGAATGGCGTGAACCCGGGAGGCGGAGCTTGCAGTGAACTGAGATCTGGCCACTGCACTCCAGCCTGGGTGACAAAGCGAGACCCCGTCTCAAAAAAAAAAAAAAAATTCCAGCAATTAATATATTCATCTCAAATCTAAGAAAACAAGCTCAGAGAGGTTCTCCCCCATCTCCTACTCACCCAGCCAGCACACCCTGGTGCTAGTCGTAAATCCCCAGGCATCCTGGTGCCCACTTCTTCCTTAAACCAGACATGGACATGTAGTAGATAGGACCTGTTACAAGCTTGTCTAAGAACTTGAGAAATACCTTTGTGCTAACATGAAGCAAACCTTTAACAATAAATTGAACCATATTGAAACTGCTGTTATTCTCAATCAAAAAGTGATAGATATTGGCAGTTCCATATGGTACAAATTACCCATTTCTGAACATTAGTTACAGATTCTCCAGCAACATTAATCAGCCTCTATAAAACAGAACAGCAGTCTCACAGCATAGAAGCCCCAAGACAAGGGCCCACCATAACTATCCAGACAGAAACAATAGCAAGTGCCCCTAAAACTCTGAGTTAAATACAAAATAAACACTTGAGGGAGATTTCAGGCATGTACACAAGCAATTGAGGACCAAAAACAAACAATAAAAAAAAACACAGGAAGAGCAAGTAAAGTCACAAAGTTACCTATATCTGCATATTTAAACCTCTACAGGGAAAAAAAAAAAAAAAAAAGAGAGAGAGAGAGATCAGTACATCTAAAGGTGAAAGATCTTTTAACGGAAGTAGGGTGGTCAGCAAAAGGGGAGAAAAGAGAAGCCCCAGAGGCAGAGATTAGTAGTGTATATGGCTGGAAAGTGGGATCTGGGAGGCAACAGACTCCGCCTGCTCAGTATCAGTGAAGGTTTTATCTCTAACATCAAACTGAACTCACCAGATCACCAGACTCAGAGACTAGCGCCCCAAACAGCTCAGGTGTCACCTCCTCCAGGAAGCCTCTTCTCTCTTTGCTCTCTCTCTCCAAACAGAGAGAGAAAGAGGTGAGTCAATTGACCCCTGTTTCCTGTTGGCCTGAAGGCCCCCAGAGGATAAGGATGGAGTCTCAGTCTGCTATTCCCGGAGGCTGCCCTGAACATACACCAGAGCAAGCGCTCAGGAAATGCTGAATGAAAACAAGCGGAAGTTGAAACAATCTCCAGGGCAGAGGGAATGGGAAAGAGAAAATTGACTCAGGTGGGACAGGTGCCTGGGGAGTCAATGGCCTTCCAAACCTCCATAAAGAACTGCTGTGGATGAAAACAGATCTGAGGAACTGGAAGGAGAAAAAGCAGTCGCAGGACAAGAAGAAAGAACTGGAAAGAATTGCAGGATAAAACTCCTCAAGTGGTCAGGTCTCCCACAAATGAACCCTGATACCCAGGACCAGTCAACACAGAAACAGGCAGTGCCTCAGTCCCCAGCCAGCATCCCTGCGAGTGCGTGTTCAGCCACTGACTCAAGCCTTGGAGAAAGAAGGAACCCAGCATGTCACCATGTGGGAATGAAGAAGAGGAGCCCTTTGTGGATAGTGGTGAAACTCAGAGAGGCTAAAATAAACACAACAAGGCACTGCAATTTGTGGCATGGAGGCCTAGGGATGTGGCAGGGATTCTAACTGAAGAGTATGGCAGGGATTGGGCTGAGAAGGAGTTGAGGGAAGGGTTTGCAGCTGGCCAAGCCCAGAGGGAAGCCACCATCGCCACTCATGCCACATAGCAAGCCGCTCTCCAGCAATTAATATGAGACACAGGCAGAAACCCAGTTCCTACACAGGTCCAACTATCAAAGCTCCCCTTAATCTACTTGCTCTCACCAGCGAAGGGACATTTCTAGGCTCTTACAGAGCCACAGTTTATGCTTTGTCTGCCATGCAGTGTCCTCAAGGACGGATCCTCAGAGCCTGTTCCAGCTTCAAGGGGCATTCTAGAAAACTGTCTCTGTAAACAAATGTGTCTGATTTCTGGATTAGGAAAGGAAAGATACATAAGCCAGCATTTCCCCCTTTCAGCTCACATCCTTAAAAAGTCAAAGTTTGACAGCATTTGTGGCTCTTTGTCCCTTCAGATGCACTCTGTTCTGATGTTTCCTTAAATCCACTCCCTAACACGGCAGAGCAGGGGGTAGTGAAAAGCACAGGCCCTGGAGTCAGCCTCCTGGGTCCAGAGCCCAAGCCCACTGCTGACTCTTGAACTTTCGCAAGCCACTTTCCCTGCAAACCTTAGTTTCCTCATGCCTTGAACTTATGCAAGTCACTTTCCCTGCAAACCTTGGTTTCTCATTTTAAAATGGGAACAGTAACAAACTTTTCTTCCGGGGTGTTGTAATAAATAAATGCAATTATACAGTTAGCTTATTATTACATTATTATTGCTGCTGTTGTTATTACTATTACTACTGTTACTATTATTACATAAGCAGTCTTCAGTTACCTCACCACTAATTAGAAAATCTTTGATAAAACAAGATCCCAAATTCTATTGCTGTGCCTCAAAACTATAGTTACTCCAATATCAAAAATGCATTTTGGAGAAAAGATTTTTTTAATGAGCAGGGGGTAACACACATGCATGTAATAAACCTCCAGATTTAAAAGTGGCCATAAACACTGTTTAGTTATATCCATCTCAGAAGCCATAGAAACATTAAGAGGAGTGATGAGTCAAAGAGTTACCTATATCTGAAAACGCCCTTCTTTCAATGAAATGCATCTACAAACATAACAAATCCACGTGGCTCTTCCATTGGGAAGATTTCAGGTAAAGAATCCCATAACCAGCCCCTGGTGGCATGCATGAGAGTCTCCACACGTCTCCAAAATTAACTCTTTAGCTAAATTCTCTCCACATGGGATAGAATTGCTCTGCCACTGTCTGAAAATGCATAGGTATGTCTTCTTTCCTTGTGAGAAGTTTCTACACGAGATGCAGAAATTACCATCTCTACGGCTATTGGAAAATGTTGGCTCATTTTATAGCTGCTGGCATAGCTTTTTCCAGAGATTTAAGTTTCACTCCTCTGGTCATAATGAATCACATCTGTGTGTTTGTACAACATTTCTCCCTTCTTCCATTCACTGAAAGTATTCCTGCCTGTGAATGTGTAGGTTTACTCTGCTCTGCAACATTTTTTAGGTAATGAGATTTTGTCTTAGCAGTATACATTATTATAAAATTCAAAATATATACTGAAGAAATATCTGTAAGGGCACACGCTTCATTCATATATGCCAATTTGGAGGGTGTCCCAAACACCTACATGTTTAATCAGTTTATGCTGGAGAGCACAATTTAGTCATGGACATGTTCTTCTATCTGCCAACTCCCATCAAGTCTACTGAAAAAAGAGTTAGCATATGCTTGGTACATACCCAAAATTCAAAACGTAAAGAAAGGAGGGCTCTTGGTACTCCAGAAAGAACATTTTTCTTCCAAACCAATCCTGAACATACTAAAATGTAGTTACTCAACATAAAAACACACAACCAAGACATTCTCCATACTGAATTAGGAAGTTTATTAGGCTCCTAGTTTCCATGTTTAGAACATGAGCATGGATTGACATGCATTGTCTCATTTTGTGGATCTCACATGCATGTCGTCTCAGTCAGCTGGACCTCTGATTCTACTCATGAGTAATTTAAAGTTAGCTCAATGTGAGTAAATGACAAACACAGAATGATGCATAAGCTGTAGCCACAAACCCCACCCAATGCCATTTGTCTTATATTCCAAAACCATATCACAACTCTCTCGTAAAAAATAAATTTCAGAACAAGGCATTTAATTGACCTCACAGAGAAAAATAAAGACAATTCTATCATTTCAGAATTCAGCAATGAATGTCCAACTATGGCTGAAAGGTACACCCTGAGAATTAAATGATTTTAACGAACCCATTGAGGTTTATAAAGCTGTGTTAACCTAATGTCGGGAAAGGATAAGAGAAACAGGCACAAACACCCCCGCTCATTTTGCTGTGCAATTCTCCAAGGAGGTGGTGTTACAAATGTCCTCATTGTCTTCAATGCTTGAAGCGTCTGTGGAGTCGGGATCGCTCACCACAATGCCTACAGAAGAGAGACTGGTAATGAAGGCATGCATCCGCTGTGCATAAATATCCCTAATGTTAAAGTAAGGTAGCTCATGACACTTCTCTGGTACATCCTCACTGCACTGGTCCACATCAATGTCCTTTTGCTTCTGGTAGTACTTGGAAAACTTGTTGAAGATGATGGTGATGGGAAGGGCCACCACCAAAATGCCACAGATGATGCACGTGCTGGCGATGAGCTTCCCCGCCAAGGTGACTGGGTGGGTGTCTCCATAGCCCACGGTTGTCATGCTGATGGTGGCCCACCACCAGCAGATGGGGATGCTGGTGAGGCTGGATGTGTGGTCATCTTTCTCCACAGAGTAGATAAGCACAGAAAAAATGGAAATGCCCACAGAGAGGAAGAGAAGCAGAAGTCCAACTTCATGGTAGCTGTGCCTCAGTGTGGCACCTAGAGACCGAAGTCCTACTGAGTGCCGGGCAAGTTTTAGAATTCGGAAAATCCTCATAAGCCGTAGGATCTGGACCACCTTGCCCATGTTCTCAATATCCTCACTCTCTTCCTCCTTGGTGTCTACAGCCAACGTGGCATAGAAGGGAATAATGGAGACAAAGTCAATGATGTTCAGAGGGTTTTTCCAGAATTTCTTTTGACAAGGAGCGGCAGCCAGCCGGACGGCAAGCTCCCCGGTGAACCAGGCAATGCACGCGATCTCCACTCCTTCCAGCACTGGATCATCCACTTCTCCATCCTCATTCTGGAACTCCGACATGCTGTGAACGCACATGGCCACGATGGAGGCCAGCACCACGCTCAAGGAGGAGATAGCGATAAGCTTAGCAGACAGGCAGTGTGCTGGGTTCTCCATTCTGATCCAGATTTTCTTACGGAGCTGGCCAAATCGCTGTGTGTCAAACTTCTCCAGCTCTTTCTCAAACAGAGACGACTCTTCAAACGAGGAGTCGGTACTCACGTCATGGCTTTTCTGATCCCAGTCCTTCTCGTGGTTTTCCTCTTTGCGTTCCTGGTAGCGATTGCTGCAGCAGGAATCAATGAAGAGCTCGTTGATGCCCCAGTACTCGATCTCCTGGCAGAATGAGAACACGCACAGCTCCTCCATGACGTGCAGCTTCCCCGTGTAATAAAAATTCAAAACATATCTGAACAAGGAGGGATTCCGATCAAAGTAGTATTCCTTATCAGCCACACTGTAATCATCACACAGCTCCAGAATGGCCTCTTCAGAATGGCAAGTAAGCAGCTTCCCCAGTCTGGTGTGAGGAAACCGCAGGAGGGTGCTTTGGTCAACAGACTGCTTAAAGCCCCCCACATTCAGGTTGACAAGTTCCTCGTCCTGTCCAGGGCGATGGAAAAACTCACCAAACACCATGGTGGATACAGGAGGCAGAGTGCTGGCTGGCAAGGGAGACGAGGAAGATCAGGCTGCACCTGGAAAGAGCACAAGATGATATTAGCACTCTGTCCTGCCGTGCCCGGCCAAGCTTATTTTTAATCTGCCCTTTCCAGGATGATGGGCTACATTAAAAGCAAAGCAGGAAATGCAATAAAAATGAATACATTATTATGCATTATGATCAGAAGAAAATCAACACAAAACAGATTTTCCCCCTAAAACCTCAGGATTTTGGGAACCCATTTTCTTTAGGAAAGAGAAAAGATGACAATATAATTTTTATGAACGCTAATTGCCATTTCTGTGTTCATTAAGCATTCAAACTGTACTTCCCAACCTTGCCCCCCAAAATACAATGCAATTTAGCTCACTTACATAATATAAGCATCTCCAGAGATTCAAGCACAGGCTCTTCATGTTTGGGAAAACTCAATTCAGATGTGATAGGCTAGTTGCTGCCAGGCTTGAAGCTCATCCCTTCCCATCCCTGGGGCTTGGTCATGCCCCCAATGCACACATCAAAGGGGGCTCAGCTCAGCTCTTACAAAGGATGTGAGTTTCCCTTTGCGTATCAATGTTTTACTCCTTTAAGAGAAAGCCCTACTCCCTATGTTTGGATGTGGACAATCAAGAGGATATAATTATCTCCCTGTGCTTAAGTACCTTATATCTTAAAGATATCATTACACTTCATGAGATGGTGTTTCAGGAACATCCACATGAAAAGCACCTGACTTGGGAAAACCTCTTTATGGTCATTGCACTATCAGTTTCCTGACACAAATGCGCTCCACCCCCATCTCCTCCTTCCCCTCACAGACAGTCCCCATGTGGCCCTAATCTATAATTATCTTTCCATAGATTGTCTATACTGGGTGAGCACGTGGCCTGTTTTTAGTTCTGACACTAATCAGGATGCACCAGGTCCATTTCTCAGAGAGAAAATAACAGCTTTTGATCCTCACCCAATGCAATGATGCTTCCTCAGAACAGATGATACAAATAAAAGGAGACTGTCATATACTGAGTCCCCACCTGATACTACTGGATGCCTTTACACATTATGTCATTCAGTCCTTCCAACACTATATGGTAGCTGGATAGAAAAATGGGTACTGCTCTCAGACTCTCTAGGTACATAATAGGTAAATGGTGGAGCCAAGATTTAAACCCAGGTTGAATTAATTCCAAAGTCCAGGTTCTCTCCACTACATAGACTTCCCCCACCTTCTTCCTTTTTATAATCTAATAATCCAACGTGAGGCATGCTATGTGAGAGGTCAGTCAAGCATCTTTGGGATTACTGAGAAAAAAGCAGTGACCTTAGCTGGAGAAGCTTCATAGCAGAGGTAATATGTAGCTCAAAGGTTCAAGTGGAGTCCACCTGATATGGTTTGGCTCTCTGTCCCCACCTAAATCTCATGTTGAATTGTGATCCTGTGTGTTGGAGGTGGAGCCTGGTGGCTGGATCATGGAGGTGGTTTCTAATGGCTTAGCATCATCCCCCAAGTGCTATCTCGTGATAGAGTTCTCATGAGACCTGGTTCTTTCAAAGTGTGTAGCATCTCCCCCTTCACTCTCTCTCTCTCTCCTACTCTGCCATGTAAGACATGCTGGCTTCCCTTTTGCCTGCTGCCAGGATTGTAAATTTCCTGAGGGCTCCCCAGTCATGCCTCCTGTACATCCTGCAGAACTGTAAGTCAATTAAATCTTTATAAATTACCCAGTCTCAGGTAGTTCTTTATAGCAGTGTGAGAACAGACTAACACACCACCAAACTGAAAGGAAAAGGACATTCCCACCAGAGGCATCAAAGGGTAGACAGAAGCCAGATTGTGAAGGACCCTGTACATCAGTCCAAAGAATCTGGATTTTATTCTGTCAGCAAGATCACTAAAGGGTCTTAATCAACAAGTGGACATAGCTATGTTTGTGACTGTGACTTAGAAAGCCACCAATGACAGCAGCATGAAAGCTGCATGGGGCAAAAGCTGGGCCCAAGAAGACAGGGCTGCAATAGAACAGGTTAGGGGTGGCAAGGACATGGACACACACAGTGGCATGCATAGAAAGAGGAAGTGATAAACTCAGAAGAAGTTTATAAGATAGAATCTACAGGATTTGGTAACTGACTGGAAAAAAAAAAAAAGGACAAGGAAGCAGAAAGGCCAAAAGAGGATGTGTTTTCTAGTCTGTAAAAGTGGGCAGACAGTAACACCATCAAAGGGAGCAGAAAGGCCAGAAAAAAATCTCTTTCCCCTTATGTTTATGGAAAGGCAAGGTTGTCTGCAAGAGAACAAATTCCTCCTCTGAAAAAAAAGAAAGGAAATAATAAAGATTAACATGCAAATAAATAAATGGAGAATAAAATTAAAAACAGAAAAAAAATCAACAAAGCCATTGGTCATTAAGGCAATCAACAAAATTGACAAATCTTTAACGAGGCTAATCAAGAAAAACTGAAATTACTTTGAGAGGGCAAGACAGATGGATCATTTGAGGCCAGGAGTTCAAGACCAGCCTGGTGAACATGGCAAAACCCCATCTCTACAAAAAATACAAAAATTAGCTGGGCATGGTGTCATGCATGTCTAGTCTCAGCTACACGAGAGGCTGAGGCATGAGAATCACTTGAACCCAGGACGGGGAGGCTGCAGTGAGCTGAGATCGCACTACTACACTCCATCCTCAGTGACAGAGTCAGACTCTGTCTCAAAACTTAAACAAAACAAAGGAAAATAAAAAAATGAGAGAAGATTCAAATTAGCAAAATCAGCAATGAAAGAACAACACCACTATTGACCTTACAAAATGAAAAGAACTATAAAGGAATACTATGAACAATCATATGTTCACAAATTAGATAACCTTGATGAAGTGTACGAATTGCTAGTGTCGACAAAAAGAGTCAAACTCTGTAAAATACTTAAAGAGATTTATTTTGAGCCAAATACGAGTGACCAATAGCCTGTGACATAGCCCTCAGGATATCCTGAGAACATGTACCCAAGGTTGTTGGCCTACAACTTGGCTATATACATTTTAGGGAGACACAAGAAATCAATCAATATATGTAAAATGTACATTGATTCTGTCCAGAAAGCCCAGAAAACTGGTAGCTGAGGTGGGGGAGCTTCCAGGCCATAGGTAGATTCAAAGATTGTCTGATTGGCAATTGGTTGAGAGTTAAGTTATTGTCTGATATGGTTGGGCTTTGTATCTCCACCCAAATCTCAACTCCAATTGTGATCCCCAAGTGTCAAGAAAGAGAACTGGTGGGAGGTGATTGGATCATGGGGTGGTTTCCCCATGCTCTTCTTGTAATAGTGAGTGAGTTCTCACAAGATCTGATGGTTTTATTAGGAGCTCTTCCCGCTTTGCTCATCTCTCATCTGCTGCCATGTAAGACATGCCTGTTCCCCTTCTATCAGGATTGTAAGTTTCCTGAGGCTTCCTCAGCTCTGCAGAACTGTGAGTCAATTAAACGCCTTTTCTTTATAAATTACCCAGTCTCGTGTATGTCTTTATAGCAGTAAGAAAATTGAATAATACTGTAAATTGGTACCACAGAGACTGGGGTACTCCTACAAAGATACCCCAAACTGTGGAAGCAACTTTGGAACTGGGTAACAGGCAGAGGCTGGAACAGTTTGGAGGATTCCAAAGAAGACAGGAAGATGTGGAAAAGTTTGGAACTTCCCAGAGACTTGTTGAGTGGTTTTGGCCAAAA